>NW_019154122.1:16968390-16989033 GCF_002288905.1 Enhydra lutris kenyoni
CATTCTGCTTGGGTCCTACTTTCCCGTTCTTATCCTCACTCCACACCCGATTGCTTTAGATCCATTTTGAGTCGCACCTGCTGCAGATGGCATCTGGACCACTGAAGGATCTCCAGAACCCACAGCCGAGTAAGGATGCAAACTGGCCAAGGAGACCAAACCCCAGTCCCTACCTAGTAAGATCCCAGGCACCATGTTGTGACGTGTCCTGCACACTCTCCTTCTGCCCCCGCCACCTACAAGGAAGTTGGGTTCACAGTCAGAGCAAGAATGAGCCCCCGGAAACAGAGCAGCAGTGAGTGCAAATAAGAATCTTTTTCTATGCTGCTATGAGAAGCCACACCCTATGGATGTGGAGACACCATTGTCCCTTGTCTGGAGGCTGCCAGCTGGAGGCCGGGACACTCGGAGGCAAGTCCACAAGGGCTGGTGTCCAGTCAGATCCGTCAACAATGCCGTGCTGTTCCAGCGAGTCCCGTTCCCTGTCAGTGCACAGTGCTCTTGCTAAATGTCATCCTATTTTAGAGTGGACAGGATGTAGGCGCTGCTGTGTTCAGGGCCCTCATTCAGACACTGGGCGTTTGAGTGACCTCACCCAGGGCACAGAGAGGCTCTCCAAGTCCTGATTCAATGTGTGACCTCGATGGTGAGGGTCACCCTCTGCCTGCTTCTGCAGCCTCCGCACGGATGGGGATGTTCATTTATTCGTCAGCACAAGAACAAGTTCTGTGGAGTCTTGGTGCTCTGAACCAAGTCCCTGCAAAGCCCCGGGCTCTCCCCTTGGAGGCAGTTCCACGCCTCTCCAGGGTTCCTGTGGTCCTCATCGGTGCCCTCGTGGGGCTGCCCATCCTCAGTCTTCCAAGTGGTCAGGGGCTTGGAGGACTTGACCTCTACTCGCAGACTCATTGCAGGAAACCTAAACTCACTGGTACCCACAGAAGCAGCAGACGAGCTGGCCCAGGCATCTCCCCATGTCTCTCTTCAATGGCAGCATGCCCCAGCCTCGCAGGAGGACATTGAGGAAGAAGGAGAGAACGTATATGTCCGTCCGCAGCCTCACATCAGATCCTGGCAGAGAGGACAATCCCCATCTTCCAGGAGCCCCGGTCTAGCTGGGGGCAAAGACAAGCAGAGAGGGCAGCCTGGCCGTGCCAGGTGCTGTGGGAGGGGCAACGAGCAGAAGGCGTGGTCCCAGCAGGCTTCCCAGAGCAGGTGGCGAGCCTTGAAGGATGTACAGGGATTGTGAGACACAAGAGGGTAGACAGTGTTTCCTGGGTGGGAGAAAGCAATATGTTCCAGAGCAGGGGTTGGAAGGACCAATGGGCATGAGCTCCTGAAGCTGCCGTAACAAAGGCCCACGCACGGTGGCCAGAAACAACGCACAATTATTCTCTAACACCCGGAGGCCAGACGTCCAACATCAGTCCGTCAGCAGGGCCCTATGCCCTCCAGAGGCTCTAGAGGAGAAGGTGTCCTGTGTCTTCTGTCTCCTGGTGGCTGCGGGCAGTCTTTACCTTCTGGGGGAGTCTCTGCACTCTCTGTCCGAGTCTGTGCCTGTCCGGTCTCCTGTAAGGCCCCACAGGGTGGCATCTGGGTCCACTTAGATGGCCCAGGATAACCTCTCCATCTGAAGCCTCTTCAGCCATTTACATCAGCAAAGACGGTCTTCTCAAATCATGTAACATTTCCAGGTTCCAGGGATTTGGAGCTGACCTTGGGCCACTGTTCGGCAGTGCGGTAGGACCTGGCAACCATCTGGGCAGAGGAAACGGGAGCCGAGGGAGCCTACGGGAGCGGGCCAGGAGCGGGTTTATGGGGAGCCTTGGACATACTGCTAAGCAGTCGGGCCCTGGGCTGGATTCCTACGTATTTCCGGAGCCAGATGTCACCCACCACACTTCTGACACCATCTCTGGGCCATGGGGGCTTAGAGACAGCTCGTGTCTCTGAAACTACTCAGAAAAGCTACATTTCTCTCACCACGTGCTTTTTAAATCAGAAGACAATTTCCGCTCCCGCAGCATGGACCTCTGTGTTCTGGGTTTGAAACACGAGATGGGTCTGGAGGGGGACACACCCGGTCAGATCTCGGCTTCACTGCTCACCCGCAATGGGCCAGCTACTTAACCTCCGGAGTAACAACGGCCACGTCTGCGAGCCCACGCACGGTGAGGATGAACGCATCTAGAGCTTGCAGCTGTCCCATGGGCCAGGTGATCTTATTATCTGCACTTTACAGGTAAGTAAGGGGAGCTCAGAGAGGCTCTCCCACCTGCACACCTGGGGATTGATGGAGGCCGGACGCTAACCCAGGAGGCAGGCTGTCTCCTGCTCCTTAAACCGCCCCGTCCTAAAACCTCCCAGGAACATGGGAGCCAAGAGCACACACTGTCCCCCGTGAGTCTGAAGACATGAGCAGATGACCCCACACAGACGTGTAGGGAGCCCCGCACCTGTGCATGCTCGGGGAACCGTGGTTAGAACCATGCGAGCGTGTGGGTGCAGGTCGGGTTGGTTAGCTCGTGTCCCGATGAAGAAGAGGCCTCCAGCCCCCTCCTCCGCTAACACTGCCATCCCTCCCTTCTGGGTTCAGAAGCAGCAGCCCGTGGCACTGATGGATCTTTCCTTTGGGCTCCTAGGCCGCTGGTGGCTGGCACATGTGTCCCGCCTCCTGGGATAGGGGAAGGGTCTTCAGCTGGGAAAGCAGAGTGAGATGTTCTCTCTCTGATTTAATTGCATTTCTGCCGGTAATCCGGGAGCCATCATTTGCACACACATTTCTGAAAGGCTTTTCAAAGAATTTAAGCCCACCATTTAAAATTCTCATTATGATGGAAAATGATCCCTTTGGGGCCCAACAGGGTTTGGTTTTTTTTTTTTTTTTTTTTTTTTTTTTTGGTCTCACACTCCCTAGAGGTATGGATTTCAATTTAAAGTTTTCCATGTGGAAAACCTGAAGGCGCTGAGCCTCACATGTAACTCTCCCCCCACCCAAACTGGGCCAACTCACTCATTTCCAAGTCCTATGAGCTGAAGAAAACGTTCTTCAAACTTCCCGTAATGTGACGGTCCTTGCTTCTGGGACTGAATGCAGCAGGTAGATAGAATTACATTTAATGCATATTTATTGGACAGTCTCCGTCTGCCGAAGAGCATTAGTCCAATTGCTCACAAACTTTGCGTTGATTCGTAGGAATATGGATGACCCCGGAGGGCCCCACGCCTCCCCCAGATCGTGATTGCACCTCTCAGGAGAATCTCACTTTCCAACTATCTTGTTAGATATTGTTAGAAATTGATACATCTGCATACCATGAATGTTAAAACTCAGAAACTTCTCAACCGCCAATTAGCACCACCACCGAGTCTTTCCCTAATTAATCAGTCACGACGGAGCAGCTCCAGGTGCCTTTTCCGTGGCTGCGTATCCGCGAAAGCCTTTGTCTTTATTAATCTCGACGGCCCGCCAGTCCGCGGGCTCCTTCAAGGTGATGGGAACGGAGTGCACGGGGGACTCCAAGCTCTGAGCTCTTTGGACAGATGATTAAGTTATTCCCAGCTCTCTGTCCTTACTTCTTGACAACTTCAGAACTTGCTCCTGGCCCAGGAAAATCTCGCCTTCTTAAGCCTCTTGATGAGGCGTTTCCCGAGTAAGCCGGCGAGCTTCGTTCTGCCCGAGTTTAGTGTGTAGCCGCCGTGGGCCCAGCCCTGCAGGCAGACAGACGGACAGCAGAGGCCCCTCCAGAAACCGGACGGACCCGTGCATCTGGGCAGCGGACGTGGTGGTGACTTCAGGTCCAGAATGGGTGAGGCCCGTCTGGGGAAAGAAGCAGGAAGCGATGTATCCTTGACCCAAATCCTCTAAGAAATGAAGTTGTAAGATAGAATTCCCTCCCCGGAAGGTCAAAGACTGTGTCCGTGGACTTGAGAGCTTCGGAGAATGTTAAAAATTCTTGCACACGCAAACGGGGCAGGACACGCTCAAGGGAACGAGGGAGGCTGGCCCTGCAGGGACGTCACTGACCGTGGATGATGCAGCTTCCCACGTGGACCCAGACAGGCCCCAGGACAGCAGCCCATGGGGGCTCACCTAGCGCACCTGCAGCTTGGGCCCTGGCAAGAGCAAATCTCTTCCAGCACAGGGGAACGCTCTGGTCTTCTTCCAGACCAATAAGCCTCGGGCCTCCCCTCCAACCCTTACACCGGGATACCTCTTTTCAATTTCCTTAACATTTAGAAACTCTCTATGGAGGGGCAGTCTACATCCTAGAGGAGTCTGATGTGTGGGCCTCTGGTCTAGGGCTTAATTTGTCTGTTTGGGGATGAGAAATGCTGAGCAGATGGAGTAATTGGTCACAGCTTCCCAGAAGCCCAGATAATGAATGGACTGTCCCCCCGAGCTAAGCATTGGGCGGCCAGCCCCAGCAACCCGTCCCCAGCTCCCACCAACACCACCGTTAGTGATTCCAGCCCCGGAGCTCCCCAGTTTGGAGAGTTTAAAGTTCATTACGAGTTTAAATAAATCTATTCATTTAGGTTTACCTTAAACAGCTTTCCGTAATCACCTTCATTACATTTTTAAATGGGGTTGGGGAGGAAAGCAATCAGGAAAAATTTGCTTCAGCCCAGGGCATCGTGTCTGTCGCTGCTTCCGAGAGTCACCCCACACACTCCCCTGTCATTTGGAGGTGACAGCCTGGCCGTGAATCACAACCAACAGAGACATGGAGACAAGCAACCCCGGAGAGAGCGCTAGAAGGGAGGGCACGGCTGGTGAACAAGATGGGAATGTTTCCGCTTTGGCCTTGGGGGTACTGATACTCCTTTTTATCGTGCTCTCTTATCTGCGCTGGTCCCGGGAGTCCCGCTGTCTCTGGCTAGCGTTGCCTCTGTGCCCACCGTGCCCATAAAGGTTTGAAAATTGACTTGGAAGCTTCTACTAGGGTTTCCAAGGACGGATGAAGGCGTTGGGCGATTGCCCTGTACTCGGTCTACCTGTATGAAGTCACAGCCAGCGACATTGCCGTGTGCTTGGTTTAGACACTTCATTAAGCAGACTCTTGTCCGCGGAATTAGGAGTAAAATGTGAATCTACAAGACGGAGACGGGTAAAGGTTAAGTGGACAGCGGTGGAGGCCAGCACGGGGTGGATCTCATGAAACTGGGAGGTCTTGCTCCTGGGCACCGCATAATTCATGACACAAACTAGTCTCTAATTAAATCTGCAAATAAAATTTCTAACGTGCAGCACCTGCCATCATGAGCGGACGTTTCCCGAGCTTCTGGTTTCGGAAGCTTTCCTTTTGGTTCTCCCGGAGAGTTGACTGGGGATATTCTGGTCTCCTTCCCAATCAGAGACGATGAGGCTCTGGAGAAAGTGTGGGCAGCTCCTGGGGTGCCAGGGGTGCAGGCCCACCGTGGGGATGGGATCACCATCCTGAGGCAGAGGTCCTCTGGGTGACCCTGTCCCTCACACCCTTCGCCTGCCCAGAACCCAGTCAGCGAGCCCTGCGTCACGCCCCTGCGGTGTTGGCATGGGAATCTCACATTTTAGGACAAATGAGCCTGGTTTTGTGTTTCTGCAGAAGAACTCCAGATCCTTGGGGAGGGCCCTCTAGGCCATCAGCCTATGCACCTGGCGTTCCCATGGGTCCACCTACGGGAAGGGCCACGCCGGCCACGTCTTGGGACTCCTTCAACATGTCCCTGCTGACAAAGGATGTCTTGAGCGTTATGTCTGTGGGCCCTGCTCCCGGGCTCCCCGGGAAGCAGTACGTCAGCGGCCATCAAGCTGGGAATGACTCGGCAAAACTTCAAAGCGCAGCCTGTGTTCCCCCCCGAGCACACACTGTACATCTGCTTCGTTAAGGAAAGTAACCGGGAAAGAGCATTCTGAACACAAAAGATAAGAAAAAGTAAGAAATTTCCCCAGTTCCCCTAAGATTAAAGTCAGACAGCCCTGCGTATCCTAGAAACTCAAGATAAGGTCTGCAACTTTCCGAATCGTTCTTTGCCTACCGGCTCGTAACTTTTTATGGAAGAAATGTACTTAACCCTCCCCGGAATGTTCCTTCGCCGGAGCGGAGCTTTCTCCTTGTGAAGACTGCATGTTGGGGAGCTGTCCTCACGTGGGCTGGAGCACAGCTCTCCTCCTTTCCTTTAGAGAGTCCAAAAGGCTTTTCAGTTTTGCGTTGATAGGACTGTCATCAGTATCGAGTCTCTCCGTTTTGGACCCACTGGAGGGCAGGGGGACCCTCGGGGCGGCCGTCACGTGGCCCCAGACGGGTGTGTTGATAACAGACTCTCATCACTCACGCTTTGGAGACTGGAAGCCCACAGCCGAGGCTCTGGCTGATTTGGCGTCAGGGGAGCCCCTGCTTCCTGGTTCCTAGACGGGGTCTTCCGGCTGTGTCCTCGCCTAGGAGCGAGGGAGCTCCGTAGGGACGCTTGCGTGAGCGACCCACCTTCACGACCCAGTCACCTCCCAGAGGCCCCCGTCTTAACACCACTATCTTGGTGGCTAGGGTCTCACTATATGAACTTGCAGGGGACACAAACATCCAGTCCATGGCAGGGATGGGCCGGCAGTCTGCAACGGTCCTGCCAAAATGTAGATAAGTGGCCAGGAAGAGTCACACTTGTACACAACGACACTTACTATCCCATCTCTGCCTTGGAAGGCGCTGGTTGGGGGCCGAGGCCTTGCACCTCAGCAGGGCAGCATCAGACAAGAGAGAGCTGGTGGGTCTGGAAACCAGCTCCAACCCCCACACCCGTCACCGAGCACCACACCCTCCAGCAGGGGTCAGAGCTCCGGGGTGGACGTGCTGGACTGACAGTGGGGGGCCCGTGGACAGGTCGGAAGGCAGGACCCTTCGAGAGAAGGTCAGAGCGCATAGGACAACAAAGCGGGGGACAGCATCGGGGGCCTGGGCGGGGACGAGGCCCCAGAGGGGAGGACCGGGAAGCCTCTCTAGGAGCACCGCCGTGCAGTCACCTGCCTTCGGCTTTACCTGCAGGGTCTCCGTGAGCTGGGAGGGGTGGCACCCCCCACGGAGCCCGGGGGTAAGGCGGGTGGACCTGCGGGGGGCGCTCTCTGAGGGTCGTGCAGAGGGCAAGGCGTTTCAGTTTGGAACTGTTCTACAGATCTGAAACGTCCATTGCCCCCCTTCTGCACGCCCCCTCCACGAATTCTGGAAAATTTACGCCTCAGCGGCACTGCCCTGGTCAGGTAGAAGGCAGAATACTGCACCAGAGACCGGGGAATTGCCCGGGACCAGCAGTGCCCGTGATTTAGAGTGATTATGTCTGGCTGTAGTGAACGCATATTAGCCTTTCCTTCAGAGCCCACGGAACACTTGAGTCATAAACAAATTAGTCGGAGGCTATAATGCAGGAGAGAGAAATAGCAGCTAATTTAACCAGTGAATCAATGGCGAGACAGCACAGCGTAGATCATGTAATTTGAAGCATAATGGAGAAGAGGTAAGTAATAACAAGTAGCCCGCAGGCTCGGGGGGACAGCCCGGCTCCGCAGGCTCTCAGCACCGGCGTTCCGCGGGGGATTCTGCACGCAAGCTCTGCTCTGCTCGGAAAGACAGTCGGAACACAGCTGTGGGGAAGGCGGCCTCCACTCCGGCGGGACGCCTTCCCTTGGACCGGAACCCTGGCCAGCCCTCACCGGAGACCGTCAGGGTGTGCGTGCCCGCCGGCCCCGCGCGGCACAGGTGTCCCAGAAAGAGCATCAGCTACGGAGTCGGCGAGTCAGCGCGTGAATCGGGCTCCCTCTCTGTCATTGCAACACCTCGGACAAGCTACTGGACCCTTCTCTGCTTGTGTTTCTGGACAAGGGAGGCAACGCCTACCCCATAGAGCAGTTGTTTGTAAATTAGAAGCCGGCGTGACAAGCAGAGTCTCTGGCTCTGAATGGTCGTTCTCTTCCCTCCGTAGCCAAGTACCCAAGGCTTGGCTTTGCCCCATCTGCAAAATGGGCTGATGCAGGGTCAAGTAACACAAGTCAGCAGCGGAGCCCGGCGCCATGAGCCCACGGTAAACTGACCAGCGCCTGTCCCCTCACAAACAGGTCACTGCAGGGCCCATTCCCGGCTTGTTCCCCACAGAACCCACATCAAATGTCATTTGCTTCTTTCCCGGAAGTCGTGGATCTCAGCTGTAGGTGGGGGAGGGTCGGCTAGTCTCTCTTGAGACAATTCCCATCCCCCCATTTGGGTGCTTGTTTTATACCAATTGTTCGAACGTCCATTTCTGACGTGCTTCACGCTGCGTGGGGAGAATTCTGTTCGCCCGCATGCATCTTGGGGTGCGCGACTCCTAGCTGACGTGGCGGGGAGGAAATGAACCCGGTTCCCGGAGGCCCCCGCGCACCTGCCTACATCCCTGGACATGGTGCTCGACTTCAGGGCATTGACCTCTGCTGAGACGACGGACCTTCCCTTCCACGCCGTCGCCCCTCAGAGTAGAAGCAAGTACCACGTGACTGGCAACGCAAATTTCTTTTCTGGGGTCAGTCGTCCACCTTCCCCAGCCCTTTCCGTCCCAATACTTCGTGCCTGAGCGTTATCCGGAATTGCTTCCCTTGGTGAACCCGTGTCTTCTGACTCAGAACCTGTTTCATCCTGCCCTGACTCATCCCTCCGTCCGATTTCAGAGGATGGGGGTGGGGAAGCCCATTTCTGGCGATATTATGTAAATGCCCACACGCCAGAAATAGTTTGCACACTTTGGAAGGGCACACGAAAACGTCCTGTCACATTGGCTAAACCTCTAAATCAAAATTTTATGACACCGGAGAGTTTGCTCAGACACCAGTCTGCTGATTTTTATGGGATTCACTTTTCTGGAAGGAAAGTGGGAGGTGGAATAGGAGTCGTTGGCCAGGCCATTCGGAAGGATAAGCACAGAGACCCAAAACGGGAACGAGGGTAGTTTAAAGGCATCGGCACCAACCGAAAGCAAGCACAGAGAATAACAAAGCTCAGCTACACTCCGTCACTGTCAGCTGCGTCAAGGTGGCAGACTTCAGGGGATCGGGTCCCCTGAGATCCCTGTCAGGGACCCCGGTTTCCATTGGGTTTACCAGTTACCGTTCTAGGAGGTGATACCCATAGGAGCCGGGAGGACAGCCTTGCTTGAGATGCAGAATGAAGCTTCGGTGTGTTCTTAGCTCCTCAAAGGAAAGGATGATAACCACGGAAGTTTCTGTGAAGTTAACTGTGGGTAATGCACGCGTTAATTCTGAGCCCCTGACACGCTTCCCCATGCAGCGTTTTGAGTTAAGAAGGATGGGCGTGTGCAGCACAGACATCGGAACCGAACTCCCACCTCCACAGGGAAGAGGAGCCCTGGTCCCCAACAGCCCGGACACCATTCAGACGGCTGTATATGGTGGTATCGGATGGGCATGTTGAGGCACTCAGGCCTGACCACAAATCTGACAGACACTGGAGAGGACAGGCCGATGTCTGGAGGGGCAGCACGGTGCCAGGCTTCTGAATTTGAGTCTGGATGGTGTGGATTTCTCGTCAGAATTGGGCGAGGGATGTTGGAAAAATCCCCTCAGCTCTAGAATTGAGCACCAGGAAGTGAGTTAGAGGGTGGCAACCGGGTGGCGCACTGATGGTGATCGCTGGGTGCATGCTGGCCGGTCTGCTGCCCAAGGGGTGGTCCTGGACGAGGTCCCTCCTTTTGCCCCCAGACTCTCCTGGAAGACGGGTCCATCCTGCCCTCGTCCCTCCTTTTGCCCCCAGGCTCTCCCGGAAGACGGGTCCATCCTGCCCTCGTCCCTGCTTTTGCCCCCAGACTCTCCTGGAAGACGGGTCCATCCTGCCCTCGTCCCTCTTTTTGCCCCCAGGCTCTTCTGGAAGACGGGTGCATCCTGCCCTCGTCCCTCCTTTTGCCCCCAGACTCTCTGGAAGACGGGTCCATCCTGCCCTCGTCCCTCTTTTTGCCCCCAGACTCTCCTGGAAGACGGGTCCATCCTGCCCTCGTCCCTGCTTTTGCCCCCAGACTCTCCCGGAAGACGGGTCCATCCTGCCCTCGTCCCTCCTTTTGCCCCCAGACTCTTCTGGAAGACGGGTCCATCCTGCCTGCTTGATGCTCTGCCCCTCGTGACTTCCCCGAATGAGAGAGATGGTTGTTCCTACCCGTGACCGAATTCTCCACAGCCCTGATCAGGCTGATACCAGCTCAGGCGCTCAGTTGGTTGAGAGAAAGAAGGAGCGCAGGAGCGACTGCCTGATCACGCGTGGAGCTGTGCGCGGAAGGTTTTCCGTCTCTGTGGAGGCCCGGTGCTGGCACGTTCAATGTACTCCATCTGATGAACCGCGTTGCTGGAGCCTGAACATTTGCATCCCCCCAACTGCACATGTTGAAATCCTAACCCTTGAGGTGACGGTATTGGGAGGAGTGGCAGTTTGGAAGTTCATTAGGGGCGAGTGCCCTTAGAAATGAGGCCCCGAGAGCCTCACACCTCCTGCCAGGCGTGGTGAGGATGCGGTGAGAAGACAGCGTGGCTGCTGGTGCACCAGGAAACGGGCCCTCACCGGGTACCAAATGTGCCTCCAGGACTGTGGGAGACAGACATCTGTGGTCCGTATGCTGCCCTGTCCCTGGAGTTTTCATTGGAGCAGTGCAAGGACACCGAGGCCCACGCCGAGCACTACAGAGCCTGTGACAGCCGGGGTTCTGGAAGGCCTCTGCCCACATCGTCTGTGTTAATTGCTCATGACAGCTCCCAGGGAGGAGTCACTCTTCTCCCCACTGTGGACTCAGACAGCAAAGTCTCTGGGGGCTGCATCTCAGGCCACAGATGGTAATCGCCTCCTTCGTCTCCAAACACTGCCGCTGCCTTTCCTTATCATGGAGGGAGAAGAATCCGCTCACATCAGGACTGACATCTGAGATTTCACTGCTTCTCAAGAGAAAAGAGGGAGCGTGGCAGCTCGGGAGATAAGCGCTTGGAACTGCTATTGGGGCAAGACCTCACACGGTCAACGGGGGAACCATGAAGCCCACAAGGATTCTGCTTGCTCCCCGCTCCAGAATGGTTCCTCCTTGGTCCCTGCTTCCTCCTCAAAGTCTTTTTTCATTCCTTCACTTATTCATCCCTTCACTCAACAAACAGTTTTGAGCTCTGTGTTGGTGGGGATTCTCCAGAGAGAAAACCGAGAGGAAATGGATACCAATAGAGAGATGAGCGGGAAGGGGTTGGCTCATGTGATCATGGAGACTGATGGGCCCAAAAACGTCAAGGTGGGCCAGCAGGCTGGAGACCCAGGAAAAACTGATGATGGGGCCCAAGTCCAAAGGTGTGTGCTGTAGAATTCACTCTTGTTCAGAGAGGCCAGTCTTTTTCTCTAGGAAGGCTTTCCACTGATTGGGTGAGGCCCACCCATGTCAGCAACAGCAGTGTTCGTTACTCAGGGGCCACTCATTAAAACGTCAGTCTCAGCAATGTCCATGATAGCCAAACTATGGAAAAAGCCTAGATGTCCATCAACAGATGAATGGATAAAGAAGATGTGGTATATATACACAATGGAATACTATGCAGCCATCAAAAGAAATGAAATCTTGCCATTTGTGACGACGTGGATGGAACTAGAGGATATTATGCTTAGTGAAATAAGTCAATCAGAGAAAGACAATTATCATATGATCTCCCTGATATGAGGAAGTGGAGAGGCAAAGTGGGGGTCTGGGGGTAGGGAAGGAGAAAATGAAACAAGATGGGATCGGGAGGGAGACAAACCATAAGAGACTCTTAATCTCACAAAACAAACTGAGGGTTGCTGGGGGGAGGGGGGTCAGGAGAGGGTGGTTGGGTTATGGACATTGGGGAGGGTATGTGCTATGGTGAGTGCTATGAAGTGTGTAAGTCTGACGATTCACAGACCTGTACCCCTGGAGCTAATAATACATTATGTGTTAATAAAAAATTAAAAAAAAAACAAGTCAGTCTCATCCAAACACACCCTCACAGAAACAGCCAGAATGATGTCTGACCACATCCCTGGGCCCCACGACCCAGCTCTGCTGACACATTAAATGGTCTATCACAGGTTCCTAGTCTAGGTCACAAACAACTCTCTCCGCTGTGGCAGTGAGGGTCCGTTAACAGTCAGCGTAATAAAGTACTTACAAAGCAGTGGGCTGGGCAGGCAGAGACGCTGAGCGGGACAGAACCAGTGAGGTATGGATCAGCAGCAGGTGAGTCAGAAGGAGCGACTGAGGTGGTCAGGCTGGCCTCCTCAAGAGGACTCACAAGCCCGGGCTGGAGCGGCCAACTGCGTGAGCCAGGCGGACACTTGGCGGAGAGGACTTTTGGGCAAGGAGAGGCCAGAGCAGTGCCTGGGGGAGAAGCAGCCAGACCCTGAGTCCCGAGCGGAGGAGTGAGGGGCCACAGGTGTGACTGGAGGTGGAGAAGACATCAGGGCTGTCTCCTGACACCCTGACGTCTTCTTACTTCCTGCCGGGGTACGATTTCAGACCCTGAGCATCCCCTCCTGCACGTCATATCTTTGACACACTCAGACCACTGACGTCAGATGAAGGTACGTGTCTGCCGAACGTGGGATGGACTTTCTTCGGCTGGTGCCTGTGGCTTCAGTTGTTTAGCCGGCGTCACTGATCAGGAAGCTTGTAGCCGACAGTCCGGAGGCTGCCTGCTCAGCACGTGCAAAGGATGGTTCTCCTGCTGTGGAGGGGCTGCCTACGGCCCCAGGGGCCCTGCAGGTGGAAGGTGCAGGGCGTGTGACACTCCCTGGGAGATGACGGTGACCCTCGTAGGTCATCCCAGAACTGTTGTGGATTTCAGGTGCTTCTCATCCGGTTTCTTCCGCTGGAGGAGGAGCTGTGATCCCTCCTTCACAGTGATTCCACCTGAACCGCGTGGCCCCTGCCCCTCCCCTTTCACGTTTCTGGATCTGCCTGAATGACGGGCGTCTCGAGGACAGGATGCTGGGGAGTGCCACCCTTTGTCTGCACCAGAGTTTGCATGTCTGCCCCAATATCGGAAACCAAGGTCCCCACCCATCTACAAGTGTCTGCGTTTTGCTTCTGGTGTTTTCCATTCTCGTGTCTTACTGATTTCGCTTTCAGATGATGAAATAGGACCCCTTCGGACGTGGGAAGGAGGTGTATGCTAACAGGACCCCGGCGTCCTCTGTTGTCTCCACGAGGAGAGACGCTGGCTTAGCGCGTGTGGACGAGGATTGCCGCCTGCTTTGCTGGCAACATTTCCCTCCCTCCAGTTGCCAACCAGCATTTTCTCACAGATGTACATTTTCATTCTCCGCTGACTTGGAGGAAGTGGAATTCCATGTCTGTGACACAGGTGGGAAGGAAGGCCCCAGACAGCACTGTGTCTTTGGTGGTTGTGGGGTTCATAGAATGTTTCCCTTGTCTTGTCCTGTCCCCTTGCAGGAGGCTCAGGAGTCTGGATCACAGAGATCCAGACATGCATGTGGAAGGCTTTTCCCATCCTTGAGGATTAGAGAACCAAGCCCCAGCCAGGCTGACCCTCGCGTGAGACCCCATCAAAGAGTATCAGTGGGGCTGGACCCCTCACTGATAGGGGGTCACCCCAGGCTGAGAGGCTGGATTTGGGGGTACAGTGGAGGCAGTCAACAGGTGACAAAAGTCAAAGAGTAAATGGTCTTCATGTGGATCCGTCCAATGCAAGGTGTGTGGGCGGCAGTAAAAAGAAGAAAAGAATCGATAATAATAAATGACAGTAATTAGTATCTTTAGCCTTCACGACAACCACATTGGCCCCTGTCGTCTCCTGGGGCCTTGTTATCTCACAGGCCTTGTATTCAGCAGTTCGTATGAGCCCACATCCCGGACTCCCACGTCCCCCCGAGATGCACTTTCCATGGCGCTGCATCTCAGACCAGGGAACCGGGGTTCTGAGAAGCCCCAGACCTCACAGCCTCTGTGGTTAAAGGCTGGTGGACGTGGGCTTCTTAGGGTGAGGAGGGCTCTCTTCCCAGACAAGGAAGGCATGGAAACAACGCCCATCTCAAGTGTTTCTCTTTGTGGTCCTCCAAATGGTTGGCTGTTGGTGAAGGAATCCAGAGTGAAGGAAGTAAAGGAGACCCAGCAGCCTTCCTGGGACTCTGACTGAGGACTTTCAAGAGAGCAACATTGCTCATGCGACGCTTGGCTCCAGAAGCCATCAGCTCTGGGGCCACCAAGCCCCCACTCGGCCCCTTTGCTTAATTCCAGAATGACCTTCCAGGGCGGCCACTGAGCACGACACTCAGATCACTTACACACACAGACAGAATCCTGGTTGCCTTCTGTTTCTATCTGAGCTTCTGATCAATCAGTAATAAAATTATAATATGGGTTTGGAAAATGTGCATTCAAAGGCCTTCACATGCTTGCAGGTGGGCTCAGTGGCCCCCTAACATCGTGAGAGGTGGGCGGAGGGCCTGGCCCCTCTCCAGCTGCCCTCTGGACATGACATCATCTGCCACCAGCAGTCCTGGGACGAAGGGGCCCACACTTCGATCTTCCCATTTGAAAAGGACCAAGATCTCTCAAAGCTCAGAATTCCACATGCATCATCAGTGTCCACTCGGGTGACATGCATCACCTTCAGAACCCTGTGAGTGTGGGGAGGGAAGCGTGTGGGTGAGCGAAAGACAGAGACAAAGAGAGATTGACTGAGAGTCACTGCCATGCTGGGCAATGTCTAGGGCAGAGTTTCTTGATGCCTTACTTTCGTCTGACATTTCAGAAAGATTAGTGTGTGGGCGTCCAGGCATTAATATCGATCTCCGTTCATTCCTTTGGGTAAACAGCTGCTCAAACCCAACAACACTTGATTACCTTAATTCAGAAATTGAAGGAGAAGAAAATTGCCCATTTTCTTCTTCACTGGACAGCTGTGGAAGGTTCTGGATCAAGCAGGAGAGGTCAGCGTGGGACACAGGCGGTTTCCGTTGTGATAAAGGTGTGTTCAGGAGCCCCATTCCTTGCAAAGCCTCTATGGGTGCTGGTTCCCCAGAGGGCGAAGAGGCGGCTGGGACATGGCTGAGTTCCACAGTTCCTGCCTGTGTCTTCTTTTCCATCAGAGCTTTGTAGTCTCTGGACCACAGAGAAGAAGGCACTGCTGAGACCCATTTTCTCACGTGTCCCCGACCGCCTGAGGGGGCAAATGATCTTTCCAGCTGCCCTCCAGGTGCTGTCAGGAGGGACGTGGCATTTCCTAGACCCCCAGGGAGGAGCAGGACTTGCAAAGTGCTTGGACCCGCTATCAGAGGGCGGGTAAAGAGCAGGGAAGGCAAGCCCGGTGCCGAGGTCTGGGTTCCCTCAGCCAGCCTAAGTTTGGCAGTCCTGGGGACTTGGTAGTCAGACTGGGGAGCAGGGGAAGCCCAACCCCATGCTTAATGTGCTGGTGCTAACTGCAGTGTTTATTCCTGTAATTATTCATTTATTTAGCCTGTGTGATTGAGAATTATGTGCTTTGGCAGGGTCTGTCCTGCTGATGGGTGGTGATTAGTGTTAAGGGGACAGGTGATTAAAACTCATTTTCGCTCTGGGGTTTCTGGGAAGGACAACACATCATTTGTGCTCCGTGACAGGCTGTTCCTGGGGGCACAAGCTTTGGGCTCACCCAGGACTCCCCCTCTAATTGCTTTCTGGAATGCTTTTGCTTTAATTGGTTTCCTCTGATGGTCTTGGGGACCGGGGGCTACATCATATCAGTAGTCAAGGTTCTCAGTTTCCAACGAGGCTCAATGCGGAGGCTTCCTCTCCAACTTACTTCTTCCAACCACGCAGCAGCTGATCTCAGCGGTGCCCGGCTGGATCCTCTCTGGAGGCGGCCCGTTCCTCCTGCAGCACTATGGTTAGCCAGGGCCTCCTCTAGGCAGATCCCTGGGTTGGGATGGGTACCATATCCATCCTGCAGCCAGGACTCCCAGCGCCCAGAACCTTACACTTCCAATAAGACTTCTTTGGGCAGTTGGATGGATGGACAGACGAACAAACAGATCTCAAAGGGGAATGGTACCATGCACATACAAAAGGCCAGTGGGTGACTGCTGGAGGCCCCTACTTAGATGGGTCCCAGGCATGTCTAGTGAGAGTTCTTTAACCCAGGAGGTCTACAGAACAGTTGTTGGGCATAAGGGACTCAAGGTTTTCTCTTGACCTTGGGTCATAGAACTAGTGTAAGGGCTGCCGGTCAAATAACCCCAGGTAGCCGGCAAAGCGCTTGCTCCTCAGAGTTAGTTTGTAGCCTCTGGAAGAATTACACTGATACGCATCCATGACTCCATCCCAGTTGTAACTGCTATAATGTCCCTCCCGTGCAGTCAGCAGAATGGCAGCCCCTGAGCATGTCCACACCCTAACCACTGAACCTGTGAATATCCCATGCTATGTGACAAGAGAGGCTTTGCAGGTGGAATTAAAGTCATGGACCTTAAGACATGGGCCTCCTCCCAGTTCATCTGAGTGAGCTCAGTGTGATCCCACAGGCCCTTGCAGATGAGGAGAGAGGAGGGTCATTGGGAGAGAATCAAACCATGAGAAGGACTCCATCCCCTCATGCTGGCTTCAAAGGTGGACTTGGGGGCATCTCAGCTTGCACAGGCCAGGCAACTGGTGTCAATGGATATTTACCCTCACTGTTCTGGAAGCTGGGAGTCCCAGGTCGAGGTCCTAAAGAGACAGTTCCTAGTGGGTGAGAGCCTGCTTCCTGGCTTGCACACGACCACCTTCTTACTATGCCCTCACAAGACAGAGAGCTCTCTGGTGGCTCTTCTTGTAAGGATACAAATCCTATCAGATTGGGACCCCACCCTTATGACTTCATTTAATTTTTATGACTTCCCTAGAGGCACCAACTCTAAATACAGCCACACTGGAAGTTAGGCCTTCAACATTAATTTGGGAGAGACACAATTCAGTCCGTAGTAGTCAAGGAATGTGTGGGCTTCCAGAAGCTGACAATGAGCAGAGAAAACAAGACCTCAGTCCTGGGACACAGGGAACGAGATCCACTCCCCACCTCTTAGAGCTTTCAGAAAGGAAGCCAGCCCTGTTGCCTCCTTGCTTTTAGCCCAGTGAGACCCATATCAGATTTTTGACCCACAGGACTGCGAAACAATAAGTTCCTATTGTTTGAGTGTGTACTAACTTACTACAGCCCCTATAGAAGACTAATGCACCCAGGATGCAGGCATCCATATTTGACCCTCTTCTCTCTAAACTAAGCTTATCACTCGCTGAACCCAGCATTCCAGCTCCTCAACAGCCTTCCAGGGCCCAGGTGGGTTCCAGGTCCAAAACAGAAGCCTCTTTGTCTTCTGCACACTTCCTTTGCCTAGAATCAAATTAAGCTGCTTTTTTGATGGCTCTAAAATCCACTTGTCCATCCATCTGCCCACTCACCCACCCACCCACCTATCCAATCACCTTTCCACCCATCTATGCATCTACCCACCCATCCATTTATCCATCCACCCAACCATCCATCCACTCATCCATCCATCCACCCACCCACCTATCTCTCCATCCATCCACCCACTCATACACGTAACCTTCCACCCACCCATATACTCATCCATCCATCCATCCATCCATCCACCCATCCATCCACCCATCCATCCAGCTAGCCAGCCACTCCTGTGTGTCAGGAACCATTCCAGATAGCAGGGATACAGCCATGAATCAAATTCAGCCTCTGAGTAGGAAACAGTCAAAGGAAAATAGAATAATTAAGTGATTTTTCTGGCGTGATGAGTGAGGGGAGAAGACTGGGGGATTCAGCAGGCTATGGTTGGTGAAGCCCCTGTAAGACACCATGTGAGCAGCCCCATAGGAAGTGAGGGAACAAGACATGTAGATATCTGAGGGACTTGACAACCATTTGTTGGGGTCTGCTCTCTGCCAGGTTCTGCCTTCAGCCCTGGAAGCAGAACCAAGCCTGGCTCTTATGCAGTTTGCATAGCAGGGCATTGTCTCTCTCTCCCTCTGTCTCCCTACTCCCCACCATGTTCCCGGGAGTGGAGGAAGGGCAGAAAGTTGGTCACAGGTTTGCAATGGGCCCAGTGACACCTTCAAATGCAAGAAAAAAACAGAGTTGTTATAACCTTCCTCATCATGCTGGCCTGGCTGCCCTTGCCTAAGGTTCCTTTCCAAGAGCAAAGAGAAGTCCCCAGTAAGTGGCCACTTCTGAATGATGGACAGTGGGGAACAGGGGTTGATGTCAATGTACTGCCTCTGGGAATAGCACAGGCATCCAGAATTTAGAGAGAAAGGGGCACTGTAGTAGGCCAGATAGTGCCCCCCCCAAAAAAAGATCTGTCCACATCCAAATCCCAGAAATGGCAAATGTGACCTTATTTGGAAGAAGAGAGATGTTGAGGTGAGATCATCCTGGATTGTCTGGGTGGGCCCTTAACCCAATAACAAGTGGCCCTCTAAGAGAACACATAGTAGAAACAGAGGGAAAAAAAGGGAGGGTGTTGTGAAGACAGAAGCAGAGACTGAAGGGACACCGCTGTAAGCCAATGAGGGCCTGGAACATCAGAAGCTGGAAGAGTCAAGGGACAGATTCTCCCTTTGAGCTTCTTTTCGGGTGTGTCGTGGTCCTGCCCACACTGTAATTTTGTATTTCTGGCCTCCAGAATTCAGACAGAATAAAGCAGTGATATTTGAAATGCGGGACTTCATTAGAGCAGCCCCAAGAGACTAATAGAGTGCCAGACCACAACCTTGTGGCATTAGCATTGTTGGGGCAACTTTGACGTGCATATTCCTGGACCCTGATGTCAAGCTAGTGATTTCATGATTCTGTGATATCTAAAAGCTCCCCGATGATTCTTCGGTAGTCAGTCCATGGACCTGAGTTTGAGAACCACTGTTCTCCTTATGGTACAAATGGGAAAACAGAATCCCATCCTGGCCCCCAGCACATCAGGAGACCAGAGTCCTGGTCCCAGCTCTGTCACTAGCTCCTTATTTGGGGCTCTTTGGTGCATGGCTAGTAAATAGCCCAACAGTTTGGGTTAAGGGTTGGCAGGCCTCACCTCCTACTTCACCATCTTCTGCTTCATCTGGGTACCAGGCTCAAAGCTGGACCAAGGTATTCTGAAGTAGAGGTGCCAATATCCTTGCCTTCAAGGAAGATGACCCTTGCTGATAATCCCATATTTTTCACTCCTCATCCAAGCCCCCTACCGTCGTGGAAAACCCCAAATGGCTAACAACTTCTCCCTCGCTTTACCTTGCTTGCTTTCCTCCCTAGCTGAGATTAGCCTGATTGGTTCATGACACACTGTATTTGTATTCCCAGGTAGATTTGGGGAGAAGAGCACCATCCGCTCCATTCCATTCATTAGAAGAATGAAATACACCCACAAAATCCTAAGAACAGTAAGGACATCCTTATGCAACTCAAGTGTCTGTCCCTTGGTTTTCCTCTCCCCTCAGGTAGAGGGAAGACCTCAGGCCCCTGGACAGGGTCAGACGTGGAGCCCTAAGAAGCAGCTTTGTTATTAGTAGTATGATCGCTATGTCAATATTACTACTACCATTTAGTTAAATTAAATCTACTCTTCAACTATTTCTGTAAGAAATCAATATATAGCACATGTATCTCTTGGTCCTGTCTTACTCTTTTCTATTTGGGTACATTTTAATGGCTCTGTATACTTCAGAAAGGAAATCGAAAATGAAAGCTGCCAGGATTAATTTGCCACAGATCAATTTTCTTGTATTTGGGACAATCACTAATATGTCAGAGCCCACCCACTCCTGTGCTCCAAGGTTGTCATAATGGACTTTGGTCGATATGGCTTTTGATGATAAAATGCAGCCTTTGTGACCTTCTTGTGGTCCCTCCTGTCATCCTGTCTGTGCTGAAGACAGTAACTGGTTGTGATGAGCTATTTCATCTTATGACACACATTCTTTAATCTGAAATATGTTCGCTGCTCCACAAATCCTACTGCAAAATGAAAGTCACTTTTCCTCATTGATCAACAAGAGCCGTCAGTGATGGTCACTGTGCTGGGAGCAGATGCAGAGGTGAAAGACTCACAGTCCTACCACATTCTCAGTGGGGGACAATAGGAACCCAACAGTTCCCAGCGTGGGGAGGGTTGTTAGGGTTATGCAGCTGGGACTTTGGGGGCACAAAGAAGGAGCCTCACCGTCAAAGGGGAGTAAGTTCAGGGAGGGCTCCCAGAGGCCTGTGGTTAAATTAGGGAGGACCTCTACCTCTGTCAGCAAAGCGGAAGGAGACAGCTGGTGGGGGGCTTGAAAGCACAATGGGCTCCATGGTTCTATATTCCCTAATCCCAACCCCACGATTAAATAGAATCCCATCCTGGCCCCCAGCACATCAGGAGACCAGAGTCCTGGTCCCAGCTCTGTCACTAGCTCCTTATTTGGGGCTCTTTGGTGCATGGCTAGTAAATAGCCCAACAGTTTGGGTTAGGGGTTGGCAGGCCTCACCTCCTACTTCACCATCTTCTGCTTCATCTGGGTACCAGGCTCAAAGCTGGACCAAGGTATCCTGAAGTAGAGGTGCCAATATCCTTGCCTTCAAGGAAGATGACCCTTGCTGATAATCCCATATTTTTCACTCCTCATCCAAGCCCC
>NW_019154122.1:16989043-17132399 GCF_002288905.1 Enhydra lutris kenyoni
TTACTGTCGTGGAAAACCCCAAATGGCTAACAACTTCTCCCTCGCTTTACCTTGCTTGCTTTCCTCCCTGCTGAGATTAGCCTGATTGGTTCATGACACACTGTATTTGTATTCCCAGGTAGATTTGGGGAGAAGAGCACCATCCGCTCCATTCCATTCATTAGAAGAATGAAATACACCCACAAAATCCTAAGAACAGTAAGGACATCCTCATGCAACTCAAGTGTTTGTCCCTTGGTTCTCCTCTCCCCTCAGGTAGAGGGAAGACCTCAGCCCCCTGGACAGGGTCTTAAAAGCAGCCATTATGATTGCTCTATTTCTAAGCCTCATGTGAAAGTGAAGATGGTAATGGTATCCTCTTAGCAGATGTGTGATGAGGTTTAAATGTGATGATCCATGCCAAGCTTAATGCCTGGGGCACACACGGGAGACTCCTGGTGGTTGTTGGCTGCTGGCCCTGTGGTCACAGACACTGTCACCATCATTGTCGCTGCCGTCGCTGTCCACAGACCCGTAGTTCCCAAACAGCCTGACAGCTCCAGTGACCTCAGGCATGGGGCCCTGTCCTGCCCTCTCTCAGTTAAGGGAGACAGTTACCTGGGAGACTTGCCTTCTTTGCCCAGATGATGCCACTTACCCAAGAGCATCACGCACGTACATTCCACAGAGAAAGGGCTGCAGTGACCTCCTCCACGACAGGACCAATTTTTGTAAGAGTTCTGTGTGTGCGTGAGAAAGTTGTTCACTCGCTTATTGGGCACAGGCCTCCATACATGCACCATAGATCACACTCACCAGGGACATTATTTAATTCTGTGCTTTCAGAAATTTTGCTTGCTTCTTTATAATTAGGTAGGGAATTATGATGTCTTCCAGCAGGATAGATGTATTGATTTATCCCATCAGGCATTGCTTTATATATTTTGAGACAGTTTTTTTGGATGAATATGAATCGGAGTTGCTGCATCTTACCGGAATATCCAACAATATATCCTACTGTGGCGACTTAGTTAATGCCTTTTTGTATATTATATGCTAATTTTTGTCTGATATTAACATAGTGACCCTGCATTATATCAGTTGTTAATCGCAGAGTCCTTTTTCCATCCCTTTATATCCAAATATGTATGTCCTCAATTTTTAGATGAGGTTCTTATAAATAGCGTAAGGTTGAATTTCTTTTTTTAAGTTAGATCTCACAATCTATGTTGTAAATTAGCAAATTTAGTCTGTTTATATTTATTGTGATTACAGAGATACAACATTTGTTTCTACCTCTGACTTTCTTGCCATTTGTCCACTTTTTACTATATTCCTCTCCTTTCTTGCCCCTTATTTTATTTGAGTGGTTGTTTTTTTGTTTGTTTTTTCCTTATCTTTGTGACTCTGGGCGAGTCACACAACCTCATTATTACCTTTCTCTGTAAAAGTAAGGCTAGTAATGGCAATGTACATCAGAGAAACTGTGAAGGGTAAATGAGGTACTATGTGTAGCATTTTAAAGCAGCATCTGACATAACATTTCTGTCATTTCTTACTCCCTTTGTCCCCCTCTGACTTAGAATTTCTACTTTCTTTGGGATTTTTCCTTGGGAATTCACCATGGATACTTAACAAAGTCTAAGGCAATATTACAACCCCTTTCAAACCAGTACAAGAATCTTAAAATCATGCTTCTCCTGACTTATGTTTCTGTCCAAAATTTTGGGTTTGCCTTTTTCAAACTCCCATGAATTAGATATGTTATTATTTTATGGAAACATTTTTCCTATTAAAAATGGTTAATCACCAACTCTGTGTTGGACACTGTTCTGGGCTCTGGGGTAACAGACAATGCCTTTTAGATTTATTCATTTCCATTTCCATCATTCCTTCTGGAAACTCGCACCTCCTTTCTGGATCATTTCTTTCTCCTTACGGTGCATCTTTGATTACTTCCCAGATTGGGTGGGAGGGTAGTGCATTCACTTCACTTTTATTTATTAAACGTGTCTTTATTTTGCCCTTATTTCTGAAAGATAATTTTGCTCCATCCACAGTTCTAGTCTGACATTTATTTTCTTTCCAGAATTTGAAGACTTTGCACTTTCTGCTGCCATTTTGGTACATTTGCTGCCAAACTAATCATCACCTCCTTGCAGGTGGTCTTCCAGATTGTCCCCTTTTTCCTTTGTGTTCTGCATTTTCCTACAATGTGCCAAAGGAGTAGATTTCACTTCATTTATTCTACTTATCATGTCTTTTACCACTGCTGTAAAATTATTGATCATTTCCTCTTAATATATTGTCTCTGCTAGTATTTTGGCTATTTCCCCTTTTGAGACTCCAAATAGATTTTTATTAAAACCCCTCGCTCAGTTGTCCATATCTTTTGATCTTTCTTATGTTTTTCTCCTTAATTCTCCATGGTATGTTATGGGCGATTGCTTGAGATCAATCTTCCCATTCATCAATTGTTTCCTTAGCTGTGTCCAATCTGGTTTTTTTTTTTTAAAGATTTATTTATTAATTTAAAAGAGAGAGCATGTGAGTTGGGGGAGGGGTAGAAGGAGATCGAGAGAGAGAAAGAGAATCTCTAGCAGACTCCCCAATGAGAGCAGAGCCCAACACGGACCTCAATCTCATGACCCCTAGATCATTACCTAAGTTGAAATCAAGAGTCAGATGCTCAATGGACTGAGCCATCCAGGCACCTCTTCAACCTGCTTTTTTAACATCGCTCCTAAATTTTTCATTTCAACAGTTACACTTTTCCCTTCAAAAAGTTCTATCCGGTTCTGTACTCCATCTATCTGTTGTTGCTCCCTTATATTGTAATTCCATTTTATTTTTCCTTAAATGCTTCTCATCCTACTATTTGTTATTCTTATTGTAATAATTCTAGCATTTCATTTCTTAGGAGAGTAAATCTGAAACTGTTTTTTCTGCTGACTCTCACTCATGCCTGTTTGTTCTGGTCCTTGCTGACCATTAGCTGACACAGGTGGACTTTAACTGTAGTTTAAGACTATTTTCCTCAAAAGAGGTTTTTAATTCACTTCAGCTTTGAATCTGGGAAAGCCATCTCTCAGGTTGGTTCCAGCCCTTTCCACATCCCCCGGCTTAACCTGGAGTCTCAGTGTTAGCCTTTCCCCTTGCTGCTAACCCAGAGTCCCCACTGCAAGGATTTTTTTTATGCGCTTGTGGCCCGTGGCTCAGGGATTTTGTTTTTTGTTGCTGGTGTTGTTTTCCCTCCTAAGGTCTTCTCATGTTTCATGCAATAGTGAATTCTCTCCTGGCAGGAAGCCTCCCCGAGGTATCCCTCCATTTCTCATTGTTGTCACCTGTGATTGAACAGTAAAGGGAAGCATAATCATGAATGTGATGTCATTGACAAAAAGACGTAATGAATCACTTTCCAGATGATTCCAAATGAAGCTTCGCTCCATTTCTCTCAGCTTATGCTGTCTTTCTTACCAGCTATTAAACATTATCATGGTTTAAAAGTGGTTCTATGGGGTTGCGAGATCCGCTAGAACGTACACTGCAGAAGGAGACGCATTGTCTCAAACTTACCCACCCATGGCTCCCCATCATATACAATGGTCCCTGGCACATGGTAGATGCTTATTAAATATTTGTCACCTGTTGAGCAGAGACTAGATTGACTTTCCAAGCCTCTTAGGAAGTAAATTGTGAATCACCATGTGCCATCTCCCTACTCCTTTCACCGCCACGACCACACATACACAAAGTGCTAGTATTGGGGGGATTGTATAACTTCAGTGCATATGTTCTTGTAAAATGGCTTCCTCATTGAGAAAGCTGCCCTGTGAGTGTGTCATGGGGCCATTCCTGGGCCTGTCTCGATGAGAGACTTCCCCCAGAGTGTTGATTCAGGTCGCCTCTTCCTTTTCAGAAGTGTGGGCCGGGGCAGCGGTTTTCACGCCAGAGCTTGTAGAAGGAGCCCCGGAAGGCTTGTTAAGACACAAATTGCTGACCCTACTGTCAGAGCTCCTGGTTCAGTCCGTCTGAGGTGGGGTCCCAGAATTTGTGTATCTAACAGGGTCTTTGACGCTGCCGGCCAGCGGCTGCACCTTGAGAAACCCTGACCTGCGGTTTTCTTGCACACCCGTCTGCTTGGCTCGTCTCACTCTTTTCTCATTTGGAGGTGTCTCCAGTCTGAACCTGAGACTGGTGAGAGGAATGCCCATGCTCGCTGCATTTTTCTATACTTTCTGTAATGGTGCCTACTATCTTTATAATTTAAAAAATCCAATGAAACGCATATGCCTACCTCTAGCACCAGGTCCCTCCAGCCCATCCTAAAGCTCCTTCCAGGGCTTGGGGCTTGCTGGAAATTCACCTGAAAGCAGTGTGCCGAAGCAAGCGCAGGGGAAGCGAGTTTGATGGGTACAAATTACGAGTTCTCCAATGCAAATGTGTAATCATCAGTTGGTTCAGCAGCACATCTTTTATCTCGTCCCTTCTGGAAGGATGACACCTCTTGCCTCGTTTCATTGAGGAGATTGATGGTCTAGTGTGGAGATACAGACAAAGGCTCCCAGTGTTCCCTTTCATAGGCTCCTCATCCCAGAGCACAACCATTGGTAATAAATACAGTGTAAAAGACGGGGCTGTCAGTGTAATTAGTTCTCAGCGGCGAGACTGCTGGTGATTTATAGACAAGGGTCCATGTGCCCCTTTGTTCTCAACCTAAAATCAATAGCAAAATGAGAAAAGTCCAGTGGACATTTATGGATAACCCAGGTTAGTTGTCTTATGGACAGAGTATAACGTATCAATGTAATATTATTAACACCCCCAAAGAGAGAGATATTTTAAGACCTTTCCTGTTTTCTCTGGCCAGGTGCTGCATTTGAACCCTGACACTTTAGGATGCCGCTCAGAAACTCCCTCTCTCCTCTCCTCTTTCTGCCGCCTCACCTCCCTTTCCTCCTTTCCTCAGATGAAAAGCTCGCCTCTACAGAATGCGCCTCCCCCCTGGGCACAGCCAAGGTGTGAAGATGTTCCACACCACTGGATTCCTTGGGGCCAGAACCCATTTGTGCCTCCTGTCCATGCAATGCAGCGGAGGACCCCGGGCCCTGCCTCTGGCTGAGATGAAGAATGTCCTAGAATGTGGATCCAGGCTGAAGCCCCGGAGGGTTCTTCCCCCCGTGTCTGCCCTCGCCTTGTTGCCTGGGTGTGCAGGCTGGGATGCTCTGGGCCGTCGCGGCGGGGTTCTGAGCTCACCAGAGGTCTGTCGTGGCTGAGGAGCAAACCAAACTCCTATAACTGATGAAGTAGGTATTGGGGCGTGTGCTTTAGGGGTGAGGCAACAATGAGCCTCCTAATTCTCAACCCCTAAATGAAGCTTGCCCACCCATGTCCGGAGCACCACAGGCACAAGGAGCCGGGACGCAGAAACAGCAAGGTGAAGACAGAACGAAGCCTCTGAGCCCCTTCCTTTTCCCAGATTCATCAATAATTCTTGCTGAGGAGGCAGAGGGAGACCATACGTGTTACAGTCATTAATATCCTTCCCCACGGAAATGGAAAGCCCGAGAGGGAGGTTCTACTTCATCTGCTGTAGGAAACAGGTTCCCAAGGAACTCCTGGTATGGACTCAGGAAACTCTGAGGGAGAGGGTCCCTCATGTGGGTGGTCAAGGCTGGGGGATGGGAACACACTGAGTGATGATTCCAGGGGGAGGAGGAAGCTGGAGCTGAGGCATCCTGCTGAGTGTCCAGACCACCAATCACATCCTTCTCTCAGACGTTGTCTGCGGTGTGAGCCCTCCTGCCACAGGGTGCTGTGTAGCATGTCACGTAGAAATTTTCTTGCCCAGGATAAGGAAGGGTGGAGGCAGGGGTGTGGGATTGAGGGAGAAGAGTGGAGGCAGGGGTGTGGGGGTCGGGAGGGTGGGGAAGAAGGGTGGAGGCAGAGGTGTGTGTGGGCTGCTTCATGAACTTTCTCCAGACTCTCCTCATCAGCTCCTGCCCATGGGAGATGCGTCAGTCTGACCCACCATACGAAGGGAGCCTCCGCCAGCAGGGGAGGGAAAGCTGACCCAGTTCTTCCTAGGAAATGTGCCCCCAGGAGTGTGCCCCACCCTGGTGTGGACACCCCACTCAGACATCCTGCCCCCTCCTTGTCCAGCCCATTCATATTCATCTCAAAGGAAAGAAAAAGTCCCTTTTGCCCTGGCGTCCATCTGGCCTCTGAGATGATGAATTAGCCTGTTTTCAGAGCCGTGTTTGGAGGTCAGAGGAGAGACTCCCGGCGGAAATATTCAGGGAAATACAACGTTCAACAAAGGGACAGTGATGAGGGTGGAGAGGATGGAGCAGTGGAGAAAAGAGAGGGGTCGCCGCGGAGGGTCTCCCTTCTCAGACGAAGCTGGCCAGCACTCCGGGAGCTGGCCGAGCTCGGCAGCTGCCTCCAACACAGTCCACATCTTCCTCCTCTGGAACGGTCACTTTGAGGCCACTCCACACTCTCCTGCAACCTCTGGTTCCGCTCTCTGGACTCACAGGCGGGACAGGAAGCTTGCCTCTCCCAGCAGGTGCTGTAAACATCTCCCTGGGATGCTTAGCCGTCAGAGAGCAGAGCACAGTGGCTCCCCTCCCTGCTGTGCAAGGAAGGGATTGTGGTGCCCCGGACCACAGACACCTCTGGGGAACCCGCCCTCTGATAAACTTCAGACAGATGGAATGGGGGAAGGAATGCATGGTGGGAGAAGACCTCTTGTTTATTGGTTGTCTAGCATCTACCCAAACCCACGCTTTTTCCTTGTGTTATCTCTTCTTTGTCGCAGTTGCGAGGCAAACGTCTCAATTCATCATTTCTATCGCGTCCAGGATATGGCGCTTGGAGGAGGAAAACCCTCAGTCCTGCAAATCACAGTGTTTATGCAGACGGATGGATGGATTTATGCCTTTAATTAAGGAGATGTTTCCGGGGATGCGCTGGTTAAACGCAGCTCAGATGGGACAGCCTGAAGACTAGAATGTGCTTCTTGTATTTTCCTTTTAATTACAGCTCCAAGGGCAGCAGTTGAGATGGTGTTTTTGGTGGCTTCAGAGGTCCGCCATGAATACTGCGCAGGACTCCTGCTGTGGGTCCTTGTACTGCTTGTCTCTCCCGATTGTCCTTGGGCCTTGCCTCGCTTGTGGTCAAATGGAAGCGTGCAATTCAATTCCAACCAGATTGCGTGCAAGAGAATTATGAGCATTTTCTAAAATAAAAACCGCATCTCCGTATGTAAGTACAATTGCATTCCCAGTAGCTAACATTATAATAATAGCGGAAAAACAGTTTCTATTATAAGTTTCTTTTTGATCGATAATAACTCATTCTGAAAATGGCTTTGAGGCCAAAATCATTTCCTGTTGGTCTTGGCCAGAAAACAGACTCTTCCTCTTCTTTCCTTTTTTTTTTTTTTTTTAAAGCTTTTAGAACTTAATCCCTGTAGTCATCTTGGGTATAATGAGAAGCCATAGGAAAAAAAAAAATACAATGGTCATGACTCTGTTTAGTGTTCACATAATTTACAAGCGAGCCAAAACTATCACTCCCAGTGGTGATGGTGGCAGTTCTACCCACCACACGAGGAAACAGATGTCCGATACGAAAAGAGGCTTAGGGAGCTCTCCCTGGGGACTTGAGTTTGTGCTGATGCCGAGCGAGCGTACGTGATAACATTCCCATCTTACCTTAGCTGGTCCTCTTCTCAGCATTTGACCAAATCAGTTCCTCGTTGAAACCAACACATCCTTCTTGTCTCACAAAAGGGAAAACACAGATTATCTCTCATCTTACAATGGGGTCACCAACCCAGGGGGGATGAAAATGTCCTCAGCTCACACCTCTCTCCTCCGACTCCATCTTTACTTACTCTTTCCTTTGGTTCCATTTCATGCAATCTCATTAAACTCTGCCAATATCTTCAGACCCCTTTGATAGGCAAGGAAGTGTCCTAGGTGCAGGTCTGGAAGCTCCTGGGGGACTCGAGTGTTTGATACAATCTACCATAAGAGTAGGCTCCGAAGGTGTTTCCCTCCGAAATTTTAAACGAGGGTCAAGTCTACACGGCAGAGCATTACCACTAGCTCTAAGCATGAGACCTATCTGTGCCAGCGTCTAATAGTCACCTACACAAGTCACGAGCTTCGGAGCCTTCTTCCTCATTTCAAAGTGGGGAGCTGTATCACATCGCACCCTCCTGACTGCAGACAAGCTCAGGGAGACCCATCCTCGCTTACCGCTCCCTACAGGAGGGTCTGTTTCCATGTCAAGGGGGGCATACTCTGAAGTATGAGACTTACATATTCCTTATCTGTGATGCTTCCCTGAAATCAATGCAGAAGCTTATCCTATACTCTCAGAAATCACCCACACGTGTACAAACATATCCCCACATATGTGCACACAGGGCACATGTATACATACGCACACATTCATGCACTCATGCGTAGGCAGCTATGGGCTACCGAAGATTTTTTTTTAAGATTTTTTAAACAAAGATTTTATTTATTTATTTGACTGTGAGAGAGCACCTGTGGGGGGAAGGGGTGCAACAGAGGAAGAGGGAGAAGCGGGAAGTCAAGTGCGGGGCTCAATGCCAGGGTCCTGGGATCATGACCCAAGCTGAAGTCAGATACTTAACCAACGGAGCCACCCAGGAGCCCCTGAAGATCTTCTTATGACACGGTGGTTTCCAGGTCTCTCTTGCTCATAATTCTGAACCCGTAATTTTGAACTATACAATGTTTTAAAAAAATTACAAGTGCTTTAGAATAGAATAAGGAACATACAGATAATTTCAGATTAAATATCCCTTATTTCCCATAATAAGCCCATGGCACATAATTTTGACCTTGTGGTTCTTCTTTGTTCAAAATTAACTTGCAAAGGACCGTTTCCCATAGATCTTAGAAAAGCTGTTTGTCACAGATCTGCGCCTACGATATCCAAGATGACCCTGCCGGCTCCATCATGCATAAAGGATTAGTGTGGAGCTACTTCCCAGGGGGCTGCCTTTGCAGAGGTTGACACGCAGGCCCCTGTGGCAGCCAGCGAGAACCATCTTTGTGTTGACGATCTGTTTTCATGGAACAAAGTAAGGAGGTCTTGGCCACATGGGCCCCAAGCCTGCAATTCATGAGTTTTAAGCCTCTGCCATCCTCTTGCCTTTGTGTAACTTTGAGAAGCATCGGGCCTGGTGGATGGGACGTGGGCTGGAGCTCAGTGTTCTTCTCTGCCTGAATCCTCAGGCAGAGGGAGGCTTTCATCTGAAATTAGCTGTGTCTTTTGTGCTTTATTAAGACCTTACGATTTTTAAAAACATCATACAGTTCAAAATTATCATTGTAAGTGGATCCTAGAGATCAAATTGAGTGTTTACAGGACCCAGAAAGAGCAAAGACCACATTTTCATGGATTTTATCGGATCCGGAGCAACTGGAAGTGTTGGAGAAAGGGAAGCGGGTATACAGCGGTCTGGTTGGAATCCACTCCTGTTTGGTGAACACCTATCTGAGCATCTTCACGCGCCCTCCCGCGGCACCAGGCAGCACCCAAGAGAGAAGACAAGAGACAGAGAGTTCATGTCCACGTGTCTTAACACAACTCAGCCTGTGATGTGTCCACACCAGCCCATCTGTGAACCGGCCTTGCAGGAAATGGGCTTCTGTGCTTTTCCACTCTCTGCTTCACCTCCCCACCTGGTTCCAGAATGGAGCCCTTCTTATACTGGGATCCAATTCTCCATGGAGATTTCCTGCAAGCTTCCATGGACGGGGGCCCCTGGAAACACAGGAGAGTCCATGCTCTACAACATTCGTGGGTGAGCATGCCAAGATACACTGACTCCACCTCATCGGAGGCTCAGGCAAGGACCAGCAATGTGCCCTTTCATGGGACACTCATGGTGATTAAAAACAGAGTTCTTTCCAGGAAAACAGATTGGCAGGGAACTGGAACTAGAGAATTCTTTCACTGTCTAAGCCACATCTATTGGTGCTTTGGCGCCAGGTACATAAGACCCCAACTTGTAAACCAAGCAGACCTCTGAGCCACAGACACCGCTTGGGTACCAGCCAATAGGTCCATGAAATTCCTCTCAAATTCCTAATTAGCTACAACTTTGACCAGCCCCATAATCAAGATGCCAAGAACAGAGGCACTTGTTCTCTGGGAATTTATAAATTAACAGTTGGTAACTATCAGGAATAATTAAAGGACCACAAAAATCCAAGTTCCTTAAAACACGAGGATTCCCCAACCTGGTGACGTGCCAGGAATGCCACAGTTGCCACAACGGTGCTATTGGCCATGACGATGGTTGGGTTGGAATGCCTCCTCGCTCTTTATAACCTGGATGAATAACTCTGTCGACGAAACATGGAGTAGATGAGAGGGAACCATGCCAGGGGATTCCTCAGCATCCTGGAAGTTGTATCCAACAGTCAAACTTCAGCGTCTTCTCCCTTGTCCCTCCTTGTGAAATTGCTGGCAGGTGCCTCAACTGTCTTCCCATGCTGGGCCAAAGTGACATGAAAGCTGAAGATTAGCCTCATGTGGGTCTCCTGTGCCCAGGGAGGACATGCCACTGGAGTCCCAAGACTCTACTGGTTAATTTCATGTGTCAACTTGATTGGGCCATGATACCCAGCTTTTAGTCAAACACCAGTCCAGATGTTGCTGTGAAGGTATTTTTTAGATGGGATTAGCATTTAAATCAGTGACCTTTGAGTAGAGCAGATCGCCCTCATCCATGGTAGGCCTCATCCAATCAGCAGAGGCCTGAAGAGAAGACTGGGTCTCCAATGCAGGAAGGAATTCTGCCTCAAGACTGCAGATTTCAGACTCAACACTGCCTCATCAACTCTTCCCTGGGTCTCCAGCCTGTCAACCTGCCCTGCAGGTTTTGGACTTGCTGGCCCCCACAAACTTGTGAGCCAATCCTTAAAATAAATCTTGATAAGTAGATGGATAGGTAGATAGATAGATGGATGGATGGATGGATGTTTGTTCTACCAAGTTATCTATTATCTACTAGTTGATAACTATCAGGGGCGAGGGATGAGCCACCAAAATCTAAGTTTCTTAAAACACAAGGAATCCCAAACATGGTAATAGTTGGTGGAGAAAAATTTACAGATACAGATACAGACACTGATACAGATATGGTATAGATATGGACATCCCATTGGCTCTCTCTCTCTGCAGAACCCTGACTGATGTGGAACCCAAGGGCATCCCGCTGGAGTTCTCTGGGGTGTGTTCTCCCGGGGTTCTTTTCATCAGCCTTCACCCCAGTCCCGGTGAAGTGCTCTCTAGCTGCAGAGAAGCCGTGCATTCTGAATGGAGCTCGGACTCAAGCAGGAGGTTGTAAGGAGGCACCCTCCGCGGGAACATTATCGTTAGATTCTGAAATCAGCCCTCAATCCCATTCATTTGCGTTCCTTGCTCAACGTCTCAGGGATCCAAAGATGCCAGCGACCAGGGGCGAGCCCCCTGTGCAGATGTCTGTGAACCCGCGGCGTCCTGCATTTCCCACCTAATTCTCTCCCACCCTTTCTTCCTCTGCTGCTGCTTTTAGGGGAACTGGGTTTTCCTTCAGCCAAAACTACGCTCAGTCTTTTAATTTCTGCACTAATGCCGCAGTGCTTGATAAAAAAAAAATAATAATAAATACAACGAGAAACGCTACAGTTTGACATTTTGGAGCACTGCTAACTTATTTAGGAATTAACTTGAACTGAAATTCTCAGGAACGGTTATTACTATTCTGCCCCAAAGGCCATCCACCATGAACGAAGACAATAAGAGTTTTGTACCCCTGTAAGAGCCCCATTTGTCACCGAGCTCATAATGTGGCCGCAAATCTGCTGTTCTCCTTCTGCCATATGTTTGCATTTTCCATTTGCCGGGTGCTTTGGCTGCATTTGGTCAGATGGAAGCTTCCATCCAAATAGTCCATTTGGATGTGTCGATTTCCCAAGCGGTGGTCTGTTAAGCTCTGAAATAGAGTCATGGAATGTAGGATAAACGGAGTCGATGAAACATCTGATTTGGAAATATGTCATTGAAACGTGTTCAGTCACAAATTAAAGCCTATCTGAGCCTCCGATTCCTCTGCCAGAGGAGAAAGAACATTGCACACAGGGGCCCTGGGGCCGCCGTGGTGTGGGAAAGGGACCACAAGGTGAGCACAGACCTGTGCACTCCAGCAGACAGGACCTGGGCACCTCTTACACGGAAGCTGTGCCTCCCTGCAGGGCTGACCCTGGGAGTGCCCTCGGGGGCAGCTGGCTATGGTGGGGGGTGAAGGGGCTGCAGAGCATCCAGGGGCCACAGGTCCCCAAGGTGTCTCGGCTCATCCGCATTCACGCTGTGAACTTAGACAAGTCGCTTTGGAGGTGGGTGAAGAGGGTGTTACTGGCTCGCTCTCACTCTCGGGAACCTTGGCCGAGGCATTTACTCCTTTGGATTCTCTGTCTCCCCTTTCCTCACACGGGGCACATAGTTCCCTCCTCATGGGATTATCAGAAGTCCAGAAGGTTGCCTGGAGGGCGTCTTGCTTGGTAGTCACTGCATGTTGGGGACAAAGCAAGTAAAGGGGCCGCTTCATCTCACACAAATCAGACAGACGCATCACTCCGGTCTACAAGGAAGCCTTGATGGGAAGAAAAGGGCGGACGTGGGACCGCACACTGGGGGTTGAGGGGACAGGGATCTTTCTCTCTGCCCATCTCAGGCTCTCCTGCGGGGCCCACCCGTGAGGCTGGGTGAAGACAGGTCGACGAGAGGAGAATAAGCAGAAGTGCATGAACAGGGGCGTCTGACGCGCACCCGTGGGAACACCCCACAATGAGTGACCCAAAGTGGTGGCTGGAGCTCGGGCCAACGCAGGAAAGGGGGTTTCGGGCTTCAAGGCCGGGAGCCAAGCTATGGGAAGGTCTCTAGGACAGGGGTGGTACCGAGTGTTGTTTAGTAGGGTTTGTCAAGCAGATGTAAGGCCTGCCTCCTGCAGGAGTGAGAGCTGTGAAGAGTCCTCCTCCTCCAGGTACAGGGGAGGGAGACAGCCCCACAAACAGGAATTTCCTTTATAAGTGAAATTTCCTTTACAAAAGGAAAAGGTATGTTCTGTTCTTAGGTTTTTCCTGAGTCTGCTGGTTCTCAATGGCCTTCAGCTCAAAATAGTCCTTGTGCCAAAGACGCTCATTTCGTGGTGGCCCTACACGGACTCCCCCATTCCCTGGAGGCTTGACTTGCTGTGAGGCTCAGGGCATCCTAACCTTTGCAGGGGTGCAGGCCAGGGGCCTTCCATCCGGGACCCCAGGGCTGCTTCTCCACACAGCCAGGGCACGTGTTCACGTTCACTTGCCTGCTAAATAAATAAGGTCCTTATGCTGGGATGCTGTGGAGGTGAGGACGAGGGCCAGGGACCGATTGGGGCGGTGCCTGGCAGGACATGTCCTGGAGGTGGTACTATAGCCACAAAGACCAGCGGAGAGAGTCAGGAGTGTCTGGAATCAAATCCCTTTCCCAGCGCTGCTGGACGCCTAACAGACTCCTGGGGAGGGGTTGCATGGGGTTGAGGAGACTGTGAGCTGAGAACCCAGACACACCCAGGTCTGAATCTAGGCTGTGCCCCTCCTGGTTGTACCATCTGTAAAATGGGGGTACCCTAATCCCACATCCCTGCACCAACCAGGCATCGTGGGGACCCAGGAAGCATGGACTGAGGCTGGCAGCTGGGGCATGAGAAGACCTTCTCAGGGTCTAAGCTCTCGTAACCGCCAGCGGGACTCGTCCTTGGGAGAACAGTCTGCTAGACAGCGATGACGTTCCCTTGCTGCCCTCTGGGGCCACGTTCCGCTGGTGGCCACCCTTACCGCTGCATAGAACCATTCACACTGAAGTGTTGGGATCTTAACACACTTCCTCTCCCAGGAGCCCTCGCAGCCGAGACAGAACGCCTTCCTGGAGCTCGTGGTAGACTTCTGGGTATCACTGGAGAAGGATTTTCAACAGAAGGGCCTCTTAGTCATATTCTTGGGGTCCCTCTGGTCCTTCCTAGGAGCGAGGCTGCTGGGGTGGGTAGGACTGCAGGAGGCGTGGGGTGAGGCAGGTTCTCCCACGTTGTTAAAAGACTCAAGAGAAATGATCAGTGAATTCGGGTGGGGGTGGGTTGGGGTCAAGTGTGGGCATTTTCTCCCACGAGAGTCCCGGCTGGGCAGACACCCACAGACTTCCGTTTCCCCATGGACACCTCCCCAACCACCTCTCTCCCCAAGCTTGTCTTCCCTGGCCTGGAGCACTGAAGGCCAACCCTCGCTGCGCAACCCAGCTGGTGCGGCAAGTTCTGGAGCTACGCCAGGTAGCCGAGTGGCTTGTTGGTCAGCGGATGTCAGAGAGCTGGACTGTCGGGGTGACCTGTGCAGAGGCGGTAAGAGTCCCTCTCAGAGCAGGAGGTGGAGTTGATGAGAGGAATTTAGTGCAGAGCTGGAGGGAGGTGGGGCAGCAGCATAAATATTCTGCTGTTGGGACCCACAGCCTTTTCCCAGCCGAGTCCCCGGCCAGCCCGCCAGGCTTCCCTGCACCCAGACTACAACGTTTCCCCTCTGAAACCCGATCTGTGGTCTATCTCTCTCCCCGCTCTCTCTCTCTTTTCTTTTTTTAGGACTTAATTTCCTGAGTGATTGCTTTGGAAGGGGAGAGATGATCACCGATTGACCAAGAGGCCATGCAATTCTTAATCATCTTTCCAGAAAGTTCTTCCTGCGTGCAGCAAACGTGTGTCGCAGGACCTTCGTTACCCCTCGTGTCCTGGCTGACTTGCCCTCACCTCAGCCACAGCGGGGGCTGTGGCCTGGCTGACCCAATCTGAGGTCAAGACCCACGCCCCTCGCTGTAAACCAGGAGGTCCCGCCTCTCCACCCAACCTCATCCCCAACAACCGACACCTGCCCACTTTGCATGCTATGACTCCACTGGTCTGCCTGCAATTTTTTTTTTTCCCAGAGAGAAAGAGAGACAGTGAGAGAGGGAACAGAAGCAGGGGGAGTGGGAGAGGGAGAAGCAGGCTTCCCGCTGAGCAGGAGCCCGACGCGGGACTTGATCCCAGGACCCTGCGACCATGACCTGAGCTGAAGGCAGAGGCTTAATGACGGAGCCCCCCAGGTGCCCCTTCTTCTTCGTCATTCTTTTTTTTTTTTAAGAACACTAAACATGGGATCTATCCTTTAGCGTATCCTAAAGTACACAGCACTGCGTTGCTAGTAACAGACAGCACGGTACGCCAGACACCCAGAACTCACTCCTCTTGCATAAGCACAACTTCTTACCCATTGAGCAGCATCTCCCTTGTGCTCTCCCCCAGCCCCCGGCATCCACCGTTCTGCCTTCTGTTTCTACATGTTTGACCGTCTTAGGTTCCACTTACAAACGAGACCGCACGGTGCTTGTCTTGTCTGACTTATTTCCCTTAGCGTCCCGTCTTCCACGTCCATCTGTGTTGCTGCAAGTGGCAAGATTCCCTTTTTCTAGGGCTAAATGATACCCCACTGGGTATATATGCATCACGTTTTCTTTATCCGCTCATCTGTGGATGGACACTGGCAGTGTTCCCACACCTTGGCTATCGTGAATAATGCTGCAGTGAACACGGGGGTGTAGATATCTCTTCGAGATCCTGACTTGTTTGGATAAATACCCAAAAGTGCGATTGCTGGACTGTAGGGTAGTTGTGCTTTTAATATTCTGAGGAACCTCCATCCTGGTCTCCAGAGCGGCTGCACCAGCCAGCATTCCCACCAGCCGGCATTCCCACCAGCCGTGCAGAAGGGCTCCACTTTCCCTGCGTCCTCCCCTGTACCTGTTACTTCTTGTCTGTCTGGAACAGCCTCCTGACAGGTGGGAGGTGGTACCTCATTGTGCTTTTGACGGGTGTTCCCCTGACGATGCGTCTGATGACCATCTGTGGGTCTTCTTTGGAGAAATGTCTGTCCGAATCCGCCCCCCACTTTCCCTCAGTCTTAACCGGTGTAGCTCCATCTGGCCCCGGGCCTCGCACATGAAGTCACCCCTCTCTGGAAAGTTCTCTAGGTCTTTCCGTGACTAAGTCCTTGTGCTCTGGGTCTTGGCTCACTGCTGATACTTGCCATCGCGTCGTCTGGCTCCGTCCTTCATGACACCTCCCCTTCCACATGTGTGTGCATCCTGCTGCCCTTCCAAGGGCAGCTCCGAGTAATCGGAGACGAGTCTGTCTCGCTCACGGCTGTCTCCACACGCATAAATGGTGTTTATTCATATCTGCTGTGCTAATAAATAAATCTTTTTCAAAAACAGCACATTCTTTTGTTTACCTTCTCCTCTCTGCGCTTTCCAGCTTCTGTCTTTTCACGGTCATCTCTCCAGATGGTGTAAACCAGAGGGACCTAATGTGCCTGGGAACCTCCTGAGGCCCTTACTGAAATGCAGATTCTGGTTTTGAGGTCTGGGGCCTCGGAGACGCTGCATTTCAGAGTCACCCCCTATAAACCAGTTGCAAAACCTCTGACGCAAGCCAGTCCCCCAAGCAGATGGTGTATTTCAACAAACTGCCCAGGTGCGTGCTCTGTACTTTTTAGACCAAGAACCACAGTGTCAGTGTTCCTCTGGTTTTCCTCACCCCAGTCCTGCACACCCCCATTCCTTCCTACCCCACTCCCTGCTCCATTTCAACCCAGGGAGCCCACCCAGAGCCTCTCTGAGGCAGCACGCCAAGGTCACGGCTGAATTTATAAGCCTTGTTCACCTCTCCTCCCTCCCCTTTCTGCAAGGCTGTTACAGGCCCTTCTCGGGAACTCACGGCCCAGGAACCTGCTGCAGCCATGTCCCACCTTACTGACTGAGAACCTCATCCTCTTCCTTGTTTTTTTTTTTTTTTTTCCTGCTGAGTATAGATAACTTATTTACATGGATTACATGGATATGCCACAGTTAATTTTTCCATTTACCTGTTGAAGGACAGCTGGGTTATTTCTAGTTTTGGCAATTGTGAATAAAGCTGCTATAAATAGTCATATATGGGCTTCTGTATGAACACAAGTTTTCGGTTCTCTTAGGTAAACACCCAGGAGCGGGATGGGTTGGTTGCATAGTAATTGCAGGTTTAAAAGAAACTGCCAGACAGTTGCCATGAATGACCCTCTGGTGTCCACATCTTCTCTAGCATTTTGTCGTCCACACTCTTTTTCAACGGGAAACTGCCGCCCCACCCCAACTCTGACTTCTTCCTTCTTTTTGGCCTCTGCCAGGATCACAAACTAATCCGTATTCTTGCTTTGTGTCCTGCTGGTATTTGCCAAGGTAACAATTTTGGACACCTCATGCTTCTACTGTGCATGAAAGTACTCTCCTTTTTAATCTAGTAACCATCCTATAAGGCAGTTTCAGCAAATATTCTTAGGTTGGTATGAGAGTTGCCAGCACCCTGCTTGAGAAGAATTCCTTTCTGGCTTTCCCAGATGTTGGCTTTTGTGAGTCCCTTAACTTCTGTGTATCTCAGCCTCTTTGTAGTCTACCTCAAAGAACCCTGAAATACAAGGATGGTCCGTGGTCTACACCAGTCCCTGTAGTGGCCATGGTCTCTGGACCGTGGCTTGGCCATCTTCCTTTCTGCTCTCTTTCTCTCTCCTCTGCTGCTGTGCTCAGCTCCAGACCTTCATGATGACAGCCCAGAACCCTCCTCACAGCACCTGCTGTCTCCTGGTCCCATTCTGACTCCTGGATATTTCCTCTCACTGGCTCCCTCCTTTCTCCCCTAGCACCGCTGTCAGCTACAGCTCCTGTTCCAAGTTTAAAAAGGAGGGAGGAAGGCAGGAAGGAGGGAGGGAGGGAGGGAGGGAATAAGGAGGTCTTGGATTTCTTCTCTTGACTTTTCTTTCTTTTCTATGTTCAGTGTTTCCAGAATTGCCCAACTCGGGCTGCATGTAGGCTGCTAAGCCGTATTCTGGGGTCTCCTGTGTGCTGGTTTAGCTATGATAAAGTAGTCTGGTAGAAGGGGCTTCCACCTTTCTGTTCTCTGAGCTCTGCCACTGGGCCAGGACGGTCTCCTGCATAGCTTCTGTCATAAAACAGGAAGAGGTGGGGGGTGGGAGGTTGGGGGATCTAGGTGGTGGGTATTAGAGAGGGCACAGATTGCATGGAGCACTGGGTGTGGTACAAAAACGATGAATACTGTTATGCTGAAAATAAATTTAAAAAATGATAAAAAAAAAACAGGATACAGCACAACCTTCTTTTATTTCTAGCAGCTAAACTTGCTGCCACTTATTTTTTAAAGATTTTGATAGGCAATCACTTCACTCTTTTGAGAGAAATGTTCTTTATATAAATGTAAATCTAATGAATAAGAAATAAACATCTCCCATGAAGCATTTACTGTTATAATTCAAAACACAAATCATTGTTTTTGCACCACACCCAGTGCTCCATGCAATCCGTGCCCTCTCCAATACCCTCCACCTGGTTCCCCCAACCTCCCATCCCCCACCCCTTCAAAACCCTCAGGTTGTTTTTCAGAGTCCATAGTCTCTCATGGTTCACCTCCCCTTCCAATTTCCCTCAACTCCCTTCTCCTCTCCATCTCCCCTTGTCCTCCATGCTATTTGTTATGCTCCACAAATAAGTGATAATTGACTCTCTCTGCTTGACTTATTTCACTCAGCATAATCTCTTCCAGTCCCGTCCATGTTGATACAAAAGTTGGGGATTCATCCTTTCTGATGGAGGCATCATACTCCATAGTGTATATGGACCACATCTTCCTTATCCATTCGTCCGTTGAAGGGCATCTTGGTTCTTTCCACAGTTTGGCGACCGTGGCCATTGCTGCTATGAACATTGGGTACAGATGGCCCTTCTTTTCACTACATCTGTATCTTTGGGGTAAATACCCAGTAGTGCAATTGCAGGGTCATAGGGAAGCTCTATTTTTAATTTCTTGAGGAATCTCCATACTTTTCTCCACAGTGGCTGCACCAACTGGCATTCCCACCAACAGTGTAAGAGGGTTCCCCTTTCTCCACATCCTCTCCAACACACGTTGTTTCCTGTCTTGCTCATTTTGGCCATTCTAACTGGTGTAAGGTGGTATCTCAATGTGGTTTTAATTTGAATCTCCCTAATGGCTAGTATTAATATTGCTTATTACATGTTATTAAACTAAATTAAATATGACAATATGCAAATTTTAAACTGGATACTATTTAGAGAATCTTCCTTATTATGATGTAGGAATGAACTGAATATTTGCATTAATGGACCAATTTACATTGGCGATAAGACAGAGGAGGATGCTTCTTTGTAAGCAAAACCACCAAGAGAAACTTTGGTATTGGAGCAAGACATTGTTTAGCGTTCATCTAGAGGATCTACAAATGATGTGTGTATTCTCTACTCCATTGATTAAAGTAGTATTGTTGCAGAGAACAAAGGAAGATATTAAGATTCCAAACAGGAGAAAACAAGAAGTATCTTGAAATGAAGAAAATATAAGCACTCACCCAATTTATTTAGGCATGAAAGAACTTAAATACATTCTTGAATCTCTTTCATCTATAGTAAATTTTTAATTAATAGAAAAAAAAAACACAAATCAATTCCTGTATCTGGCGGGTTCGATGGAAGTGTGTTTGGAAGGAGAATGGACAGGCAGACGGTTCTCCTTGGAAGGGGTGTGTTCTCATAGGCCACGCTCCCACCTTTCTCTCATTTCCACGGCGAACTCGTCCAAGCTCACCCTTAAATGCCATCGGAAAGAGATTGGCTTGTTCTGTTCTTGTCCTAAGATAGCCATGCCACGAGGTGCACCCAACGAGGCCCCATTTCTGCACCGAGATAGAAAACATTGCTGGTGGGAGCTCTGCAACCCTGAACCGTAGGCTCGCATAATTACCACGCGGACTCAGTGATTGCACTGGGCGGGAGGCTACACACAGGACATCACTCAGGTTTACTGCTGTTACCGCGGTAGAAGCCACATAATCGCCGTTCCCTTAACAAACAGCGTGTCTGCTTAACTGGGACGATGGCCAGGGACTTTCCGTGTGCTGCACATCAGCTCATTTTAATAAGTCCAAACGCTTTTCCCCGGCGTGTCAGGCAACCTTTCTCTCGCACCCTGAAGGTCTGGTGTTGCCAGAAACCTCATCTGCACCAGCCCCTTAGCTCTCCCTACGCATCTCAAAGCCTGGAAAGGCTGAAGCCAACAACAGTTAGAAACACTGTCACTCTGTTCCAGGTACTTTTATAAATTAGTGCCACAGTAGCCTTGCGGGGCTGGTTCGGACACACTGGCCTCCGCGTCTATGATAAACAAAAGCCTGGCAAGACCTTGAGTACCTAGCTGAGGTCCCATGGTCGGAAGCGGCCGATGGGGAACCTCCACCGGATCTGCGTGTTTCACGGCTGTGCCTTCCTCCTTCCCGACTTGCCACGATCATTAGGAATCCAGGCACCCTCCTTCCCACGGCCTTTCCAGAACAAGGGGAATGCTTTGCCTCTCTCCATGCATGCATCCGCCTAACGAAAGGAGAGGGTAGGAGTAACGGGGGAGCTGTCAAGTGCTGGGTGTGATTTTTATGTTTTAAGGCAAATGCAAAACAGATCAAAACATCCTTTATTCTACCACCATTTCCCGAAAGAAACAACCTTAGCCTGAAGGTAGAAATCAATGTTCAAAGTCCTGGCCCATTTTTTAGGAAGATAAGTGCTATGTTTAATACATAACAGAACGGCTGTTCAAGAACCCATTAAGGCTGGAAGTGAGGCCGTGGTGGGACCCTGTTAGACCATGCCAGCACGTTACGGAAGGAAAGGAAAAGAAAAAGAAAATGACGTGTGGAGCCGCAGTCCCGTGGACAGGGGATCTGATCTTCTAGACCCAGTCCTCTGCATTCCTGATTCCTGCTGTTCTGAGCGTGGGGGTCCCTTGGTGCCGCCAACGGGCAGTGGGGAGGGTTTCAGTCAACTGAACTCAATCATGCACACGCTTGTAATCTACCTACTGTGTGCAGCAAAATGAGCTAGGGGCTAGACGGACCTAAAACACAGATAGAACAGGGATCCTAATCCCTTTGGTCCTTAAGGAAAATAAATGTAGTGATGACTGAATTCTACCTGACGCCTGCCGTGTTCACAGCACCTCCTCCACAGGACAACTGACACCGGCCCTGGAGAAGAACCCAGTGGAAAGCAGACATGCCGTGGGTGCGTGTGTGTATCCTGAGGGAGCAGGGGCAGAAAGGGAACACTCTCTGTTCTCTCTAGGAGCACACTCTCCTAGCTCCCTCTAGTCCGGGACAGTGAATGAAGTCTGAGACTAAGACTTTTTGGCCTTAGCCGTCCATGCAGAAATCTCAGCTGCCCTTCAAGTCAGCAGGGCGTAGCTTATGGCTCAGACTTGGGAGGAAGGTTCTGCCGGCCTTCCTCCCCCGCCCCCAGGTTCTTGCTGGCTGAGTGGCTCAGGACACAGCATGTCCTCTCCAAGCTCACTCCAGACTTGCTGAGGATGCTCCATGACCTCGGCTAGGTCCCCGGCCACTCTGGGCTCCAACTCTCTCCCTATAAAGCAGAGCAGAGCCTCCCTTGTCCTCCCAGGCAGTGTCTTAAGAGTAAATGACAGAGATGAGAGCGGGGTCAAAGACTGCATCCGGCCATTGGCCAGGGGAGGACATGCTGAAAAGAGAACATGATGGCGCCACTTTCAAGTAAATAATTCCTGTCCCCACAATACAGTGTCAGAACATGCCACATGCCCTCCCTACTCATCCTCCACCAATCTGGCTGCCCCTGGGCAGGTCCCTCCTGGGGGACTAGATGAAAGGACTCAATGGCTCGTTGCAGGGACCCAGGGGACACTGGTACCTCCATGTGACGTGCTGAACTGGTTTCCTGGGGCTGCCGTCTCACAGTACCACAGAAGCAGTGCTTCTATAGCAGAAGTTGATGTTCTCAGCGGCCTGGAGGCTGGACGTCCAAGACCGAGCTGTCAGCAGAGTGGCCCCTTCTGAGGTCTCTCTCCTTGGCTTGCAGACCTCAGTCTTCAAGAGTCACACCTGCCTTCTGAACATCCCCTGTGCACCTTCTGTCCCCTGCGGGGGTGAAATGTAAGCCAGGCCATAAGGGCAGGGCCACCCTGGGCCACCACACCCGCCACCCGCCGTGCTCTCTGCCCAGAGCTCGGTGAGGAAGCACCGGGCGGGGTGGCTGCTTTCTCACGTGCCGTGAGCTCACTGTACCGGCTGCTGTGCCCAGAACCCAGCAGTCTTCAGCCATCTCGGCCCCGTTCCTGCCCCATGACCCTTCTCCGGACCACACCGGGCCAGGGTCAGTGTGTCACAGATGAAGCGTGAGAGCTGAGAAGAAGGAAGGAAAATCCCCATTAAGAAGCCCCCATCCCTTACTCAGGAGGATGACTGTAATGGTTTTTAAAGGCTTAGAAACTAACAAGTGCCAGCCAGGCTGTTGGAGAGACTGACGCCTTCCCTACACGGAAGACCTGGCAGGTCCTTAAAAAGCTACACATAACATCACTGTGTGACCTGCTCCCAGGTCCGTGCTCAAGACCCGAAAACATCTTCAAACAGAAACGTGGGGACGTGTGCTCATAGTCGCACCTTCACAACAGCCGGATACGGGAGCAGCCTGAACGTCCCTGACTGTGCCACGCGTAGCCAAAATGTGGCGGGTCCCTGTGCTGGGACACCGTGTGGATGTGAGAAGGAAGGAAGCGCAGACACGCGGCGCGGCACGGGTGAGCCCTGGGACGTGCCATTGAGTGAGAGAAGCCGGACCGCGCAGGACACAGACCGTGTGGTGTGGTGTGTGGAAAACGTCCAGGACAGATTCGTACGGATGGGGACTAGTCTCACACGTTCCGGGAGAGAGGAGAACGCAGTGATGACTAATGGGCACGGGTCTTCTTTCTGGGGAGATGACATGTTCTGGAACTCATGGTGATACTTGCACAACCTCGCGAGTGCACTCTGCACTGTGTGATGATTAAAATGGAGACTATTAGGTTATATGAATTTTACTTACAAAAAATGTTATCTCCTTGGCAGATTATGAAGAAATTTCAAAAGAAAAAGGGAAAAGTGTCTGGAATGCTCTCACAGCTCTTACCCCACTTGGCCCTGTGCTCAGTGCTCTGCCCTGTGCTGGGTACTCTGCCTGTGCAGGGTACTCTATCCTGTGTTGGGTGCTCTGCCCTGTGCTGGGTACTCTGTCCTGTGCTGGGTACTCTGTCCTGTGCTGGGTACTCTATCCTGTGCAGGGTGCTCTGCCCTGTGCTGGGTACTCTCCTGGTGTTGCAGAGTTTCTTTATGGCTCTCTTCCAGCTGTAAGCTCCCTGGGGACAGGATTTACAATGGGTGCATTTTTGTGCCCCCCCCCCCAGAGCCTAGCACATCTGTCTGCACTGTCAGAGCTCGTGGGCTGTTTGTGGAATGACCTTGAATGCACAAAGGTCCTACTCTGTGCCCAGAATAATGAAACATCAGTACGTGGTTGAGGGTCACCTGAGGATACAATGCTCGGAGGTAAAACACACCACCTCACGGTAAAGATGAATTTTCTAATGTGAAATCTCAGCCAATAAGGAAAACCTTATAATGCAAAGTGTGGCTTTAGTGGGCTGAGCAACGATCTAGACTCATGCCCAAGGCCAGGGCTGTGGGAAAGGGGAGGAGATCGCTTGGACCCAAATAGCAGTCCACCTGCCCTAACTCACCTGTCACCTGTCCCTTCTCTCCTGCCACATGCGAACAGGGGAGAACGGATTTGCTCTGAAGCCCACGGATGCCACGGCGCCCTTGAGAAAGATGGGGTCGTGGTGTGCAGGGAGGCGGGTGGGCCGATCGGCACACAGACCCAGGCCTGGAGCTCTAGGAAGTTAATTAGTTTTCTCTCCCTTCCACGCGGACTGAGAAGCTGGCTGCTATCCACGTTGAATACTGTCCACCACAATCCTGTACACATCCGGCCTAATTTAATTTTGAAATTGCATTTGAAAAAAAAATGTGTGAAAATACCAATTGTATGGCATAATTTAGAAAACACATTATCTACGGGTTGCCTGCCAATACCCGATGTGGTTGTGGAGACTCTACCGTCTGGCTCCAGAGGATAGCACGTCCTCTGGGTTCCCTGCCTCTCTCCGTTAGAAGGAACAAGAATGAGAATGGGACCATGCGCTGATCCTGGGCAGCAACGTAGGTGGGTCACCAGGAGACGAGTCCTCTGATGTGGGTTCCGGACTAGAAGCAAGGGCACCGGGACCTTGTTGTTCGTCCAGGAGATGCCCAGGCGACCAGAGCTTACCAGGACATGCATCCCCGGAGCTGTGGTTTGGAAAGAGCAAAGCAATATTGCTCATATGGAAGGAGGCGACATCCTAGGGCCATTATTTTCTGCTCCTAGAATTTATTGCAAACGAGTTGTCAGGCTTCGGGGAGCTTAAATTTTGCACCATCAACTTTCGGCATAAATATCAGGAGGAAATGGTTTATATCCTCTCATCAGACCCTTTGAGGGTTGTAATTCTCCCGATGCCAATTAGAATTGGACAAATCAGCCGGAGTGAGACACCAATCGACCCCAGACTTGCCCTGAATGGCGGGTCAAATCCCAAACCCTTACATGATGGCTGATGGAGTCCAATTAAACAAGCGTTTTTATCTGTACATTGCCAAGATTTGATTAGACCTATCTTCCCCCATCAAGAGAAAAATATGGACATACTCGTGGATCTGAGCAGCTAGGCAACCGCCCACGGAATCCTAAATATTCTCAGAAATCATGTCCCACCACTAAAACGCTATGTGATGCAAATTAATTTACTGAACAGAAATATTCCAATAAAGTTGGCTATAAACTGAGCATCTGTATTTAAAAATCGTATTTTCCCACTCACCAATGTGATGAAAATCAGAATGTATTTCCTCAAGGGAGAAGCTCGTCTCCGGTCGGACTGGCTGAGCCTTGCTCTGTCTCGGTCCCCATCACACCTCAGCTTCCTCGCACCTGCGCATCTGTCCACGGGCCTGCCCTCACCTGCTCTGTCTGTCTGTCCACAGCGACCCCTGAGCGCCTACCTTGTGCCTGCCCCAGTGGGTGACAGAGCCGGGGGAAACCCAAGTCCCCTGCCCTCCCGAGTTTACATCCTAACGGTTAACAAGGTGGGGACGTGGGGTATTTGCGGAGTGAAACGGGCCGGACACTGAGGAGAAAAGCAGTGCAGGAGAGCAGGTAAGTGTGGGCGGCGGGAAGGCTGCGAGTTCGTCCTGGTGCCCAGGGAGGCCCTGCGGCTCGAGAGACTTTGTGGAGGACAAACGTGCCTGTGCGCCCCCCGGCCTCTCCTTGGCCCCCCCACAGCGTCCTCTATCCCGCCGGCAGCATGGGGTCACCTGTGGGCCGTGTGCAGGGATGAAGGCATCAGAGGGAGAATCTGGGTTCTCTACCTGGTTCTGCGAGTCTCTCCAAGTAAATACCGCACGTGGGAGTGACGTCAGACCCCCAGTCTGCCTCCCTTCTGCTGGAGGAGGAGGAGAGCCTAGGGAGTCTGTCACGGGCTAATGCAGGCCACCACCTCTCCAAAAATTCATATATTCAAGTCCCTACTCCCAGCACCTCAGAACACCACTGCATTTGGAGACAGGATCCTTGCAGAGGTGCTTATAAGAGAATGAGGTCAGGGCGCCTGGGTGGCACAGTCGGGTAAGGGCCCAACTCGATTTCAGCTCAGGTCACGATCTCAGGGTCATGGGATCGAGCCCCACGTCTGGCTCTGTGCCCAGCCCTACCTGGGCATGAGGATTCTTCTCCCTGCGCCCCTCCCCCTGCTCAGGCTCCCTCTCTCTCTCATATAAATAAATAAGTCTTTTGAAAAAAATAAAAGGAAAATGAGGTCACTAGGGCGGGTCCTGATCCAATCTGGTTGTGGCTGTAGAAGAGGAGGTTAGGACACATACACAGACAGAGGGACAACCATGGCGGGACCCAGCGAGGAGATGCCCACCGGCACACCAAGGAGAGAGGCCCACACTGATCTGGGACTTCCAGCCTCCAGAATCATGAGACGGTAGAGCAGGGCCTGAAGGAGCCTGTCGATGGGACGCTGCTGCCACTGCTTCAGGAAACCAACACAGTGCATTTCCACTCGGGAAACACGGTCATGGTGGCGTTGGTAGCCTCCAGTGTCCGCGGCTGCCATCTCTCCTCTCCCCCAAGCTCCAAACCCCACTTTCTTTTGGGGAAGAGCCGTGTTAGTAGAATGCGGCAAGAGGAATCGAGCTCCTGGATCTTTTCCTGAGTGCTCTCCTCATCACACAGTGCTGAGGCCATCGGCCTGGGACCTCCACCAGCAGACGGTCCTCCTGCCCATTGAGCTCCGCGTTCCGAGCCAGGAAAAGTTTTCAAACGACTCCTGAGCAGAGTAATTTCATTTGCTGTGAAGTAAAGTTAAAAGTAAATTGCACTAAATTAATATTGATTCAAATTAAGCCATTTATCTCTTTATGCATTTCAACCCCACATCAAATACAATCATTGCTCAAGCTACTCCCCTGCAAATAAGATTACGAGTTAAATTGCATCTTCTGGTGGTTTCCCTTTTCTGGGAAGCAAAATAAATAAATAAACAAACACGCACGCCCACCATGCGGAGCTCGCCTCTGAACCCGCGTGGTTCCCCCCCGAAGGAAGCGGGGGAGGCGGAAAGCTTGCTCTGCTGCTCCCAGGGAGGAGAGTTGCAAGTGGCTGGATTTCCTCACCTTCGGACAGAGCGCAGCCCTTTATTGCTCTGAGAATGACTCCCCTGGTTCCGGGGAGGCTGGAGGAGCCACGTGTGTGTTTCCTGGACGCAGGCGGGAGATACTGAGCGGACGCCACCCCAGCGGAGTCTCCAAGGTGAAAAGTCTCTGCTTAGCCGTGAGCGGGGAGAACAGCCCGTCCTCCTGTTCTTTGAGCTGTTTCCGATTTACTTCTGCTTCTGAGCTCCACCTCCTCCTCCCCGGGGCAGCGCCCTAGGAAGGGAAAGCAGCTCTGAAGCCCCAAGGACGGTGACAGGCGGGAGACCAGTCACAGGGTCTGTTCCAGGCAGTTGGCGTTGGAAGAGGGCACACGCATGCTCACGCACACCACACGCATGTCTGGCCTCCCCCATTTGAAGGCCCGGGACGACACTGATCAGAACACGATGTTGGTGGCCAATGCCAGATTGTCCCCACTGCCCAAAGCCCAGCCAGCTGCTGACATCACCGTCTCCCCGGCGCCGGTGCACAGACAGAACCGCTGGGCCCGACCATGAGTACTGTCAGGGACACTTGGGAGCAAAAACCTTCCTGCTCTGCAGAAAGTAAAAATCAGATCCTCCCAAAGAAGCTGTAGGGATCCCTGGATCACAGCCTTGATGGCCCATCCCCTCGGGATCAGAACTCAGCTCATGCGCTCCCTTCCTGCTGCACCGGGGGGAGCCCCGGGGCCAGCCTGTGTGCAGCAGGGCAAGCGGGTCTCCTCAGGCTGGAACAGAGCCACGGACGGGGCTTAGAGCGGACTAGAGTCTGTGCCAGCTCAAGGTGCAGGTAGGACACGTCCTCACAGGGTGGAAGGGACCCCCTGTAGGGCCCCCTTCATAAGGACACAAACCCTTTTCGTGAGGGACCCGCCCTTGTGGTCTAATCAGCTCCGAGCACCACTGCCCCGGAGTCAGGTTTGGGGAACAGGAACATTCATTCAGTCCACGACCACGTGGGACCAGGAGGTCCTGAGAGTCGGCCAAGACCCCGCCGGCCGCATCAGATTCCCACCGACTAAGGATCCTGTGGTTCGGAGGGGTGACTCTTTTCTTATAGGATGGACATTTGAGGCTATTACTTTGTTCCCCAAGAGCAGATCAGAGGGAAAGACCACCGCATCTGCATACACAGACAGGAACAGATGTCAAGATTTCCACCTTGGTCTTTAGCCGCCAGGGCCGTGGACTGGTGAGCGAGCCGGCGGGTCACCGGTGGGCTTTCTCTGAGGGGCGACGGTGTGGCATGGCCCTCTGCTCCTCTGTCCTTCTTGGGGACTGAAATGCCACAGTGAGGCAGGCGCACCTTGTTCTCCATCCTCTCGGGGGATGGGTGGGTCTTGGTTTTCAAAATCGAACTTTGCCAGCAGCCAGTGTGGCCCGTTGGCCCTTCACTGCTCGACGGCAGGTCCCTGTGTCACCCGCTCCCGCCAGCCCCGGTCTGTCCTGCACCCCCAACCCCGTCCAGCAGCACCCCCACCGTGGATTATCTGGGTGAACGCTAGAAGTCATTCGAAGGGCTGGCCTGGACAGGGGAGAGGAGAGATTGACCAGAGAAGGAGCAACGTGACCCTGAATCCGGCTTTGAGAAGGGGAGACGAGGTCACAAGCACGGAGCACAGCCGGGCGAGGTGGGGACCTGATTCTCCACTGCAGCCCTTGGAGGGACCACGGCCCTGCTGACACCTTGATTTCAGCTGCATGAAAGTGGTTTTGGGTTTATTTTTGGATTTATGACCTCCAGAGCTACAAGAGAATAAATGTGTTGTTTTAAGCCACCAACTTTGGGGTAATCTATTACAGCAGCCACGGGAAAATCGCAGACAAGGTCTTTGGATGGGGTGTGTCTTGGGAACAGTCTGAGGCTGGAGGCAGGAGGGCAGCCCTCGCCCCGGACGGTTTGCTGGGTTTCTCTGCTTCTCGGGGGTTCCCCTGCAGAACGGCTTTGGCAGGAGCTGAAACTGCCCCGTGACGGTCAGGTGTCTCCAGGTTGCTTGGAGAATTCTACGAAAAATGTCACTGTGGGTAGCACCCCAGTGTCTGACCCAGAGAAGGCGGGTGGCACATGGGCTTTCCTTCTTTCTTCGAGGACCCCCAGCCCTGGCTCCCACCCAGCCCCTCGCCCCTGCTCTGTGTCCTGCAGCTCAGTGCCGTGGATTTTCCTGAACCAGCCTCCCCTCCGGGGCTGGACCCTCCTCCCAGCGCAGGACCCTCCAGCCCCCCAGACCGTGCTTGGCCCCTTCCCGCCGCGGCCTTGCCTGCCCGCTCAGGCCATCCGGCCACTCCTCAGTGACACCATTACTGTAACCCAGCAAAGGGCTTTAGGGTGCATTTTGCAGGAGAGACAGTAGCGAGATAAGGCCGGACAGCACTGGGCTGCTTCTCCTGCATTCACTTCCAAATGCCATTAATCAACTGTGTGGCTCTGCGAGGAGGACAGACGCACACCGGCTCGGGCTTCCGTTAACGGCGGCGGTATCACCGCCCATCACTTCCGTCCTGTCTAGTCTGGGGCGTGTGCGGGTTTGGGGTCGGGGTGGGGGGGTCCTGTGCCCCTGAGCTCTGCCCTGGAACGTTCAAAGCACTTGGCTTACCTGCCTCCCACATGATTTTGGAGCTGGGGGTTGGGGGAAGGGCTGCCACACCGATGTCCCTGATGGGGAACAAGGTCCATCCCAGGCAGACAGCAGGGGACGGGCCACGGTTCTCATGGAAAGTGTGGCCTGCAGGCTGGACACCTTCAGCAGTGCATGATCATGCTGGGGTGGGGGGGGCAGGTGATCTCCCCATCTCCAGATCCTTAACCTGGTCACCTCTGACACGTTCCTTTTGGGCTAAGAGAACACTCACAGATTCCAGGCATTAGGACGTGGGCACCTTTGGTGGGATCCCTCAGCCCCCCTCACAAGCAATGCCCAGGCCCTGGCTACAAGCCATTTCCCTCCACCCTCCGGAAAGGTCCTGGTCATTCTGCTCTCCCCCGCGTCTCTCCAGCACCATCCCCACATCTTCCCGGGGTGTGAAATGCCACAAGGAATTCAGACTTTGCCTGTAACCTCTCGTGACTCAGAGAATTATGCAAGTGTGGTCAGTTCTGCTGGAAGGTGACATTTGTGCTCCTACGAGTCGGGACTTAGGCAGAAGTGAGTGCTGACCCCACAGGACTCATGGGGAACGGGGTCGGGGCGACAGTCAGGAACCTGGAGAGTGACCTGTGCAATGATCCCGAGTGCGCTGTTCTGTGGCTGGAAAACACAGCGATGCCACAGTCCAGCGCGCCGCGCATCTCGAAGGAGCCCCCTGGGGGCTGGTGGCCGTGGGTGGAGCGAGGCTGCAGCTCCTGAGTTACTGCGGGGGAAGGTTGTTGGAAGTCACGCGGGAAGGTGCGTCCGCTGCCACGGGCGGGCGTGTCTCCCAGAGCACGCGGTGCACGGAGGCGGACGTGGATGCTGAGGCGTATTCCCAATCGGATCTGCTCAGCTGGGGGCAGAGAATGGCAACCCCTCCGTCCCTCTGTCTCCTCCAGACAAAATCGCACAGAAGCAAACCCGACATTTGCGGCACATCCCACCCAACTAAGCCCTGTTTGCAAAGCCGGCGTTAGAGCAGAACCGGCTACGGGAGGGACCGCGAAGGGGGCCGGCATCCAGTCCTGTCCCTCGGTGGGGAGGAAGGTGAACGGAGCCCCTTGGACATCAGGACGCTGGAGGGAAGCAGCGCTGGTGTGCTGGGGTGGAATGTGCACGCAGCCCGCCGCACACACACCTGCACACACACGAGGGGAGGTGCTCGGAACTGGCTGTTCCTTCCCCAGTTTCAACCCCCAAGGCCTCGCCACCTGGCTGCGCTGTTACTTATCCTGCCGCTTATAAAGCGTCCTCCATTTCTTGACATGGCCCGGGGGGACGAAGGCTTCCACTCTCCTGGATGGTGAGAGCCCATCCAAAGGACCCAGGCGGTGGAAACTGCAGACAGAGTCAGAAATACGGCCCCAAAGAGTGGGGCTCAGCCCAGATATGGAGGCCGGGGTGATTAAAGTGACCGATGTGTCGGGCACGAAACAGTAGCTCCTGATATCGACCGAGTGTCGAGAATAAGGCCCCTTATATCACCACAGGAAATGGGCAATTTTATGCCAACTCGGAGCAGCATGTCTTGAGGTAATGGTGGGTATAATTCATGTCGTTTGCACTGGCCCAGACCTGTTTGCAGAGAGAATTCCAGCCTGAGCTCAGGTTTCCCAGCTTCTGGGTTTTCACGTCAGACCCTTAAAATATATATTGAAAATGTAAAGTATTAGCTTTGCTCTGAGGGGGATGACGTGCCGGTGAAAATGGCCAAACGGATGGTCCCCAGAGACAGGAGTTGTCCTCCTTATGTCCCGACGAATCAGCCTGGACTCAGCCCCTGGTTCACACCCCCGTCGCACACTCGCACACGCACACGCACACATGCACGCACTCAAGCTGCCCCTTTTTTGTTCTCACCTTCGTCCCAAATAGACTTGTTCTTCCACTCCTGCTCACCTGGAAGGTGCCCGCGGTCGCCCCAGGGGCTCCTGCCAAGCGGAGTGAGAAGCTGTGGGATCCAGTAAGGCCGTTCCTGCAGTGCGCTGTCGTGGTAGCCAGCGCCCCCCCCCGCCGCCGGAGCAGACGACCCAACACCCCGGGCCAACGCGGGGAGGCCGTCTCCCGGAGGAAAACTTAGGACGTGAGACTCAGCAGAGCTGCTGAGGAAGGAGAGGTCCAGTGCCCTCTGCTACTTTCCAGTGCTCCACAAGAGTACGTTTTCCTGAATCGTCCCTGGTTTCTTCCACGAAGCCACGTTACAGAGACGTGAAAACAAAAAACGTGAACTTGTACATATGACCCAGAGCACCGCCACCCAGAACAGTCGCTGCGAGCGACTCGCCGAGCTCCGTTTCCTAAGCCCATGTGCACCGAGTACCTCCTCTTCGCACACGAAGACCTTCAGCTGGGATCACACCACCCGCGGTGCCGTCACCGGCGTTTTCCGCACGATCTCCCGTTACAGCCACATTCCCGTGGGTTGCGAACACACTGCAGTACAGCTTTGCTCTAGAGTTTCTCAGCCGATATCATGCTGTAGCCATTGTCCAGCTAGTTAAGTCGTTTAGTTTGTTTTTTTTTTTAAGATTTTATTTATTTATTTGACAGACAGAGATCACAGCAGGCAGAGAGGAAGGAGGAAGCAGGCTCCCTGCTGAGCAGAGAGCCTGATGCGGGACTCGATCCCAGGACCCTGGGATCATGTCCTGAGCTGAAGGCAGAGGCTTTCTTTAACCCACTGAGCCACCCAGGCACCCCCAGTTCAGTGGTTTTTAAACCACAATTTAAATACAGGCCTCCCGAGTTTTTCAGCTGTGAACTGCGAGGGTACCAGCCACTCCCGGGCGCCCCGAGGATCGCTGCCGCTGCCACCACCGCCACGGGGCCCCCCGCGTGTTACACAGGTGTGATGGGTGCTTTAGGACATGCCATCCGTGGTGGGAGAGCCCTCCACTAAGTGGCCTTCTCAGCCGGGCTTGGTGGGCCTTCGCTCAGCCTCTGCAGCCCTGGGGACGACTTTCCTCCTTCCTACCAGCTGGAGAGCCCGTGCCGTCAGGCCGTGCTGAGTGTTTGTGGGCGTTATTTTTTTTTTTTAAGATTTTATTTATTTATTTGACAGAGAGAAAGAGATAGAGAGAGAGGGCACAAGCAGGAAGAGTGGCAGGCAGAGGGAGAGGGGGAAGCCTGATATGGGACTCAATCCTGGGACTCTGGATTACGACCTGAGCCAAAGGCAGTGGCTTAACAAACTGAGCCACCCAGGCACCCCCTTCCCCCTTTTTCAGATTTGTTGGTGGGCCTTCTTGTACCCGCCGGGCTGCGCTGTATCTCCCTGACTCCATTCGCCCCAGGGTCTTTTCATTCCATCTTCTGCTCTGGCTAAGGCCAAGCCCCCACTGCCTCCTTGGTTCAAGCTCCGTACAAGCCCCTGAATCCCTTTCCCCCAGCTCCTCTGTCCTCACGTCTGCCTGCCGCGGCCCCCCGCAGGTGTGCACCCTCGGTTTACTCGCCGTGAAATCCCAGGGCCCTGCACGTGCCCGCCAGGGGCTTCATTATTGTGGGGGACTTGAGGCAATGCATCTCGGGTTCTGGACGCCTGGTTGTGACCTCAGCAGCGACCAAGAGCAGAAAGTCATCTGTTATTGCAGATGTCGTTAGTTAGGATGAGGTCATCCGGAGCAGGGACGGCTAATCCGAGGTGCGGGTGACCTTGTCAGACCAGGAACGAGACCCTCCGAGGGAAGACAGCCCCGCGAGTGTGGAGGCAGGCAGTGCAGGCGCGTTTATAGCCCGGGACCACCAAGGATCGCCAGCGGCCGGGGGAGGCTCCCCAGGGCCTCCAGCAGGAGCAGCTCCGCCAGTACGTGGAGTCGGGCCTCTGGCCTCCGGATCTGTGCTGTCTCAAGCCGCAGGGCTGTGCTCGTTTGTCACGGCAACCACAGAAGTGTCATATACCATACACCCCCATCCCTTAAAGGGCCACGTATGTGTATCGGATGGGCCCCTGTGACTTGCCAAAGGTGCTGAAGGCACGAGGCCGGGGAGAGGCAGCCACACTCCACAGGCAGGCTGGCGTCTTCCTGGAGCCCAGGCGAGGAGAAGGCGGAAATGAGAAACACCAGGCACTAGCGGTGGGCAGACCCGGCCCATGAGGCCCAGAGCCCCTTCCTTCCAGAAGGTCAGAGGGGCGTCCGCTGTGTGCGGTGACCCTGGACCTCCAGCCTGCAACACCAGGGCTGCCTGTTCCTTGCCCAGTGCGCGAGCCGGGTCCGGGTGGGCGGCTGGCTCTGCAGTGACGACAGGAGGCGTGTGGCCACCCCACCCCCAAACCTGCCCTCCAGAGCGCGGCACGCGTGAGCGAGCTGTCTGCACCTCCTGCACATGTGCCACGGACGTTTACAGGGACGTCGCCCGAGTGCGTCTTGAGTGGCTTCACGCAGTTTTTCTTTCGTGCCCATCTAGGGGCTTTGTAGTACCCCCTGGAAATTCCTATTACAGGAGATTTCAAACCCAAACGACTGACCCAGCGAGCCCTCACCGTCCCGGTCTGTGAGGAGGTTTTATTTAATAACAAAGTGTTTTATTCAAAGTGGCGTGCGGACGAGCTCGGCCGCGGAGTCTCTTGCGTCTCTGGAATGTGACAGCGTCCGCGTTCTTGGCCGAATGAACCACCATGCCTCGGTTGGGACAATTTCCCTTCTATGTCCAGGCGCTTAAACAGCCTTAGAAGATTCTCGTGTATTTTTTAGCCAGAATATGTTGCAGATTTTTCCCCCTCCTTTTGAAAATGAGAAAGGCTATGGAAATCACGTCCTGAAACAGCCCCTGGAGCTTCAAGTGGGAAGAACGCACATCGAGGCAGAAAGACTGTTCTCGTAGCTTTAGTGCTAGACTGAGCATGCGGGACCGTGGGCGTGGACTGGCCAAGACCCGCGGCCACTGGGATTCGGAGAATTTCCCGGTGTGGGAAAACCTGCCCCGTCTGATGTCAGAGCAACGAGAGGAAATTTCTCTTAGGGCGTCGAAAAACAACTTCTGACGTGTTTCCTGTCACCCTGCCCAGGAAACCCTGGTGCTGTGGACGGAATTGTGTCTCCCCGCACCCCTGCAAAGACGAAGTCCTAACTCCCATGTGGCTGGCTTTGGAGCTGGGTCTCCAAGGAAGTAATTACAGTAACTGTGGTCACAAGAGTGAGGCCCCCAATCCTGTAGGATGGGTGCCCTTAGGAGCGCGCTCTCTCTCTCCGCACCACGGCAGGACACCGTGAGAACGCGGCCTTCTGCGAGCCAGGAGGAAAGTTCTCACCAGGATGCGAATCTGCCGGCGCCTTGACCAGGAACAGCCCCGCCTCCGGGACTGTGAGCCATGAAGGAGGGCGGCGGAAGCCTCAGTGTCTGTGGCATTTTGTTACAGTGCCCGAGCCAGCTGAGCGCCGGGTCAGGCTCGGGGCTCCCTGGTGAGGGTCCACTGGTCCCCTCCTTAATCCTGGCCAACACGATCCTTGGAGCCCCAGGACCTTGCGCGCACGAGCCGGGTGCCGCCAGCAGCAGAGACGGATGGCGGGATGGGGGTCGTGGGTCTGGCCTCGCTTAGCACATACTTGTTCCTCATCTGTACAGTTTCCCCCGCTTAGATGAACACCAGAGGGAGAGGACGGCCCGCCGATGCCCTTTCGTCCCTGTAAGAAGAGTTTATGTAAGCCAGTCCGTCGAAAAGTCAACAAGGAAGGAAACAGAGCCAGAAGGGCACGGGGGCCGACAAGCCCTTTCTGGGTTTCATCGCACACAGAATCACAGAATCACACAGGAAAGTGACACCCCTGTGGCCCCGAGTGGTTGATAATGTCCCAGATTTGCCCTCTGGGCTCCTTTGGCCACAATTTTAAAATGCAGAGTGTGGGGGCGCCTGGGTGGCTCAGTGGGTTAAAGCCTCTGCTTTCGGCTCAGGTCATGATCCCAGGGTCCTGGGATCGAGCCCCACATCGGGTTCTCTGCTCAGCAGGGAGCCTGCTTCCCTCTCTCTCTCTGCCTGCCTCTCTGCCCACTTGTGATCTCTATCAAATAAATAAATAAAATATTTAAAAATAATAATAAATAAATAAATAAATAAATAAATAAATAAAATGCAGAGTGTGTTCAGTGAGCTTCAGAAACCCCTGGAGCGACCTCAGCGTAGGAGTGTCTGTTACGCTGGGGCGCTGGCTCCCGGTAGGCCCCCGGGAGGGTCTGGGTGGGGGCTGGTCCCCAGAAAGCCTGGCCACATGGTTCTCGGGCTGGGGCTTGGAGCCAGTGAGGTCTCCACAAGGGGAGAGGGCCTGGAGGTTGGGTTCAATCCCACGGCCAGTGATTTGATCAATTGTGTCTGCATCATGAAAATTCTAGTCACACCTGCGGACACCCAGACTGGGGGAGCCTCCTAGCTGGTGGACGCACCGACGTGCCCAGAGGGTTACACACTCGGGCTCCCGGGGGAGAGGGCTTGGAAGCTCTGTGATCCCTCCCAGACCTCCCTGTGTGGGTCTCATCGTTGTGTTTCCTTTATAGTAAGACCGTAGCCTGGCGCTCTCTCGAGCTCTGCCTCCAACGAATGATCAGACCCGGAGAGAGCCCCGGAAGCCCCTGAGCTCATAGCCGGTTGGTCGGAAGTTCAGGGGTCCGGGGGCTCCCCCTGCAGCTGTGTTTGAAATGGAGCCGTCTGGGGGGAGGGTCCAGCCCTCAGTTGCCCGGTCTGAGGGTAGCCCTGCGGGGCGCGTGTCTGAATGGTAGGGCCGCCCCCTAATCGGGGTGGAAACAGAACAGACCCTGAGCAAGGGAAGGACGAAGCCCGCAGGAGGGGCTGGCTTCTCTCAGGAGCTGCTGCCATTTCCACGCGGGGGTCTTCGTTCTGCAGGAGCATGACCCTGCCTCCCCGCCGTATTTAGAAAGTCCCCGGTCACGTTGGCCGTCGTGTTTCCCCATTGTCTGAGCTGAGTCATTCGAGAGCGAAAAGCCCTGCGATTCCTGTCACAAGGAAGTAGTCCTGGAGCGCCAGCTGCGCCGCTGATGGGGGCCGGCGGGGCTGAGACGCCGTCCCTGTGTCCACCTGTATACTGGGCGCTGGGGCCCACGGAGCTGCCCGGGGGCTAAGAGCCCTGGTGACATGATTCCTGAAAGCTGGGTGACGAGTGCTTGCCTGAGGAATTCATACAGAATCTTCAAGAACAAAATTCGCACACACACCGCTCAGGAGCCCCGCAGGGGGAACGCACGGGTCGCACTCTTGACAGCCACGCAAGGGGACACGGGACGGAGGTGAGGGTTTGACTCTGGAGCTGGGCAGCTTCTGGTGCCGGCCGTGCTCTTTGCTCGGTAACCTCGGGGGACTTCCTGACCGCGGTGGCCTCGCTGTGGGCCTCATTGTCGTGGGGTCGGTCCTGATGTTTCCGGGCGGGTGGAACCGTGTCAGGACTAGGGGAGGAGGACCTGAGAAACTCCCCAGGATCTGGCCTTTCGGGGAGGGAGCGCTCACTAACCACCAAACGCGGGGCTGGTCTTACCTGCGTGTTTAAGTCGGGAAGACCAGAGAAGAATCCAACTATTGAGCTGTGGAAATTGTACCTGAAAGACAGGAGGGAGCAGGGAGCCTGGGAAGATGCGCGGGCAGGAGACACCGAAGGCACCAGCAGTTTATTCTCCTCCTGGGTTCTTCCTGGGCGCCCCCCACGAGGCACCAGCCAGTCCAGCTGTGGGGTCATGTCGGCAGGTCCAGTAAAAACCAGTGGAAAGGGCAGTGGAGGCCCCAGAAACAGGTGTGGATTTCACGAGCTTCCCCGCCCACTGCCCTCCCGGGACAGGGCCGTGCGCTGGAGCGTCCCCCCTTGATTTCTCCTCCGGGGTGCACGCCTCCTTCCTAGGGCGCCGCAGCTACCTGGAGATCCCCGAAACGTGGCTCAGCCACAAACACCTGGATGAACGGACAAATCCCTCCTGCTGTCTTCATAGCCAGGGGGAGGGGGAAACATCTAATTCTTTACTAGGCCGATAAATTCTGTGTCCGATTTATCTTCCATCAGGCCAACATTAATATTAAAATCCTCCATGAATCATAAATCCGTCATCCACCAAGAAAAGCAGCACCAGGACATCAAAAGGGCCCTCATTAACACAAGTGGAATTAGCCCTTTGAGGACCCTTCTCGATGGCTAAACGGACCGTTTACAGTCTGATCACTGTCCTAATGGGCCGTGCTCTGTTGCGGGTCAGCGTTCTGAATCTGAATGGGCTGGTGATGGGCTGGCAATCACTGTCGGGGGGGCTGGGAGTGACTTGGACCTCAGACTCCCGATGCGGAAGATGGGTGAGGAGATGCACGAGCAGGTGGGTGAGAAGGAGCCCCTGGAGCCTGGCCGGCTCTGCAGGTGCGACCCCGCCCTGTGACCTTGGGGGCTGTGTGCCTGAGGGTCTGCGTCCACAAGGCTGCCTCCGGTGGAATTATCCCAGCTCCCTGGGGATGTGCCAGAAGGATTCCAACCAAATGGTCCCCTGGGGGACCCAGAGGATGGCTGCCTGCTACGTCGCAGGCAGGAGGTCTGGTCTTTGGGAACCGCCCCCAGAGGACACGCACCACTTTCTGGGAAGCGGTTTCCATGACGGCAGATCCTCGCACTGGTTTTATGGAATTAGGCCAAGGCATCCAGGCGGGTGTGGGGAGGGGGTGCTGGGTCCCCTGGAGGGGACTGTGCCGGGCTCTCTGGTGGGGCTCAGAAGTGACCTCAGAACTCAGCCTCCAAGTGGAGGGTGCCAGCCCCATTCTCAGCCTGGATTTAGGACCTTTCCCGAGAGTAGCCCCCGTGTGTCGGGTGAATTCCGTTCCATTCCTGCGGAAAGGGGGTTTTGTTCCTGTGTTGAGAGTCTCCCTTGTTTCCAACAGCCCCTGACAAGGCTTAGGAAACAAACAGATGTTTATCATAAAATCTCACAGCTGCATTTGCATAGACGGAAGGAACAGAGTCACTCATGACCGTGGAACCCTGAAGAGGCTGTTTCCAGCCCTCGGGGAGACACCGCTCCAGAATTCCTTCCGTGCGTACATCACGTTCGCGCGTATGCCGGAACCCGCAGAGGCACGTCTCTGCCACACTTGGGTTATCTGCCTTTCAAAGGTGTTGAGAACAGATGACAGACAGCGGGGATCTGGCCGTGCTGACCAGTATTCTTTCCTCCAGCTTTGCTGACACAAAACACTGCGTGAGCTGGGGGTTCGCGGTGAGGACGCTGACATCCAGGTGTGTCTAGGAATCATTACCACAACCCGGTTGGCGGGTACGGTCAGAACCTCACATTAGCACCTCCTTTCCTCCCTTCCTTCCTTCTTTCCTTCCTCTCTCTTTCTCTCTCTCCCTCCCTCCCTCCCCTCCTTCCTCTCTTCCTTCTTTCCTATCTTCCTCTCTCTCTCTTTCCCTTCCTTCCTCTCTCTCTCTCTCTTTCTCTCTGTAGTGAGAACATGAAAGATCTGGTCTCCCAGCAACTTTGGAGACAGAACACAGCGTTGTTAACCATAACTGCCATCCTGGACACTAGGGCCCCAGAACACACTCATCTTACGACTGGAAATTGGCATGTTCTGACCAACATCTTCCTATTCCCCCCGTCCCTCTGCCCTGGAAACCACCACTCAACTCTGTTCCTACCAGCTGGGTTTTTTGGTTCCTTGTGCCTGACATATCACATGGTATTTGTCTTCCTCTATCTCATTTCGCTCAGCATGACGTCCTCAACCATGGTGATGCGGATGGTAGGTTTCCCGCATATACTTGTGCACACGGCACGTTTGCTCTATCCGGTTATCCATGGATGGGGGCCTGGGCAGCCCCATGTCTCAGCTGTCGTGAATAATGTTGCAGTGAGCTTGGGTGGGCAGAAACCTGTCTGAGACCGAGACTTCATTTCCTTTGGATCTATTCCGAGGAGAGAGATTCTGGATCCCATGAGACGTGTGTTCTTTTAAACATGGATTCTTAACCCTGGGTGCCTCCATGAGGGCCCACGGTGAGAAGCACAATTCTTGGGGGGAAGATTCCCCTCTTCCATTAGACTGTTTGAGGCCTTACTGTTGAGGCTTGTGGAGTAGCTACTGGAGGGGATGTGGAGGTCAGAGGTTACGTATAACAAAGACCACCAGCCAGAGCAAAAACCCAGAAGGTCAGAAATGAAGAAGGACCTCACAGGGACCGGGGAGAGCGTGAGTCAAATGCCTCCCCAGGGCTCTGAAACCAGGGCCTGAGGCCAAGCACTGGACCCCCACCAGGAATGTCTAAGTCTTTGTCCTGTGGGAGCATGAAAGGGCTCCCCATGAAGCAGCTGTGGCTGGGACAGGGATCGGGAGAACTGAGAACCCCAAAATGGTCATGGGGGTGTGGCTTTCATGTTTACACTTGTCTCTGTTGTAAGAACCCATGTGGGGAGATTAGTAGAGATTTCTGTCCAGTGTGCAGCAAGGTGGGGGGGTTGTTACTGTCACACCAGGGACAATCTGAGCGTGGACAGCCATGGCGGGTCCCAGGAGGCCCCACAGGATGAAGGCCCTGCTCGGAGACCTCCCCTCGCCCACCCGTCGTTCTCCGGGTGTGGGTTGCACTGGCTAACAGCGAGCACTTCTGCCTGAGCCCATCGCCAGCGGATCCACACCAGACTTCTGCTGGTGGGAGGAGCGGTGAGTGGATGCAGAGGGAGAGCCCGGGAGGCCCACGAGACTCCGGTGAGAACAACCCTCAGGGTGTTCTCTATCCCAGGTCAGAGCCGGCAGATCCAACAAGGACAAAATCAGTCCCTTGGGAGAGAGAAGTAATAAAAAGGTGAGCGAAATTTCAAAACAGGTTAAAAGTTCTAGGGGATATGAGAAGGCGGCAAGGACCAAGAAAGCATATAAAGCATAGTCACAGACCAGATGTTCCTTCCAGAGAGGGACCGGGAGACTAGGCACGGCCGGCAGGTGTGCTGAGCGGGAAGGGCGGCAGCGACGGCTGATAAGACAGCAGGGACGGAGCGACATTGGCTCAGACAAGGACAGAACAATGAACTTCTGCATCTGTTTAAAATTATATTTAGTGAAGGGAACATGGCTGCTCTTTCAAGAGTGAAGAAAGATGTGATCTCTCCGATTGAAGAAACCCAAACAGTCCTGTGCAAAATAAGTAGAACGAATCCACACGAGGACACTTTGTGGTAAAACTGTTGAAGCCCATCGACCAAAAGAAAATCGTGGAATCCGCAGAACTCCAGAGACAAAGGGAAAGTCTTTAACTTCACCAGAGGAGAGGTCGGTAAGAACCAAAGAGCCGGAGTGAAATGGAGACGAGACGGCAGCAGCACGAAGGATGGAATTTGTCATACAATAAGTTTTTTAATATGAAGGAAATAACTCTTAACCTAGAAATTCTATATCTAGTTAATCTGCCCTTTAGAGAGTTTCAGACAAACCCAAAGAGTTCACTGTCCCCTGTTTGACACTCAGCGAGCCTTTTTGAAAGTTGTGTGAAAGGACACACCCCAACAAGTAGGAAATCAAAGCCAATGGGAATCGGCAAACCTGCAAGAAAACCCAAAGAGAGTACACCGTGGACACATTGGTAATGCCAAGTAAATGGTGATAGGTTTGTTTTTTTTTAAAGATTTTATTTATTTATTTGAGAGAGAGTGAGCATGAGAGCGAGCGAGCTTGAGGCGGGGAAGGTCAGAGGGAGAAGCAGGCTCCGTGCAGAGCAGGGAGCCTGATGTGGGACTTGATCCCGGGACTCCAGGATCACGACCTGAGCTGAAGGCAGTCGCTTAACCAACTAAGCTACCCAGGCACCCTAAACAATGATATCTTAAAAAACAAATAAAAAGAGAAGAGTGTTTAAAAGAAAGATGGTGCTGATACATTATCTAACAAGAAAAGGAGGTTGGGAAAGAGCAGGTTTCTTTTTTTTTTTTTTTTAAGATTTTGTTTATTTATTTGACAGAGATCACAAGTAGCAGAGAGGCAGGCAGAGAGAGGAGGGAAGCAGGCTGCTGAGCAGAGAGCCCAATGTGGGGCTCGATCCCAGGACCCTGAGATCATGACCTGAGCCGATGGCAAAGGCTTCAACCCACTGAGCCACCCAGGCGCCCCTAAGAAATAGGTTTCAAGCTTACGTGTTCTCACTTCTCATGACATGCACAGATGCTATTTAATGTCACTTGGGTTTGTCTGCGTGTAACACCCCAGTGCTCCGTGCAGCACGTGCCCTCCTTAATACCCACCACCGGGGTCGCCCACCCCCCTCCAAAACCCTCAGTTTGTTTCTCAGAGTCCACAGTCTCTCATGGTTCATCTCCCCATCCAATTTCCCCAAACTCCCTTCTCCTCACCATCTCCCATGTCCTCCGTGTTATTCCTTATGCTCCACAAATAAGTGAAACCATAATGATAATTGACTCTCTCTGCTTGACTTATTTCACTCAGCATAATCTCCTCCAGTCCTGTCCATGTTGATACAAAAGTTGGGTATTCGTCCTTTCTGATGGAGGCATAATACTCCATAGTGTATATATGGACCACATCTTCCTTATCCATTCGTCCGTTGAAGGGCATCTCGGCTCATGGACACTACATCAAAAACTAATGATGTACTGTATGGTGACTAACATAACATAATCAAGAAAATGTAGATAAAGTAAAATAAAATAAAATATCTGCTGTTTCCCTGAAAGCAGGCTAATGGAAAGAAACCTTTCACAGATTTTGGTATAAAAGATTGAATAAATTTAAAAAACATAATGTCACTTGGCTTTGTCGATAGGCTTGTGACAGTTGAAGGCTAGTCGTCACTAAATCAAAAATAGAAGGAGGTAGAGAACAGAAGTAGGTAACCAGTAGCAAGGGGAGAAAGAAGAGGCTTGTGTCTGCCCGATAAAATGTGGTAGACATTTTTCTATTGTTTTGCATTTTTTTAATGAATCCCTTACTTTTAACAATTTGTCCCACATTCCTGGCTCTCTTCCACCCCTCGAAATGGTGCTGAAGTTGGAGAAGATGAGAAGCAGCTATTCTTGGCCCGAGGCCAACACCTGTCAGCCGTCCCGGATCCTGATGCTCCAGGGGCCCCGTAACGCAGGCCCGGTCCGCCCTGACGTCCATGCTGCCCTGTGGCTTGGCTCCTGGACCCCTGTGCCCACTCAGCCTCAGGTCTTACTAACGACGGAGGGACTACGTGTGTACTCAGTGCCTCCGCGGTGTCTGCTGTAGTCATGACGTCCATTTCTTAATGGCTAAGCTACCCCGTTTGAAGGTGGGAAACAGGCTTGCAAAGGACATGCTCAGGACATAGCTAATGAGCGGGTGCGTGGCGTTTGGACTCGTTCCATCTCTCTCTTTCCGTTATACCCAGCAAATGCGCCATGTGAAATCCCGGTTGGCTGCGGGCTGCAAAGGGACGGTGGGGTCTGCCTGGATATGACTGAGGGATCCCACCGCCTCTGCTCACCAGCAGGTCCCTTTCCTGCCCTTTGGGAGACTCATGTCAGCAACAGGTAAAGCTGACCTGGAAGACTACCCCAGACGCCGATGGTCTCAGGAGGGATGGCGCGGTGGTAAGAGCCACACTGGTGGTACCACGGCCACGGGGAGGGAGGTAGAGCTGGGCGCAGGAGCAGGGACAGCTGAGCTCCATCCCAGGTCCTGGGTCTGTGGCCTTGAGATGGACATGCACGGCTATCGGAGGCCTGGAGAGCCGGGCACGGCACAGAGAGTTGCTGCCACTGGCCACTGTGAAGAACTGTGGGTCACCTTTTGGGAATATCCACCATCCGGAGGACAGTCTGTCAGAGGGGGGCCGGATCGTGGGGGGGCTTCTTCTGAGTCCACTGGCAGCTGCTGAAGAGTCAAACCAGGGCTCAGTGACAAGTCTGGGGTGACTTCTGGTCACCTGTGGGCTGCCTGGAAACAGGGCCTTGCACCCTGACCCTCCCAGGTGAACAGGATCCACCCCGCTGGCATTTCAGCTCTGTAGACACACTCTCCTCCTCTAAGGGATTTTTGTTCTGCTGAGAGGAGGGAGCAGCCACTCCTGTGGCAAGAGGAGGAAGGCTGTGGCTCCTGGGGCCCCGTGGCCCCCTGCCTTGTTTCCAGCACCTCCCGCTCCCCAACACACTCCCCACTGCCAGGCCTTCCTGGCACGCAGGTCTCCCTTCCACGCAGGGAGCCCCTGTGTGAGTCATTGCAAACACAAAGATCTAGAACCACTGCTCAGAGTCCACACTGACTTCCCCATCGTGCAAGTGGCTGTGCTCGGGGCCGGGGGCATGGCAGCGGGAGGGGGGCAGTAAATATCCCATCACCACGTTCCTCCCACCTGTGTTCAACTGGGGGCCCACAGTCCTGGCAACATCTGCTGGACCTCGACAAGACTCGAAACCCTGGGAGCCTCCGCTGGGCCCATTCCCAGCCAGCCCTGCTCCTTGCTCCTTCTTTGCTGGACCCTGCATTAAATTCCCATTCCTAAAGTGCAGCTGTGTGCCCGGGGCCCTGTGCAAGGGCTTGGAAAACAGGGAAACAGACCTGGGAACCCCTGCTCTCTTGGAGCTCACGCCCTGGCTGGGAAGACAGACTGTTAGCCTTCCTGAAACAGGTGAGGGTGCGGGGCGCAAGGGGCCAGCAGTAGGGGGTGGGGGGGAGATGTGGTGTTCCCAGAGCAGGGACATTTTTCTAGGGACTGGGTGGTTGTTATGGACTGAATTATGTGTCCCCAAAACTCCTGTGTTGAACCCCTGGCACCCAGTGGGACTGTTTGGAGATGGGGTCTTTGAAGAGGTAATCAAGGTAAAATGAGGTCATAGGGGCGGGTCCTAATCCAACAGGATTGGTGTCTTTACCAAGAGCAGATCAGGACACGGGGGCACAGAGGAACGGCCCTGTGAGGACGCAGGGAGAAGACGGCCGTCTACACGCCAAGGAGAGAGGCGCAGAAGGAACCGGTCCGCCTTACACCCCCGGGGCCGTGAGGGGTGCAGTTCTGCCACCGAAGCCGTCCAGCCCACGCTGCTCTTTGGTGGTGGCCCGAGCTGCATTGTGGTGATCGGGAAGACAGCATCTAACCGAAGCCCGGAGGAAGGGACGGAGCTGACCCAGAGGCGAGCAGGGACGGAGGGAGCCCTCTGCTCCGAGCAGTAGGGAGGGGCTGGCGAGGCTGCAGAGGGAGAACGGGGGCTATGGGGCCCGGCCAGGAGGGGTTTCAGAGGCATTTACGAAGATCTGGGTGGCCACAGAAGTGTGACCTCTCTGCCACCGTGCAGCTCTCTTCTCCATGACGCTGAGATCTTCTTAGGGACGGATCCAGGCCCTCCTCACCCCGACATCCCCAGACCAACTCCAGAACCCAGGAAGGCTGAGTGAAGGTGGGAGTCAGAGGACGGCTGGGCTGCCCCTCGCGGGGAGCCCCTGCGTGAGTCATTGCAAACGCACAGATCTAGAACCACCGCTCAGAGTCCACACTGACTTCCCCATCGTGCAAGTGGCTGTGCTCGGGGCCGGGGGCATGGCAGCGGGAGGAGGCAGTAAATATCTCATCACCACGTTCCTTCCACCTGTGTTCTGAACCATCTGAGAAACAGTAGAAGAAGTGATGTTAAGACAAGCTGTAGAGATCATGCTGGAGAATGTCACTTCCACCCGTCACCATGGAAACGTCAGGAGAGAAGAGATTTCCTAACCACCCCCCCCACCCCCAATACACGGCATGGAAGGAAAACAGGGGAGAGGTTTCCTTCCCACTCCCCAGTCCCCACCCTAAGAGGACACTGTGGTCACTTGGTACCACTTCATTCAGATAAGAAAACATGCTCTGGGTCCCAGGGAAGGTCTTCTCCCTCTCTCTCTCTCTCTCTCTCTTTCTACCCTCAGTTTTGCAGGTAGGTGGGCTCTCCCAGGAGTGTCCATGGGCCAGCATCATCCATCCGTGATCCTTACTGACAGAGGAACCCCCTGGGCTCACGCATGTGCTGCTCCAGCAGGACATGTGGCGACAAGTCAGGAGCAGTGTCCCAGGCCACCCCTGCATCCAGCCCCCTTTGGAACCACAAGAACCTTCCACGGTGGGAGCTCTGTGAGGAGGGTAGCTCGCCGAGTGTCCTAAGAAAGGGAGGACAGAAGACAGTGCCACTCAAAGGCTGACATCCTGCACGTGTGTGGGGCAGCACAGATGTGCCTCTTCCCCCCCGTCTGTCCTGCAGTTTGTAAGACTGGCCAGCCTCCTCCCCTGTGCAGCCTCCACCGGTGTCAACACACATGGGTGAAATCAGGGTGCCTGAGTCCTTTGAAAACCGTCTGAGGCAAGAAACTAAAAGCACAAGCTCTCATCACTGCTGTCAGCCCCGCTAATCCTTTCGCTGGGGATGCCAGGGGTCCTGGACAGAGAACAGAACTCGGAGGGGTGATGAGCTAAATTTAGCTCGGGACACAAAAGTCTGCAGCTTTGAGCTTCTCCTCGCTTTGACAAACGATGAGCTTGGAACCACTGCCGATCTTTTGATTTCATTCCCCGGTGGCCGAGGGAGCCGGGAGAGAATTACTTTCAGACAAGGATCTTCACTGTTTGCATAGCACACATATCCATGAGGCTGCGAAAGCATGCTTTATTAAATTTCCTTTGAAATATAATGCTTTGATTTAGGGGCAAGAATGTATGCCTAAAAATGCCTTGCAGGTTAAGAATAGAGCAGAACGTCCTTGCAGGGGGAGAACCAGGCAGGACCCACCTGCCTTCTCCCCAGTCCTGGGCGCAGAAACTCTGCTTGCCAAAGCTACAGAGAGCAGAGGGGACATGCTGGGTTCGCCTGCTGGGCTGGCCTGGGGCCTCACCAGCAGACATTTGTTCCGAACAGTCTGGAGGCTGCAAGTCTGAGATCCAGGTGTTGGCAGGGCTGGCTCCTCCTGAGGCTTTTCTCCTTGGCACGTGGACGGCTGTGTCCTCCTGTGTCCTTGTGCAATCGTCCCTCCGTGTGTATCTGTGCCCCCTGCTCTTTTTATAAGGATGCTGGTCTTCTTGGATTAGGGCCTACCTTAGCGATCTCATTTTACTCGAATCACCTCTGTAAAAGCCCCATCTTCAAACCAGTCGCATTCTGACTTACTGGGGTTTAGGACTCCAGCAGATGAATTTCGGGAGTGGGATACCGTGCAATCCACAGCACCTGGTGTTCTGGGGCACAGAGCAATAATGGGAAACCTGAGCGTTGGGGAGAGCTGACCTCCCACTTCCTAGGTTCTGAGGAATCACTCGTCCAGCTTTGAATGATGCCCCGCCAGCCGCACTGAGGTGCTCTCCTGTGGCCTTGGGCCTCTGTTCATTTCTCCTGCCCACATCATTTTTAACATGTTCTCGTTGGAGTAGAAGAATCACCTGTTTTCCTGGACGTGGGTATTTGACTTGAGACGAGGGTCTGACAAAGGCCTGCTTTTGCTTGTCCATCGCATCCTTAGGACTGGTGTGGCTAAGCGCTCCTCTGGGGCTCAGGAAAGGAATGGAGGTGGGAGGGGACTCACCCACCCAAAGAGCTCACTCCAGAGCAAAGACACTTAAGTCCTCAGGCATTAGCAGGGGAAAACAACCCCAGCAGGACCCAGGCTTTCTAATAGAAATCAGCCCGTGAGGTGGATTCTCCGTCCTCCATGCCCACTGGGACACCCGCACAAGGGTGGCTCAGCCAGCATTCAGTCATTCTAGGCACCTACGGTCCTGGTTGGGGACCAGAGCACAGCAGGATAGGCGTGCACGTGTGTGCATGGGTGCGCGTGTGTGTTTATGTGTGTGCGTGTGCGTATGCATGGGTGCGTGTGTACGTGTGTGGGGGTGTGCATGCATGTGTGTGTATGTGTGTGCATACGTGTGCGTGTGTTGATGTTTGTGCGTGCATCTGTGTGTACATGCATGTGTTCCGTGTATGCGTGCGTATGTGTATGCAAGTGTGCGTGTGCGTGTGCGTGTGCGTGGGCATGCGCCTCTGCTGGCTTCCCGGGGTGGCTTCAGTCACACCCGCCCCCTCCCCCCTCAGAACACCCTATTCTGACAGCCTGGAGGCCTGTTAACCTCCCAGCAGACAAAGCCCCGAGGTGGGAGAGATTCAGAGAAAAGTCGCATTAAAACAGTAACAGCAACACTCTTTGATGAATGTCCCCATCAAACCTCTGGAGCGTAAGTCTAGAGTGTTAAGAAGGCAATTGTCGGAGGGGAAAAAAAAACAAAAACAAAACTGCCACTTATCCCTCTTAACCTATAGGCTCCATTTAGCCAATTAATCTTATCTATAAAAGGACGAGCGAACAATTTAAGTTTATGTGGTTTTGGTTTTGATCATTTTTCTGCTGCTAACAGACAGGGTCATTCTTCCTGATAATTAAGACTCTTATAGTCAATAAGACTTCACTATTAAATTTAACTAATATTGATGGCCTGCACAGCAGTGGCCGTCTCCACCGCCTGTCGTGCACTCCCCCTCTGTGCCCACGCTTCAAGCGCTGCTCCTCAGCGCCTCCAGCCTCGTTAAGCCCCGAGTCCTTATGAATCACGGGTTGGGGCTTCTGTGAGCCACTGGAGGAGCGAGGGGTCACAGATGCCTGGTGCATCTTGTCACCTGGTCTCCGCTGGGAAGCGAGACACATCCATTAAAACAGCGCAAGTTGTTTTAGTCAGACCCAGGACTCTTTACAACAAAACAAAACAAAATAAATCTTACATCTTCTGATCTCTCTTCTTGCTTCCATGAGCTGACTTCTCAATATGTGGTTGTGGGGGAGGAAAGTCCTCTCCTCTATACTCTTAAGTTCAGTGCCTGGAGTCCTGTGAATTAAAACTGGCACCAGATAGCCTGACAGGAGAAAGACATACACACCTACGTGCTTATTAATTTTTAGTTTTACATGTTCAGGGCATCACCCAAATAAGATTACATATGTTTTACTAGGGGTGGGAGGGGCACAGATGCACATCTGGGAGAACAAATGACTTTGGGGTGGGGGACACTAATGGAAACACCAGTTACATTTTTTTGAGAGATAAATGGGCCCTTAGGAAAACAGAGTCAAGAAGAGCTTGTAGCTACCCCTGGGGGTAGGGATGAATAGTGACGGTTCCTTAGGGAAGCTTTCTTTTTAGAGAAAGCTTTCTTTTTAGAGAAAGGGACTTCAGGTACTCAAAGGCCTTTGCCTCAAAATAATTCCCGGGCCAAAGTGGCATATTTTGGGGCGACACATCCCAAACCCATTGCTGGGTCCCATTCTCTGTTTCCATATCCACAAGGATGCGCCGTCTCTAACCTCCGTGCCTGGCTTCCAGGTGCACTGGTTGGGGGGGAGGGGTGGACAGGAATCATGGGGGGAGCTGGGTACTGGGTAGGTTGGGGCCGTGATATTGGGGCACAGGGAGGATGGACCCCGCTGGGGGCTGCTAAAGTGGAATCTGAGTATCAGGCTGAATTATTGGGTTGGTTTTCTCTGAGAAATAATAGAGAGTCTTGAGATGATTCTGGCGGTCTGTTATGGATTCAACCAGAGCAGTTTGGGAGGGAGTTATTGGGGTGGGGGGAGCGGCATTAGTAATCAATGTGAGAGAGAGGGAGTGGGACTATGCCAGGAAGTGACTTTCAGGGGAAGCCTCAGAAGGAGTATGGATGCGGGGGAGCTTATCGGCCAGCGGCTGCTGGGCAACAAGCAATCGGGAGAGCTCAGAGCTCAGCAAGGACAGTAGCTCGAGCATTTTCTGGTCACCTGGGCTGAGCTTTGCTCCACCACAAGGCACTGGGCACAGATGCAGGGAAGGGTGGAGAAGGGAGCCAGTAATTCCAACCATGGCAAATGCGCTCATACAACCTGCTCCTCACTAATCAGTGGGATTTCTGAGTTTAAGAGAAAGTCACAGTTGGGGACCCTGATCATCTCCTACAACACACACACACACACACACACACACACACACACGTAACCCATACCACTAAAGGGTCCAGGTTTTAAGTGTCCTGTTGGATGACTTTGACAAGCACGTGGACCCATGTGCGCTGTGAATACAACACTGTCATCATGATGTAGAACTTTCCCTCCGTCTCAGAAGTTCTCCAGCCACTTCCCAGTCAATCCCCCATATACACAGGCAGCTGCTGCTCTCATTTTAATTCCCGTAGAGTTTTCCCTGTTCCGGAACTTCCAATCAGCAGACCCCCCAGGGTGTCCTCTGCTATCCGTCTTTCCTCAGCATGATGCCCATGAGCTCCCTAGGCTGTGCAAATGGCCTGTTCCTTTTACCGTTGAGAAGTACTCTTCCGCATAGACATATAACGCGTCCTTCCTCTTGTGGGCGGGCATGTGGACGGTCTCCAGTTCGGGAATGAATTTGGCTGCCATGAACACTCACACCCAGGTTGGGGCTTCTAAATGCGTGTTTTCATTTCTCTTAGATAAACACCTAGAAGGGGAAACCACTGCGTCCCTGCGTACCACTGCAGGGTAAACGCGTGTTAGCTTTGGGGGACACTATGGTTTCCAGAGTGTTTGTACCATTTTACCTCCCACCTGCAACACGGTTCTGCGCTCCACATTCTTGTCACAATTGGGAATTTCTGAGGCTTCTCAAATGAATGTTTTATGTTTCCTTATGACTTTAATATTTCATTGTCTTAATCTGCATCTTTTATGACTAATGATCTTCCTTCTACATGTGTTTTTGGCCATTTGCACATCTTCTGTGAAGTGTCTATTCAGACATTTTTCCCCACATTTTTTCCTTTCTTAAAAATTTTGGGGTTGTCTGTCTCTTCCTTCTTAAACTGTAGGGTGACTCCCCTGCTGACGGTTTACCCACCAATTCTGAAGAATATCATCCGGCGAAACCAGAAGTAGGTCTCCCTCACCTTCCCAGGAGTGGCCAGCAGCCGGGAGGGACAGGCTGGTGTCCCAGACCCACGGAACCCGCCAGCCCAAAGAGAGATAGAGGCTTCTGCCGTTTGGCAGGCAATGCTGATCAGAGGGAAGACCCTTGTATCAGATGAGAGGGTAAGTTATCAGGTTTGTTGGTAGACGGAGAGTGGGAAGAGTCATTTAATTCAGGTCCTCCATGATCATGTGGAGTGACTCACAACAGGACGTGAGGCTGCACTAGCACAGAAGAGAGGCGGACCTAACACCCAGAAGTCCGCCAAGGAGAGACAAGGACTCTGTAGTCACCGGACGCAGAGACTCCAGGGAGCCCTGACCACTGAGGACTCGTCGTCTGGGTGATGACATCACAACACGACGAGAGGGGCCCTCAGCTCTCGCACAGCAGGTCTGGGGAGCGTGTGGTGCGCGGTCGAGGTCTGCACCGTGGAAGCAGGGGTGCGGGGAGCGTGCGGTCAGCGGTGCAAAGCAGGGGCAGCCTGGAGGGCCAGCGCTCTGCTCAGAGCCACGTCTGTGAAAAAGAGTGTGTCCCAGGTCCCTGAGGCAGGGGTGAGAGCAGCACGCTGAGGGCTAGAAAGAAGCGTATGTCTGGAGGGGCGGGGAGGTCAGTCGAGCTCTGAACACCTCCATCTCGTCCGGTAGGGACTGGGGTTGTCCCCGTCTCAAGGAGCTGCTCCAACTGTTAAAACCCACTTGATGTCGTAGAAGCAGCCAACACAAGAGGGTTGCCAAAAGGAGGTGGCCAGTGCGTATTCGTGGAACAGAATGAAGAAATGACAGCTTATCTCGGGGGGGGCCTGTCGTGGAACCCTGTCGACAGGGAGGAACAATCATAGAGACACCCAAAGGCATCCGTCAGTTCTGGGGCTCAGAAGCCCTAAGGCTGCCTTACTAGAGACCTCAGAGGACCCAAGGAACCCCCAGAACCCCACAGAGCCTCCTAGAACCCCTTAACTTATGACTCAGAACCTCGGGGGTACCCACAGAGTCTTAGCATGGTACAGCGAGTTTCTTTTTATCCCCTACTGTGATTTTGATTCATGGAGATGATATTTACATTCCGAGGCAAAGCCTCCTGCGAAGTATCAATCTTTTTTACACCCATGTCAGGAGATCTGCCCAGAACTCATTGACCACACTTTTTATTTTTAAACTGGGCAACAGGGTGCAGTGACAGAGGGTCTGGGATCTGCCACTTCCTTCCAGGCACCTGCAAAAATTCTAAAACAGAACAATATTTAAACCTGTTCTCGAGGATTTCAAAGCTGGCTGTGGAGGGTTGGCTTGGTCTTGCCACTGAATTACATCGTGTTTGGGAACCCCACATCCCTGTCCTCCCTCACCCAGGTTGTGACAGAGATATCCGAAAACCCCAGAGGTGAGTGCCAGAATTAGCTCAGGGGTAGAGAGCCCCAACTTTCCCATCTTCTCAAATCAGAAAGGCTCTTCACAATGCCCAAATGGAAAAGTCCTTGTCGATGCCTGAGTCCCATCTCAGGCAGGCTCTTGGAATGAAGAGGGTGGCTTTTACCAGCATCACTGGACTATTGGTTGCTTCTCGGAAAAGGAGCCCATGGCCAAAAAGGGCCTGAGGAGTGATCTGCGATATTGCTGGAGTACACACTTCATGACCAGCTCTCCAGGGGCCTCGGGGCTTACTTGTATGTTGACTGATTACCTCGTGTAAATATTCCCACCATAATTAATTCCAAGGGACTGACACGCCATCCTTTAAATGGGGAGTTGGGAAGAGATGTTCACCATTGGCCCTTGCAAGGGGTGACCAGGTGAGCTGGTCCCAGCCACCCCTGGGACTATTCTCTTCCTCCAGATTCCAGAGAAACTTTCCACCTCCTGTTTATCCCTGAATTAGGATCTGCTCCTTTACTGAATGTCTCCCCAGTGTGTAACCTTACACAGACACCCCTAAGAAGCTCAAGTGTGATGGGGGAGACGGAAATGTCACAACTGTAGGCATGAGAGTGGGGCTCCTGGGACCCTCCGTCATGGAGGATCTTCCTCAGACCCAGAAGATCTGTTGAGGGAGCGCAGGACAAAGAGTGAAGGGGAGAGGGGATGGGACCCCATCCTGGTCCACACAGCAGAGATGTGTGTGGAAGCCCCACAAGAGAACCAGTCATGGTCCAGTGTTTCTGATGTTCTGAGAGTGTGGGCAGTTGAAGAGGGGCTCACCAGCCATGTGCCCGCAGCATTGACAGGCTCCCGTACCATTCTCTTTGGATTCTTTGGGACTTCTTTTCTCTGCCAGCGCTTCTCACTTCTGTCTACAGGCTGCCATTCCAGAAGCTTATGGCCCGGCTCCCCTGACCAGCAAGTTGACATGGGTATCATCAGACGTCACAAAGAAGAGGGTGTCCCCAAAGATAAACTCAAAATGGATAAAAGACCTCAACGTGAGACAGGAATCCATCAGAATCCTAGAGGAGAACATACGCAGTAATCTCTTTGGTATCAGCCACAGCAACTTCTTTCAAGATATGTCTCCAAAGGCAAAGAAAACAAAAGCAAAAATGAACTTTTGGGACTTCATCAAGATCAAAAGCTTCTGCACAGCAAAGGAAACAGTTAACAAAACAAAGAGGCAACCCACGGAATGGGAGAAGATATTTGCAAATGACAGTACAGACAAAAGGTTGATATCCAGGATCTGTAAAGAACTCCTCAAACTCAACACACACAAAACAGACAATCATATCAAAAAATGGGCAGAAGATATGAACAGACACTTCTCCAATGAAGACATACAAATGGCTATCAGACACATGAAAAAATGTTCATCATCACTAGCCATCAGGGAGATTCAAATTAAAACCACATTGAGATACCACCTTACACCAGTTAGAATGGCCAAAATTAGCAAGACAGGAAACAACGTGTGTTGGAGGGGATGTGGAGAAAGGGGAACCCTCTTACACTGTTGGTGGGAATGCAAGTTGGTGCAGCCACTTTGGAAAACAATGTGGAGATTCCTCAAGAAATTAAAAATAGAGCTTCCCTATGACCCTGCAATTGCACTACTGGGTATTTACCCCAAAGATACAGATGTAGTGAAAAGAAGGGCCATCTGTACCCCAATGTTTATAGCAGCAATGGCCACGGTCGCCAAACTGTGGAAAGAACCAAGATGCCCTTCAATGGAGGAATGGATAAGGAAGATGTGGTCCATATACACTATGGAGTATGATGCCTCCATCAGAAAGGATGAATCCCCAACTTTTGTAGCAACATGGACGGGACTGGAAGAGATTATGCTGAGTGAAATAAGTCAAGCAGAGAGAGTCAATTATCATATGGTTTCACTTATGTGTGGAGCATAACAAATAACATGGAGGACATGGGGAGATGGAGAGAAGGGAGTTGAGGGAAATTGGAAGGGGAGGTGAACCATGAGAGACTACTCTGAAAAACAACCTAAGGGTTTTGAAGGGATCGGGGGTGGGAGGTAGGGGGAGCCAGGTGGTGGGTATTAGGGAGGGCAGGTATTGCATGGAGCACTGGGTGTGGTGCAAAAACAATGAATACTGTTACACTGAAAAGAAATTAAAAATTAAAAAAAGAAGAAGAAGAAGAAGAGGGTGTCCCTGACTCCAAGCAGAACACAGAGACCTGCTTAACTCCATGCCCACCAGGCTTCCCATGAGAATGGTCACTTCCCAGGGGCATCTGTTCTCCCCTCCACTTTCCATCACCAGAGGAACCTCACCACACGACAGCAAATGTGGGAAACACTTAAAAGAAGGATCTTTAAAGCATCCTCCACTCTGACCAGACACCTTCAGTACCTGATGCCACCCCCATGAGTCTTTCTCCTGGTTTCGTCTGTTTGCCGCGCTCTCGCAGTCCTGCTCACGTCATTGGGATCCTGCTTTTCACCCAACACCACGTGATTGTCATTTGTCATGTTACCAACACCCTTCATGTCCATCATTGTTTCCTTTATGAGTTTTCGTTGTAATCAGCTACCTGGGCACATAATTACAGAATCAATTGCATCCGTAAGATTTATTATAAAATCAGTATTCCCGGGGCGCCTGGGTGGCTCAGTGGGTTAAGCCGCTGCCTTCGGCTCAGGTCATGATCTCAGAGTCCTGGGATCGAGCCCCGTATCGGGCTCTCTGCTCAGCAGGGAACCTGCTTCCTCCTCTCTCTCTGCCTGCCTCTCTGCCTGCTTGTGATCTCTCTCTGTCAAATAAATAAATAAAATCTTAAAAAAAAATCAGTATTCCCTGATCAAACTCATGCCTGTCCTCCCCCACCCCTCCCACACAGAGTTTAACGCTTTCCAATTTCCTATCATTTCTTTTGGTCTTTACCCAACGTTTGTACATAACATACCTGTTGATTTTTCCACTTCAGTCTTTATTTACTGGCTTACTCATCACTAAGGACAAGAAATGCACACATGCCCTCTCCCCACCCCCCTGGCATCCCGCCATGAGGATGGAGTCACGTTTCTGATCAGATCTGTGTTCACTCGGTGCTTTTTTATATACATATGCAAACAGGAATGGTAATACGTATTTCTGACTCAGGGGACACATTGAGGTCACTTGTCTTTCCCTGAACAACAGTTTATTCTCAGTGCAGTTCATCCTCCCGGGTGTTGTCTCTCAGTTTGTCTGCCTGTCTTTCCCACATCTTCTGGAAACTGACTTTCACTGGAGCCCCTGCACAGGTCACTCAAACACATCTGGTGAACTTCATCTTGGGGATGTCCATCCCACTCTCCCGACCTGCTCTGATCTGGACACTGTTCTGATACATGACTGTCATCCTAGAGATTCCTTCCCTACAACCCTGGGGACGCAGCTTTCCTGTGTAGCCCCATTTCCTGTTGTTGTGCCTCCCTCTCTGGTTGACTCCCTCAGGTTGAAGGAAAAGATGCACGAGGCCAGTTGTATCTAAAATGTCATTACTCCACATTCACACGTGACCATTCAGCTGAGTACAGATGGCTAGTCCAACTTCCTGATCCTCAGAACTGAAGGCAGTGCATTATTCCATTTTCTCCTTGTTTCCAGAATTGCTCTTAAGAAGAAGTCACATGTCATTCTGATTCTTGATCTTATAGGAAATCTGTTCTCTCTCATCTCTCTCTCTCTCTCAGCTTTTAGGATTTCTGCTTTGTCCCCAGGGTTCTGAAGTTCCATCGTGCTATGGTTTTATGTCTTAGTATGCATAACATTTTATCCAATGTGCTAGACACACAAATGGTCTTTTCAGTTTGGAACCGTCAGGTCTGGAAAACAACCGTGAAGAATTTCTTGGATTTTATAAAGCTATTTTCCTGAGAGGCAGCCTAATGATGTGCTTAGATCTTAGACAAGAGAGCCAAAATACCTGAGTTTGAATCTTTGTTCTGCCATTTATCAGTTGGGTGACCTTGGGGAATCAGACTTTATCCCCTCTGTGCTTTACTGTCTTGATTTATAAAGTAGGATAAAGATAATGTCAACCCCAAGAGTTTTCATTAGAATTCTATGAGTAAATGTGCAATTCTTGAGTTAATAGGCAATGCTTGGAATACTTTGAGGCACCAAGAATCACTACATCATGACCGGTCATCTCTGCTGTTTTTTGATGATTTATCCCCCTGTGCTACATCCATTCTCTAACTTCTCCTCTCCTCCTCTGGTTTTTTTGTTTTGTTTTTGTTTTGTTTTTGTTTTTGTTTTTGTTTTGGTTTTGGTTTTGGTTGATTCTTTAATTATCTTTTCTCTTCTTAAACTGCTTTGGCATTTTGCTACCATCTGAGAGATTTCCTCAGCTTTATCTTAGAACCTTCCTTCTGAGTTTTTAATTTTTGCCATTATCTTTTTTAATGTCCCCAAGCCTCTTTGTTTCTTTTCTTTTCTAAGTGTTCCTTTTTACTGGCATGCTGTTCTTGTTTCATAGATGTAACATCTTCTAAGTTGGAGGGTATTATTGGAGTGTTTCTTCTTTTTTGGCTTTGGTTTTCATCTTCCTACATAATCGTTTTCTCTCCAGAGTTCTGTTTGCTTGTTTGGTATCTGTCTATGTTATAAGACTTCTTCGAATATTTGTTGATTTTTCAAAGTTTGCTTATATTTAATAGAAGGTCCCTAAAAAGTTGATTAGGAATCCCAAGTAATGGTGACACTTGTCGGCTCTGTCTTGCAATGGGGCAGCCTGCCTGGAATGTCACTGTGGGGGCTCTGCTGTTCATATCGTTAGGTCTTTTCTCTTGGGCTGGTGAGATTTTCCAGAAGAGAATCTTCTACTTTCCTTTCTGGAAGGGAGAAGTCTGATCACCAGAATGCTGAGAGTCAACCAGGAGAAAAAAAAATCATCATGTTTAATCATCATATTTAATCATCATATTTTCAATTTGGCTGTTCATTTAACCCTCACATTTTCAGTGACCCTCTGCCTTAGCCTCTCTAGAGAAATCTCTAGTCTCCTGCCAGGGCCAACACACTGAGTAGGAGAAGGAAGGAATGTCTGGGAAAGGGAGTGGTCGAACCCCACGTTTGCTTTCCAGGTGCCAGGTACAAGTCCTGAGCCCAGTGGGGGTCTTCGGTGTTTTGTGTGTTTTCCTTTCTGTTTGTGTTTTCTTCTGATTTCTATGTTTTAGGTACTATAGATTGGACCCTCCTTTCTTTGATGGCCTGGTCTATAAACACTTGTCTCTCAGCCTCTCAGCATCCAAAGTCATGTTACCATTTCATTTTCTGTTCTCATCATCCTTGTGATCTTGAGTGTTACTAAAAATTTCCACTGAATCTCCTTAGGATTTAGGTAGGCACTGAAGATAAATGTGTTTGCATTCATTCTGACATCCATAACCTAAAATCCTAGATGCTATTTTTAAGTGACAGTGTATTATTTTGCCAACATGTTTCCCAGTCTTCACTATCATAAATAAACTAGTGAATATCCTTGTGTCACAGTCATCATGGGACAACTTTTAAGGTGTATTTAGGCTCCTTCACAGACACAGAACAAATGAGGAAGTCACACCGGACAGGAGAGTGAGGGAGTTGGGGAACGGGTCTTGAGTTCAACTTCTGCGTCTGTCACATGCCAGCTACACAACCCCAGGCCAACTGCCTGAGCTCTTCCTCCTTCTGTTTCTCTACTCAGCAAACAAAATGAAGATGATGGTGTATTTGACAGAAGAGTCATTGCATCGGCTACATGCGCCAAGTGTGTCCGAGGTACTTAATTTGGACCTGGTGTCTAGTAAGTGTTAACTGTTCTTTTCATAGAGCTTCCTAAGTCTCTGATAAATACTGCTCAGAATATCAGTGTGTATAGCCACTAGCCGTGACTCAGACGTATCATCCCACCAACTGGCTACTAAAGATGTACGTGGCCCCTTCTAGTTTGATGGGCAAACACACACACACGCACACACACACTCATCCTTGTACAGACATATTTACCTATTGTTTGGTTTGCATTTTTAGTGTTGAAATTGACATTTTTCCCCATGCATTTACTTCCTATTTGTAGGTTTGTGTCTGTGAATTGTCTGCTTGACCCATATGTATTTATTTATGCTTTGCCCAGTGGTTGGCATGACATTGCCCACACTTACCAAGACAAAATATAATATTGAGGAACAACTCGCTGCTGTCAGCCCCACCTGCTCTTGCCGGAAGTAGGTTACCATTAGACAGATTCAAATGTCCACGGGGCAGTGTGGACGCCAGTGTGGACAGGAAGGGCTGCATCCACCAGAAGCTCCTGTAGACCTACTTTTTGGGGCTGTTGACCTTCAGCAGCGTGGGGGACAGTCCGCAGCTTCTTGTCGTGAGCGCACCTGGAAAGGTTCGGAGGCACCTGGGGACCGGGCGGGACACTCCTGGATTTACATCAACAGGCTCCTGGCAAGGTGACAAACGTCTTTCCATCTTGGAAATCTTCAGCAGATCCTCTCGCGGAGATCCCCAGCACCAAGCGGCTTTGAGCTGTTCCACAGATGGAAAACTCCGGGCCAGAGACGCAGAATCGACCATCTGGGGAAGAGCTGTCTTTCTTTTTGACAACTGATGCAGCAGAGGGAAAGCAGCAGCCCTTGTCTTTCGCTTGGGGGAATCGGAGGGAAACAGCCTCCGACAATTAACACAGGCCGATTTTTCAAACCGAAATGCAGAGGCCCAGTAGAAAGGGTGAAGCGTTGAAATGCCGAGGATGACGGATCTCCTCCAACTCGCACGAGGTGAAGGCTTTGCCGGGTCCGTCCGCCCTGACGCAGACACAGGAAGGAGGACAGTTTATTTTACCCCCTGCACCCTCTATGGTGAATGAAGGCTGGTAATCCTTTTATTATTTTTTAAGTGTATTTTCTCAGGGGCCAGGAGCTCCTCTGTCTTGTGCAATTAGCAGGTCACAGAGATTCTATAACTGCAAAGAGCCTTTGAGAACATCAGGACATTTCCCAGCAGTCTTCCTTTGGAAACTAGTGAGATGATCCCATAAAAAATAATATTCTGTAGTCAGATCCACCTGGGAACCTGGCATCCCACGCCTGGCTCTCAGTGGACACCAGCATATGAAAGGCTAGAAGACGCTGTTCAAAGTGCTTTGTTTAGTCTGGTATGTGCCAAAGGATTGGATCTGAGAAACCTGTTTACCTACAGGAGCGGCCAGCAGGCCTCAGAAACACAGGTCTGGGGAGAATCTGTAGGAGCCCCTGAAGACTCGTCCTCCCATCTGATGAGGTCAAAAGGAGGAGGAGCTGCCTGGCCATAAACTCTCCAGGATAGGACCCTAGATCAAGAGAATCGGGGCCCCAGATCCTTCCCCATTTTGGTTAACCCCCAGACCTCAGGACCCCAGGCACCGGGGCTCTGCCCGTACCTCCCAGCACTTGGAGAGGAGCAAGACACTAGTGCGTGTGGCGGGGATGAGCCCATGGCAATGGGTGGCACCCAGCGGGTGCTCCAGAATCATTGGTTACAAAGTAATGAGAGTCTTGGTTACAAAGTAAATGAGGGTGAGCTCAGGGCACTGGGTGGCTCCCAGCAGGGGCTCCAACCACACGCTGCTAGCCAGCTCCGACGCAGAATACGTGCTCTGAAAGGTAACTATTCCAGTTTCATTCGTGCTGCTTGGACGCAGCTTCTCTGAGCAGACTACAGCAGGGCCTGCTGCAATTTCCTCCCAGCTGGGCCACTACCTTTGGATTTCCATGTCCCATCTGTGCACGGCCCAGTTGGAGCAAGAACCCTGTCTGGTCCGGTCGGTTTAGCCGGAACCCTTGCCCTCAGCATCCGATCAATCTGTATCGATCGTAGGTGATCAATCCTTCATGCCCTGACCTGCTTCCAGCAAGAATCCCTTTGCGTCGGTTTAGTGAAGAATTACCCTGTCCTCTCACTAATTTTCCACCCACCGCCTCTCTCCAGTCCTGCTCCTTCGCTAGAAATCCCTCCTTCTGTCTTGTGTTCAGAGCTGAGCTCATCCCTCCCCCATGGCAGACAGAAGTCCCTCCCCGATCATCACATTATGGCCCTGAATAGAGCCTGATGGGTGACTTGAAGCAAGTGTCAGGATCATTTCGTCCTTAGCGTGACCGCCTCCATTATTTTTAAAATACTTAATTAAACTTCCTCCGATCTTGGGCAGTAATCGAGGACCCATATCTGGTCGTCGCAGGTCAGGATCTCTGTCCTTTGCGCATATTAACTAACTCCTCCCACCCCACAGATGCGAGTTGTTACCACCCCCGTGATCCCGATGAGGTCACAGAGGCTGCAGAGAATTAAACCACTTTCTCACAGTCCCTCAGCGACGCGGAGCTGAGGCTAAGATGCACACCGGGGCGGCTGAGCTCGGAGCACGCGTCCTTAGACACGGGTTACGTGCCTTGTCCCCCTGCTGCAGCCGCCGCTCACGAGCAAGGAGCCCCTTCTCTCTTCTGGAGAGAAAGTGATGGCCCATGCAAGCCATGGGCTGCACACAGTCACCAGCGTCTTTCGTCGGAGTGAATGACCAGTGAGGGGGAGACACACGGTCCTGGAGGGGAGGAAAAAAGTCCTTTTCCTCCTGCGTTTCAGGTATCCAGCTGGTGCTACGACAGAAGGCAGATTAGCAAGAAAAAAACCGGCAAATGTACTCCATAGAAGCATTCTACGATACGACAGTCACTAAGTGGGTAAACCCGGACCTTTTCAGGCCGGGTCTGACGAAGCGTGGAAAGTCACCAGACAGAGGGCGTGGGCTCCGGGCCGTGAGCTGGGCGAACTCGGCACAGCGCACAGCCTCTTCTCTCAGACTCCTCTCCGTCTTTCCAGAGATGAGGCTCCTTTCTTCCAGATGCAGCAAGAGCACCTCCCGAGGGAGGGTCTGTGACCTGCTTCAGGGGGAGGATAGAGGGTCCTTTGCACACCTGCCATTTCTCAAGTTCCTTCAGCTTAAAAGAGTCTATTTGCCAAATTGCCACATTCGGAGGAGTGTGTTCGGAGCCCTGCCTGTCCACATTTTAAATAAGTGAAGTCAGAACCACGAGCTAGGCGAGGCTAATTCATCTGCCCCCAGGGGAGCGGGCGTCTCTGCTTCAAGGATCCACGAGGCACAGAAGCCCCACGCTGGTCCGGTGCCCCCGAATTCCAGGGTCCTATCTCCAGATTATTGCTAAGGCCCCCTTCACTCCGCGATATCTGGGGGATATCAGTTCTCCTGGCAGGTGTCAGGGAATAGGTCAGAGGAGGGTCTCTCTTTGGCAGGAAGTACCTGGTTCTTCCTTGTTCCTCCTCTGGGTCTTTACGTCGCGTTAGGAGAAGGGTCTCACTGTCTTCTTATTCCCAGGGTGGTTCCTTGATGTTCTCATGCTAATCCTGAGAAAAAGTCTCATAACCCTCTCCCCGTTCACCATCTGGCCAACACTCCCCCAGAGCGGGACGGTCATGTGCCGTCTCAGAGGCCACCATGGTCCACAGAAGAATGTGTCCCTCATGGAGAATGCCAGCCAGTGACACCATGTCTGTCTGTAAATTGGGAACCCAGTCTGGGGAGCATCTCAGAGGTCCCTGGGACGGGGCGAGGGGTGCAAGTGGGAGCAAGTTAAGTCACCCCATGCCTAAAGGAGAGTGAGATGCCTCTGTACCTGGGGGTTAAACAGAATGAAACAAAGTCATCAGCGTTTCCCCTTGCACCAAGCCAGGCTTGGTGATCCTTACATGGGGTCCTTACAACTGAATCATGGGGAGAAGGTTCTGAGCCTTTGCTCAGAGGGAGTCAGGTCCTTGCAGCTTAAAGGAGCAGAGGTCCTAACTGGAGGGCAGTGCTGCCCAGTCCGTCTCCCTCCGGGCCCTCCTGACTGGACACATCACTTGACCAGATGAGTCGCACTTCTAAGCAGACACACCTTTGGGAGCTCTCATGAGCAAGCCCTTCCAAAGCATCTTTCCAACGTGTCTTTGAGGATCTGGCTTCTGTCCCTAGATGAAACTGCACAGACCTGGTGTCTTTGGCCGTAGAGTCCCAGGGGCAATACTTAAGGGAGAGGTGCTCAGTTCTCTATGCTCCCCGAACCCCCATCCATGATCCCCGTGCAAACACTGCATCCCCACCCAAATCTCTGCACTGCTGTCCTCTCCATCCTCCGCCAGCTGATGGCAGAGTTCTGAATTATTATGAATCAGGGTCTGAAGAGGATGCCCTCACCCCCTCTCATGTCTGCACCCAGCCACGTGAGGGTTCTGTCCAGAACCGGGGTGCCTATGCCCTCCTCCTTGCCTTGGGAGGCTATGCCCATCGAAGCTCCTTGAGGACCCATGCCCAGCCCTCACTTGTGCCCAGAAGCTGGCTGGCTCTTTGCACTGCTTGAGAATCACTAACATGCCATTCTGGACTCTTCTTCCTGGGGCTGCTGTGTCCACTTGGAGGAGAGGCATTAGTCGCAGGTGCTGGCACAAAACAGACCAGGCCCCTGGACTGAAAGACAGAAAGGACATCTTCCCAAAGACCAGGGATTCTGTCCTTGGCCCTAGAGTGACTTGTCTTCTTCTAGGGGCCTCAAGGCCTTCTCAGCTTGGGGAGCCCAGGCACTGGGGCTGATGCCTTGCACAGTCTATTGGGATGGAACCAGGCTTAGCCTGGGGTATTTGTGGAAAATTTGGAAGGAAAGCCTAGAAGGGCTTCCCCTCTGGGGTATTAGGAACATGCAGGAACTGAAGACAAGTTCACGTGCTCCAAGTTCCTTCCACACAGCTAACTTACATCATTAAAATATAAGGTCGAGTGTGTGTGCTGTGAGCTGAAAATGTAATAAGACTTTCATTGGGCATCTCTCTGCTCCCCACTTGCTAAGGAGGCTTCCAGAGATTTGGAGGAACAACCCAGGGTTGTCCGTTACAACATGCTCTCCCTCAGGGCTTGCGTCCCACATCCCAAAGTTCACCGCCTGTCTGGTCCTGTAAGCCCATGAGTGTGATCCTTCTAGCCTGTTGGTCAAGAAGACCTCCCTAATTGCTGAGATGTACATAGGTTTTCCCTCTTGAGCCTTGTTGAGGGAGCTGGCCCTGACATGGGGGAAACTACCCCGCACCCCAGAGGAGGCAGAACACTCGCGTCGGCAACTGGGCGTGGCCGGGGGGTCTGCCACTGCTCCTGGACCTTCACCTGCACTCTTCAACTTTCCGCTCTGACTCTCAGTCCTTCCATCCTTCTCTCCTGTCCGTTGTGATGTAAGATTACAGCTTCAATTTTTGCTGTCTAAGGCTGCCACCAACAAGACTCCAAAGGTCCCCCCAGGTTCCCTGGGGAAGAGAGAGACAGCCACAAACCAGCCAGAAAAGGGGGCTCTCAGAATAGGTGAAGGGAAAAGCCCACCCATGTGCCTTGCACAAACCGTAAAACAGAGCTCACGGAGACCCCTCCGCCGCGGTAAGATCGGGACGTGGATCTCTGGACCATCTCCTCAGTAGAGATCCCTCGGGCAGGCCCCCAGCTATACAACTTTGCACTCGGGCAACCACAGGGTTTGCTGCCAACAGTCTCCAAGGGTCTCCGGCTCAGCCCATCACTTTGGGGGAGGGGATGCCTGACCTTGGCTTTGCCATGTCTAGAACCTATCATGTTGGCACATGGGCCCGACTTCTATTTTCTCCTAAAGGAGGCTGGGTTTTCTCTCATGTTGAAAACCACCACCATTGAGCTGTCCGCATGGTTTGGTGGCGTTGGGGTAAGGGCAGGAGGGAGAACCCCGGGTGGAAACCTCGTCCCTCTTTCACCCCAGGGATGGGACAGCTCTGCCTAGATCTAATGAAGAGAGAAGCTTCATTCCTACCAATGCCTTGAATGAATGAATGAATGAATGAACGAATGATGTTTTCTGCCCCCCCCCCAATGGCTGACTCACTCACCCACTCACCACCCATCCACGCAGTGAGCAAGGCCTCTCTGGGGGCAGGCTGTGCTGGGCTCTGCAAGCCGTAAGTTAATTTTAGTTCGGTCCTAATTACTAATCAGCCCTGTCATGAGAGCGGAAACCAAACTGTCAGCACGGGCTGCTACAGACGCGTAGACCTGTCTCATTTCGCACAAGACAGAGCCGCCAAGTTGGCACAGGAACAGATAGGTACGGACGGATCATCCCATCTAAGGAGAAGCACTTTTGTGTGACCATCTCAGCATCAAGGCAAGTGTCCGAAACTCAGTCAGGGAGCACTGGGCTCTGAGTCCCGGCTCTCCTTCTCCGTGGCTCCTGGACCTTCCTGAGCATTTTGCCCCTGGAAAACCAGGAATGAAGTGCGTCTTGGTGTTGGCAGGAAGCCAGTTAGATAAGGATGTGAAAGTTCTCTCCTTGGGCTAATTGGCTCTGAGAACCAGCTCCTCTCCCCTGGCTTCTGTCTCCTCACCCAGCAGGGTTTGCATTTTGAGGTGGAAATCGCCCATTCTCCCCTCAGGCTTCAGCCGGGGAAAGGTCCCTGGGCAGAGCTGATGGCCCCTGACTCTGGCGTCCAGTTAAATTGCGGGCAGGAGGGTGAGCCGAGTGCCGAACGGTGTGAGATTTAGTCTGTGAACGCGGGCCTGGCAGCCGGCCCGTGGCGCTGGGGATTGCAAGGTCTGCTGACGGGCTGCAGAGGGGTTGGCTCCTGTTACCCGATGTCAGAAATGCCGGCGGAGAAGCTGTAGAGGGGCTGCTTCCTCCGGTTTCTGAAGACTCTGGGCAGGTCCTTTAGGGATGCTCCTGGAAGCGAGTAGAAGCCTCAAGGGGTTGGTGGCTCACCAGTGGGGGACAAGGCACCACAGGGCCCATCTATGGTTCCCCTCAAACCCCGAAGGAGCACGGGGCTCCGCAGACACAGGGGAGCCCTCCCCGGCCACCTTCCGCAAGCTGCGGCTGGCTCTCCCCGGAATCTTAAATCTTCTGCAAAATGGAGTCAGTGAAACCATAACCCAGGGACATTTCCGAGAAATCGTTCTCCAGAATTAGCTGCAATATGGCTCTAATAAAGAGAGCAGTCTATAAAACATTATCAGTTCTAATTGATAATTGGATTTTTTGTGTTGCCATAAGTAAGGCTAAAAGCTTCAGATATTGTATTTAAATTTCTACTTTGAAAATCTGGGGAAACCCAGCCAGACTCTTCCATTAGAGAGACAGAGAGAGAGAGAGAGATTTGCATAATGTAGATCAGGGACAGAAGTGTGTGGACAGCTGGGAGCACGGCTCCAGGAATCCAGAGCTCTCAACAAAATTTGCTTCGATGGACTCTTCTTAATCACCCCACCTCCGAATGACGCACACTTAGTGTCCTGTTACCCAAACAGGGACAGGCACGGCCCACTCTCCCCAGGGTTAGTTCCAGGTGGTGTCCTTGGGCTGAGAACGGAGGAGGGCCCACGAGGAAGCCGCAGGCTGCAGACTGCCCATTGGGAAAGTCTGGGCAGGCGAGTGCTTGTGGACAGGGCTCTGGTGAAGACCTTCTGCGGCAAGAGGACCCATCCCGGAATCCTGGCGCCCCAGCGCCCAGGGAAGAGCCCCAGGGAGCACCCAGCTTACCACCCTCAGTGGTGTGACCAAGGTGCGGGACCGAGCCCAGTACCTCCAGAGTGCTCTCGGGGCAGGAAGGGACAGCAAGTCCCAAGAGGGGACAGCCAGCTGGTGTGCCAGTGTCAGTAACTTGACGAGAGGACATGCAGCCATTACATAAAGAATTGTCATCCAAGCTTCCTGGCAAAGATTCTCTAAAATTAAATGTTTTACACCAAAAAATTAATTCTCTGAGTTCAGGCTTTGGCCTCCACCTCCCATCTGTCAACGCTGAGAAAGCAATGGCATGGTCAGGGTCCCCTCCCCAGGACCAGTGCATGGTCGGGGCAGGGCTGGGCGGGGTGGTCCAACCTGCAGAGCAGGAGTGATCTACCTGACAGGTGTTCTCTGGAAAACTGATGAGGATCTTGGGGACACAGTAAGGCTGTTGGTTAAACTGAGTTAACCCAGATCCTGGCTGAGGAGAGGCACAACCTTGCATGACCTTGCACAACCTTGCGTGACCCTCCATGACCATGCACAGGTCCCGTTGTGTCTCCAAGCGCAGATTTCTCTGCCTGAGCCAATGTGAGCAGAACCCAGGCCATGTAAGACCGATTACATCTAGTAACTCTGCAGCCCTGTGATGGCGTAAGAGGACCCTGACCTCGAAGGACCGTGTGAATATCGTGGGGTCCGGCACGGAAGGAGAGGAGAGGTCACAGAAGAGGCGTGTGTGCCCGTGTACATGTGTGCTGGCTGTGTGATGTGTCTGTGTGTGCCAGGGCTGAGGGGAGTGCCAGCGCAAACCCTGCGTCTTTTCTGTGGTTAAAGACGGCCCCTCCGAGGGTCCCTGACGACCAGTCTTGTGTCTGAGCTCCGAAGGCACCTCGCTTGACAGACACGTGGAGCCCCCAAGAGCCAGCGGGGTGCCCGCTGGAACCCACTCCTCTCCCCGAGCTGCCCCTGCACGGCCCCCGCGTTCACCAGAAGAGGCAGAGCCCACAGAGCCGGCCTTGGTTCCAGCAGGATGGCGCAGTCCTTAAATTTGCCAAATTGCTACAAATCAGCCTACAATCATTTCTGTTTGCATTCCAATTATGGAGGAGGTGAATTTTACCGACTAAACAATTCATCAGCTGAAATTCCCCTGGAGAAATATTTCTGACGTCGGGACTGTCAGCCTCGGATAGAGACCCGGCGGCCGCAGAGCCACAGGTATAAAGCCCTGGGAGCAGGGGCGGCTCCCAAAAACCTGGCCCTGCTTAGCGCACCATCCAGAAAATAGAAGGATGTGACCCAGAAGAGAACTACATGCAGCCCAAGAGAAGAGGTCACATTAATGCAGCATCCCACGGAACCCCGAAGCCCAGACGGGGTGTCCCAGTGACTTACTCCTCTCCTCCTCTGACCTTGTTCACCCCAGACCATGACCGTTGCTGCCACTCCTGCCCCAGCCATGCCTGGCTGGCCAGTGCCCGGCGTGGTTCACAAGCCACTGCCATAGGTCACCATCTGCCCTAGTAGAATGGGTCTCAGGGGTGGTCTAGCCTGTGCCAGCCTCCTCACGCAACTGTGAGCCAGATGCTTAACGTCAGAAATTCATCTTCTCCCAGTTCTGAAGGCCCAAAGTCCAAGATCCAGGGGTGGGCATGGCTGGTTCCTCTATTCCAGAGCCTCCCCCAGATCCTGGGGTCTACTCACGTCTCTGCCATTGCTAGGCTTATAGAAGCCTCATTTCTGCCTCACGTCCACATAGCATCCTCTCTGGGTGTCCCTCTGTCCAAATTTCCCTCTTATAGGGACACTGGTCACATTGGACCAGAGCCACCCCACCCCAGCTCAATCTCATTTTAACTAAAGACCTCTGCAATGACCGTATTTCCAAGTGAGGCCACATCCTGAGATCCCAGAGGTTAGGACCTGACATAGGAATTGGGAGGGGCGGGGGGAATTGGTGCACAACTCAGACCACAACATAACCCACCTCCTCCATTGGTACGTCCATAATGGAGAGCTTCACGATGCCTGCGGGAGGGGCATGCGAACTTGAGAGCCATCCTGTGCCTCAGTCTTGGAGACTGGTTCCCAAGGGGTTCCTCCCCCTTCCCAAACATTAGTGTATCCTTGTTGTGTCCCAGCGAACCCAGCCGAGTATGTCCAGTGTTGCCCTGTGTGCTGGGCTGGTCCCTCCCACCTTGGTGACGTGGGACGTGGGACTCACTCCAGGGAGTCACATACAGATGAAATAAGGCCAGATGAGTCCTGGCACCTGCCTCCGGGTCCCCAGCCAGTTCCCTTCCGTGTCACCCCCGGATGCCTGCGCTGTTGTCCCCAGGTGCCCACTATGCTGGGGGGTTGGCCTGGGATCCCGATGGCAGAGCTGCCTCCATGCACAGACACCATTATCTCTGCCTGGTTCTCCATCCTTCTCCCAAATTCCAGCTCCCCCTTCACGGGACCCCTCCTCCAGCAGTGATGACGAGCTCTGGTGACCTTGCACTGAGAGCTACACGGGGCCTCCATGTGTCTTCAGTCACCTCAGTCAGGACCCAGACGCAACGTCCCCGGTTTCTGAGCTCCTTCCAGAGACTGGAATTGGGATGCACCCTCTAGCCAAAGGCTGGTGAGCCCCTGGGTTCCCTCGGGTGGCAGAGGCCGTGGGAGCGGCTCCTGTTCATACGGAGGGAGTTCCCGCTGTGCTCCCCGTTCAGTAGAGATGGTCCCTGCGGGATTCACCCCAGTACACACAGCAGGGCAACTGGCCCTTCCACAGCCGTGTCCTCGTCACACTAATGAGGAGGAGAGAGCGTGAGCAGTGAGAGCTCCTCTAATGGGTGTCCACCGTGGCCAGCTCTAAATGAACTTGCCTCTCCTTTTCTTATTCTCTCACCTGAAAAAAAGATTCTCTTAAAAAAAAATTAAAAGTTGACGGGAATTTGTCAAAAGGCCATTACCTGCGGATATGTCTACCAGGTGCCTCTTGGAGTACTCATGCATAATTAATTAGCAGCACAGTCCCTACATAAAAGTTAAAAACCCATTTTACCATGTTCCCTATTTCCTGCTCAGCATCACTGTCAAGTGGTTTTCAAGGGAGGCAGGTATCTGCATACACAGTGCCAGGCTGGAGTTCTCCCAGGGACAGGCTTCCCCAGAGAGTGGAGACCGGCCTTCCTCCTCACTCCTGGGTTCTGCCCAAACGCCATGGGTGAGAGAAGCTGTGGGGGCAGTGGCACTTTCCAGCACGGGAGCTAGAGCCGCTCTCTAGGCCGGTGGTGCGTGCAAACAGCAGGGTGAGCTACCCGGCAAAAAAATAAAATAAAAAAGAAAGAAAAGTGAGAGGTGATTTGTGGTTACAGTTTGGGATTAAGCAAGAAAAATGGAAAAGGAGTAAGAAGACAAGGAAGAGGAGGAGAAGGGAAGAAGGAGGAGGAAGCAGGGAGGAGGAAGGAGCATCTCTTTCGATCTTCTTGCCAAGGAGAGGTGGGGCTTTCTTTCTGAAGATCTAGGCTCCTCTATGCCCAGGAGAGTGGTCCCATGAAAGGGACATGGGGGAAGCTGGCACGAGCTAGTGTGCAGGGGGAAGGACATCAGAGCTGCGCTATCCTGGAAGGGAAGGCACTGGGATCTGTAGTTAGGGAAACAAAGAGATGGTCCGAACCTTGGGCATGCAATGCTCCCAGACCAGGAGAAGGACACCCACATGTGGAGGGCTTCCAGAGGCATGGAGGGGACAGGACCCCCATAGCAGGCACTTAGGGAGGGTCAGTCTCTGAACATGAGGCCTCATTGTCCCCCATAAGATGCCCTGTGGCTGAGCTCAGGCAGGGGAGATTCCTGGGAATGAGGTCCAAGTCAGGACAAGGAGAGCAGAGGCTTTTAGTCTGTCTCTGGGGGTTGCCCAGAGCACCCCGTGTCTGGGAGACAGTGGGGGAAAGAGGTAACGGGAAAAAGTGAACAGCGGTGGACTTGTCTCCAGGCTTGGTTCTAAAAAGAGCTGGTGGTAATGCATTTTAGAAATGCCATGTTTTTAATGACACCTCGTGCTCCGTGGATTCTTGCCTCTACACGGGGCGACTCATTGCAAGAGGCTGAACACAGGTGGACAGCTGTAGAATTGTGGACAAGAGAAACTAAGGGGAAGGAACCCCTCCCAGCGCGCAGTGCTTCCGCTTTATAGGAAGAGAGACACACATGTCAAGCCTTTCAAGCCTTCGGTCAACCTTGCATATCAGGGACGACACCTCGTTTTCATCCAGGGAAACTGAAGCAAAATGACTTCTCGAAACCTTTCACGGGGTCATTGGTGTCACTGGTGCTTACTCTTACCTGCCTCTCAGGACGGACGCAGGATTGCCTCAGATAGAGGGAGCACGCAGATGTCCCCTAAAAGAGCGACTAAACATCCGGGTGCCGGGATTCGTGGGCTCGGATCCTGGCTCTGCTGTGACCGCTGTGTGACCCAGACGCATTTCCCTGTGCTTCTTCATCAGGGAAGTGGGGACGAGACCGGGTTCTCCCTCCCCAAGCAGGGCTGTTCTGAATGACACAGCCGTGCAGGGTGGAGGGCAGAGACAGCGCCTGGGTGCAAGCGTGTGGCAGGCTGCTCTTGATTTTGGGAGACTCCCGTGTCACTCCCCATGCTTCAGAGATGATAGAATTCCCTCCCGCATACTTAACTTCCCAACACAACTACCACCTTCTCCGACATAACGAGAGAACTTGCTTTTGCTCCTGTACCGGCTCGTTTGCTGAGTCAGCCTGGCTGAGCTGTTGTCCCCAGTGATGCCACCCAATGCGAACCCAAACGCTGCTGTGGAGAAATTCGGCAGATGTGGGTGATACCTACAAGGGGTTGACTCTCAGTAAAAGGGACAACCCCCCCAAATCTGGGTGGGCCTGGCCCAATCAGTTGAAGGGCCATCAGAGCAGAGCTGAGCTCTCCCTGGGGAGGAAACTCTGCCTGCGGGTGGCCTCATCAGCTCCTGACTGAGAGTCTCCGCTGCCCCTTCTGAAGGCCCACTCTGTGGGTTCCAGACCTGCTTAGTCAGCCAGACCACGTGGGAAACCAATTCCTTGAGGGGGGGAATCTCTTTAATATATGTATATGCAAACATTTGTATTTCTACAGCCATATCCATCTTTCTACATCTTTATCTTTAAATCTGTAGCTATATGTCTGTATCTCCAGATTGATAGAGATCCCCTATCCTTGATCTACAGCTGTGTGCACATCCACAGACGCATTGAAACGGAGAGATCTGGACAGACAAGGAGAGGAGCATGTAGATACGGATGTGGACAGACACTGAGAGGAGCAGGTGTAGATATGGGCAGATATGCAGATGCAGGCCTCCTACTGGCTCCCTCCCCCCGGAAGGCCGCTGACCGATGCGTCACCCCCCAAGGAAGCAAACGTCGTCAGTGAGCCTTTGCAAGCCCAGGAATCGGGAGGGGCTCCCTTCAGATCCTCATTACTCTCCGCTGTGGAGCCCTAGAAGTCCCTTTTTCCTGCTGAAGGTGGAACGCTTGGATGTCTCCGAGTCACCAGGTGACCAGTGTGAGCCCAGCAGCACCCCCAGCCGGGATCTGTGTCTGTCCCGGTTTCCTGTTGCTGAACTGGCAGCCGCTCCAACAGACCTTCCTGAGCCCAACAGCGGAGGCTTTTCTTGGACGACTGACTCGCTTTGATTTGGAAGAACAAGACTCCATGTCAAGCCATTTCATCAGAGCCGAGTTCCCGTTCCCTGCGTGTGCTGCGGGAGGCAGGCACTTTGCCTATGTTTATAAACACGCATTAATCAGGGGCATAGGGCTTCCTAATTGCCATCAATCTCCGGAACCCCACAATGAACACAGTTTTCTTCTACGTTATTTTACATCTGAAAAGCCTTGTTAGGGCCCCGTGTTTCTGGGTGATGTATACAGGCAGAAAGGAATAAAGATGCGCGGTCGTTATTGCGAATTATCATCTCCTGCTGCATTGTGTTGTGGAATCTGTAATAGCGGGAGCCCAGGCGAGCGTCTCCGGATACTCCGGTGGTGAATGGGGTCATCAGGGGTGATAATGGCTGCTGGAGAACGGCCGCAGTATTTACCCCAACGCTGCCCCACACCGCCAGTCACAATCAGCTCCTTCTGTGCCTCGCCGTGCGTCTGGCCTGATGCGGGCTCGGCTTCCTCACTCTTGTTTCTATGCTCCTCAGAAACACGCGGGGGGCCTGGGTGGCTCAGTGGGTTAAGCCTCTGCCTTCGGCTCAGGTCATGATCTCAGGGTCCTGGGATCGAGTCCTGCATCGGGTTCTCTGCTCCGTGGAGAGCCTGCTTCCCCCCTCTCTGCCTGCCTCTCTGCCTACTTGTGATCTCTGTCTGTCAAATAAATAAATAAAATCTTAAAAAAAAAAAAAAAGAAAGAAACACGCTGGGCCACGGGACCTTTTACGAGGCCGGTTGAGTGACCTGTGAGGTTGCGCTATCGTGGTAACTCCCCCCACGGGTTCACCCCCGCCCTCTCTTTAGGAGACGAATTGGCGCCCAGACCCTGCTTTATCAGGCAGAGTGCAGGGCAGGCTGAGCCCATTTTCAGAGTGCTGGAGTGATGCTCTGGGGCAGGACACCATCATCATTATCATCATCATTATTATTGTTTTGATGGAAAAATAAAGATCGGAGAGTAGCACCCTCTCAGGGAAAGCTAACTTGGGGAAACATGATGGCCACCTACCTGCTTTTCTGCAAGTTTGACTGTAGTGGGAGGAGAGAGTCTGCTGCTCACTGATCCTCGAGAAGCCCTCGAGTAGTCTCGATGATGGGGTAAACACCGTAGGACTCTCTTGTTTGCAAAGATCTTCCACTTACATTACCTGCGAGATCCTCAACTCCATCTCCCAGGCTGGAGAGAGGAGGAGGAGGAGGAGGAGGAGGAGGAGGAGGAGGAAGAGGAGGAGGAGGAGGAAGGCAAGCTTGGTGCAGGCCCCAGGTGCCCAGCACGTGACAGTGAGACAAGGATGGCTCGAGAGCTGGCCTCAGTGGTACTCACAGCCGCAGGAGGTGGTTTGACTGCCTCTCTTGTAGCTGGGGAAACGAGAGGCTCGGGGAGTTTAGCCAGGCTGTCCCAGACCCCACAGATATTTACGACGATACTGAAAAGCAGCAAGGGAGGGAGAAGTCCATGCTAAGCAGAGCGCAAGTGTGTGAGGGGGACGGTCCTGCAGACGGGAGATCAGGTCTGGGGCTGAGAACCACAAGGGAGCTTTTGCAGAAGAGCAGTCAGCTCGTTTGTCTAGAGGGTGTGGCGACCACGACTCCTTTGTTGAGCTGGTGGCTGCCGAGTTCACTTGGGACTGTGACATCACAGCAGCATTAGGTGAACCTGGAAAGGGATTATTCGTGTGGCTTCTTCTGCAATCTGGTCTAACTTAGAGGGTTTCATTAACCCTTCTTCCCTCATACGAAAGCCCTCAAGGGGGATATAATTTAAGTGAGTTTGAAAATAGAGTTTGGAACAGAAGCTGTCCATGAGTTGACCATAGTGGTGGGGAGGAGCTGAACAGAACAGGTGCCTCCAGGATGGCTCCGACACTGCTTTCTAATAAATGAGTGGATGGACAGGTCAAAATTATTCCTAACAGAAGCTCAGAGATGTGCTAAAATCTTACATATCTAAAATGTCCCAGGCTTGCTGAGCCCCAAGGCCCTCTCACACATCGCCCTGCTCAGTCCCATGTCACCCCCGTGAAATAAGGATTATCTCACCACACCAGAGATGAGAGAACTGAAGCTCGGAGATGTTATGTAACTTTCCTCCAAGGGTCACAGGTTACAAAGACCAGAGCCTGTGCCCCACCCCAGCTCCACTCCCAGGCCTCCATCCTGACTTCCCATGGTGTTTTACAGAGGTCACGCACCCTGGGTTCCCCCATGCTCAGATCAGGACAGACTAAGGAAGCTGCTTCAGTCAGAGCAGGGAGTTGTGGCTTCTAGTTGGGGAAATGGTTTCACATCCTTAATTCATAATTCCGAGCCAGCAGGTGGAGGTCCTTCCCCATCAGTGGGATCAGTCTCTGTGGAAGCCAAGTCCTGGATGCCCTAGAGCTTGGCAAGTTTTGACCAAAAGGCTGTGTTTGTAACTGTGTGATACACGGGTAAGTTGGACCTTTTGAGCACACTCTGAACAGTCCTACACGTGGACAAGTGCTTGCTACTTTATCAACCATGTCAGCAGAGAGAGCAGTGCGCAGAATAAGCTGCAGAAGTCAGGAAAGCCACGGCAAACTGGGCTCATGCCCCTCTGTGATCCAGAGCACCCACAAAGCACAGAGGATCCAACCTCAGCAGTCAGTCCGGACAACTCCTCTCCCGGCTTTGTGACAGACAACAGTGGCTAACATTCACCGGACACTTACCACAGGCCACACACTGCCCTGAGCCCTCAGTCTGCAGCCCTAAGCCTCATACCTACTCTGTGCAGTAAGCACCACCATTTTTGTAGATGAAGCCCAGAGAGGTTCAGTAACTAGCTCAAGGTCACAGAACTGAGACGAGAATCCAGGAAGTCCCTTAGACATTGCGTTCTTGACCAGCACACTCTAGAGCATATCCCTTTAGTTCCAGCAAGTTAGTGAATGGCAAGATTCCAGAGTCCACCTACAGAAAAGACTCATTCTTGGAGGAATGAGCTCATCCTCTGGGAGAGGCTGGAGCTGGCTCATCCATGCCGCCACCAGGAAAGGAGAGCTGGCACTCCCTGGTTAGAACCGACGGATGGGAAGTGGGGCTAAGTGACAAAAGTTCTGAGAGCTTTGTTTGTGTCTTGGTTATATTCTGTCTAGAGCTGAATACGTCCCAAGATTTTTCAGTTGCATGAGCCAATAAATCCCCATTTTTGCTTAAGACAGTTTCTATCAAGTTTTGTCACTTTCAATAGAAAGAGCCTTAACTGATTCAATATTCTCTCATTTTTCACAACTTAAATAGCATGTGAAATCTAAAGATGAAGTTGGCCTCTTTCTTCCTCAAGATAGAAGACGAAAACACAGAGAAGCTGAGCAAGGCATTCAGCATCTTGGGGCTAGCTCTGTGACAACAGGCAGGTGTGCTGGCCCACCAGCAACCCTAGGACTTGGGCTATGCTTTTGCCTCCGACATCAGCTTTGGACCACCCTAACTCTGGAAATGTGCAGGAAGGGGGCTGCCACCCACACTTTCCCTTGTTGGAATGCACTACTCCCTTCATGGGCACACAGTCAGATTTCAGAGGAAATTTCCTTTAGTCCATTTTGTAACTTCAGATCAGCAGAAGCCTGGAACAAGAAAAAGGGTGGCGTGAGTGAGAGGTAGGTATATTCTTTGCAGATAGTGGGAACACGCCTTTTCAAATATAAATGAGAGAAAGTGAGATGATGTGGGAGTGAGTCCTACCCACAGGGGACCCGACATCTAGTGTCACTTGTTATTAAATCATTATTGCTTATGTGCGCTCCTGACAACATGATATGCCCCCAAACTGTTTCATCCACAGCTGATTAATGTGTTTTAGAATTTTCCTCCAACTATCAACATGGCTGAGTTGATTAGCTCATTAAAAACTTTCCTCTTCTTTCAGAGTCCAAGAAAATCACATTTGTTGCAATTCATTGATTTAAATAGAGATGGTTGCCCTCCAATAAGTCCTAATTTCACAGAGAAAAATAATTTGAAAAGTTATTTATCTTAATGTCAATTGAGACTAGCTAATTAGACATAACTTCAGTGGTTTGTACTTACTGAATGCTGGGCTGTTGAGTCCTATGATGATGTTTATGGATTTGAAAGAGTTTTGAGGAACAAGAAGTGTAAAGGAGTAGGGAACTGGGGTCCTGGCCAGCCAGTCTGGTTCATCAGTTTGTGAGGGTGTGGCTCTCTCTCCTCCTGCCACTGAAGTTGCTACATTCTTATCAGGCAGCATCAACGATGTAACAATAAAGGAATAATCAGTTTAATCCATCCTGCATGCTCCCTCCATATGCCAGGCAGAGTTCAAGGTACTTCACCCAAAACAATGCATTTCGTCTGACAGCACGTCTTTCCTCCTTACTGTGCAGGAAACAGAAGCACAGGTGGAAACTCCATCACTCAGCCAAAATCCTATAACCAACCAGTCAGTGACAAGCCAGGATTCAAACCTACATTTGCTTTCTCACATCCATGTTGTTGGCTCCTCTCCTCTGAGAATGTGGGCTGGAGTTGCCGAACCTGGTACCAGCTTGCCTGGACAAGTCACTTGAGCCTAAGCGTCTGCCATCTTGTTTGTAAAGCACGGACAACAGGGTCTAGTTTGTGGAGCTGTTGACAACACCTGGGAGTTGTATATTTGCAAGGTGTCTGGCATGGGGAAGGCTCTCCACATACGTGTGAATGTTATGGAAAACTGCTTTTGTGATTAGGATACATTAGATGGTCAAGGTGAGGGGACTCTGCAGGTGCCATTAAGGTCCCTTAGCAGCTGGTTTGAGTCATTCAAAAGAGGGACTACCCTGGGAGGATCTGGGTTATAAAGAGATAGAAAGATAAGTGGATGCATAGATAGAAACACAGATGCAGAGAGAGTTAGTTATATTGTTTCAGTTTTCGACTGCTCTGTATCATTACCACAAAATTAGTGGCTTGAAAAACCACAAATCTGTTATCTCATAGTTTCTGTGCTTTGGGAGTGTGTGTGGAGTCAGCCTAGCTGTCTGCTCAGGTTATCACCAGCCTGACACGAAGGTGCCTGCCGAGGCCAGCTCTCATCTGGGACTAAGTTCTTTTCCAAGCTCATTGGTTGGTGACATTCTGTTTCTTGTAAAGGTTCTAGAGGCTGTCCACTGTGCCCTGCCCCATGGTCCCCTCCGTACCATGGTACCTTGCTTCTTTGCAGACCAGCAGGGGAGCACCGGTGCTTCTCATCCTATTCAAGGAATCACCTGATTAGGCCAGGCTCATCAGGGACCATCTCCCATTGGATTTTTTCAAATGAGTGCGAGGATGGTTCCCACAGTTTCCACACCATGGTGTACACAGCCTGTATATCCCCTCCTCTCGAATGTGGGCAAAATTTATGACTATGATGAGGTATCATTCCCAAAAAGGATCAGGTTATGTTGTATGACAACAGTAAAGGGATTTTGAAGATGTAATTAAGGTCCAAACCAGATTGTACAACAATGAGGACAATCCCGAAATGGGTGGTTTCCAGGCATGGCTTGATCAAGGACCAGCTCCACTTCCTTAGGATAATCTTGACTCTCTATTTCTCTGTCAAAGACTGGCTTCCCTCAAGACGGGTAAATCACCATAGGAAGTCTATGTGCATGTCTGACTGTCCACAGTGTAAGTGGACACCTCTTTTCCTCCAACCTTCAAGCAACAGAATGCCTCACCACCCAGTTAACCAATGCCTGGGCCAGGACAACTCTATGCACTGATTCGCCTCTGGGCTTATGACCATTCCTGAGCTCATGTCTGTGGCAAGGTGTGTAGGGTCCCCCAGCCTGACACAGACTAATCAGTGCCCACTTCTGAGCCTGGAGCTGAGGGTAATATAGTCTCTCCTCAAACCAGATATGCTGCAGAATGGGGAGCTGCTGCAGTGACTGCCTGAGTGCTTGTCCCCATAGTGCCACAAAAATGTTGCTGAACAATTGCACTCATCAGGTCCTACAACAGCCACCAAGCTGTTCAGTGCTGGGCTAGGAGCCAGGCTAGACATGAAAGACACGGCTCCTGCCCTCCAAGAGCTGACAGCTTTCTGGGAGACAAGCCAGTGCCAGACAAATCTAATAAAACATGAGCTCACACAGAGGTGTGCTGCATGAAACCCCTCCTTAAACTGGGACACACTAGGTTGGTGTGGGGGAGTGGGTCTGTGGCTCTGCAGGAGGAGGGAGGGAGGGAAGAAAGAGGGTCCAGACCCTCCCCCTCTCTGCCAGCCATGCGTCTGTGTATGGTTGTCAGAGTTCAGGCCCACTTCCTGTTAAAAGTCTCTGTTGGTTATCTAAGGTGTGTAACAAGTGACCACTCACTTGGGAGCTTATAACACCATCCACTTGTGATCTTGAGGTTTCCAGAGGTCAGGAGTCTGGGCCCAGCCCAGCTGGGTTCTCTCCTCACCAGTTCGCACAACTGGGATCAAGACATCTGCTGAATGGGGACACTTTCTAGAGCTTGGGTCCTTTTCAAGCTCACGAAGTACTGACAGAATTCAATTTCTTGCTGTTCTAGGACTAAGGTCTTTGCTTTCTTGTTGGCCCAGAGCCAGGAGTTGCCCATGTGGCTAGTACCATGGCAGTGTCCTCTGTTAAGGCCAATAGAAGAGCATCCCTGTGGCCTTGGGTGTCTCTGACTTTCTTTCTCTGATCACTAGACTCTCTTTTCAAAGGGCTCACCTGATTAGGTCAGGCCCACCTACACAAGGGAGGGAGTTATACAGTGTATGCCAACCAGAAACCGGGACTCCTGAAGGCCATCTTCAAACTTAGCCTGCCACAAAGTTCCACCCTGCTGGTGTAGGAGAGCTTCTGGAGAGAATGAAGCCTTAAAATTAACTATTTCTTCTTAAAGGAGAATCTTTCTGGAGGCTACGTTCATGGGCAGTAATGAACTGGTGAACTCAAAGCCAGAATGACCTGCTTTCCAGAATGATCATAGGTTGTGGGGAGCGCCATGGTGGCCCCGTACTGGCTCTAGCCAGTCAAGGGCAGCTCAGCCCTGTCCTGCACAATGGATGTGAGGTCCTTCCCTTTCCTGCCCCAATGTTTTACACCTTCTATAAGATTCACAATAAGCCTCTGCCCAGGACACCCCCAGGACCTACCTGCTATCCTTCTATTCCATGCCTGTGGAGGAACACAATGTGCCCTGTGGTCTTGCTGCTGATTTAAAAGGGTAAACTGGTGCAGAGCTGGTTTGGTGGAGCCCAGTGCCCCCACAGAAACCCCGCTGAGGTCAGGAGATGTCACCCCATGGAATCAGTGTCCAACTTGCTGGCAACCCACATAAACCCGAGTTCAGGAGACAATCAGCTGTTGAGTTTAAAAAGACTAATAAGCCCACTCAAACCAACCTGGGTAATTTCCATGCTCCTTTCTCTGCTACAGCTTGCAAAGAGAGGCTCCCAATTTGTGGGAGGCGGAGGAAGCTGGAGAGAGGATCAAAGGGGTCCTTTCTCTCCCTTCATTAAAAATGACACCTCTCGTTCATTTTGAAGGGAATGGGAGCTGTCTTGAGGTTCCTATCCTGACACTTTGAGATTTTTCTCTGTTAAGAACTTGAAAAATATGCAAATGCCCTGCATAGAACCAAGCACTCTGCTTTTCTTTCTTTCTTTTTTTTTAATGGGTTGGTTCTGATGAAGACTGATTTTGCTCAAAAGTAGCTGGTTTTCTTGAGCTCAGAGTCTGTTATCATTCTTCTGCCTTAAATGAGTTTCTGCCATATTTCAAACCTCTGCTGAGTGAGATTGCAGGTGGAAAGGCTTATTACAACAAATTACCTTGACATCAGCTCTTTCATAACACTAGCTCCTTACTAAGAGCTCACCTCAGCCCCAGGTGAGCCACTCTGGCACCGGAGCAGGAGGAAGACACCTTATTTCAGACACTCAGGGTCTCCAACTCAGTGGTTTTGGACTTGGTTGAACTAAGGCACACTCTGTCCCCTGGGCGCAGCCAATGATCTGCTTTCCAAGGGCAGCCCTTTGAATAGTAACATACACATGTGTACACACGCACAGGAATGCATCTCACATGTTGTATGTACACATACAATGTACATATGCTGTATATATGTGCTCACATGGAATCCCCCAAGCTCAGCTTTTCTTGGAGGGGAAACTAATGATCATCCAGTAAACATTCTTCCTCCTTTCTGCCTTCCTGCTCTTCTTTTCCTGTCTCCTTGTATCAGGCAGGAAAGATGAGGTTATGCTGCTGTAACAAGCACCCCAACACTCGGTACTTCCACGTAACCAAAGTCATTCCTCGTTCCCTCAAGGTCCTTGCAGGTGGATGGGGGATTGGTGGTGACTGTCACTCCTTGGGGGTGGAGGCTGGTGAGGCTTTGTGACAGTACAGCTCCCGCCATCACTGCACAGATGAAAGAGGATGTGTTGAATACACGTGTCTGTCAAAGTTAGCACATTTTGCCCACCCAGCACTGCACTGACCAAAGCACATCCCATAGCCACCTTAACTTGAATGGTGGAGGGAGCCATGGTTCTACCATGTGTGCAGAGGAGCTGACTATAGCACAAATACCTACTGCACCTCCTGAATGAGTCACTAGGGGGGGGCCATGATAAAGCACCACTGATCAGGGCTATAAGCACCGGAGAGCTATCTTCTCCCACTCTGCAGGCTAGAGGCCCAAGAGCAAGGTGTCAGCAGGTTGCTTCCCTCTGAGGCTGGAAGAGAGAATCTGGTCCAGACTCCTCATGGCCTTTGCAGCCCAAGAAAGCCATGCAGGTACCATGGAGAATCAAGTATCATCAGTAGAGCATGACTTTGGAAATATGTATGCTTGGGAAATCTCTCCACTTTTCAAGCCCTCACTTTCTGTTATCTATGAATGAGGGACAAAACTACTACCCTTTGGGTTCTCAAGAGAGCAGAATAAAATAAAGCATGTAGAGGACCCAACGTGTTGTGGGCAGAATGGGTGAGAGGCATCCGTACCCCCCAGGGATGGCCTCATGGGTGTGCAACCTGTCCAGTTGCACAAAGGTCTGTGCTTAGAAGGACCCATGTTTGGTTTCATCTCTTGCTATTTTGAAATTCATAATAATTCATGAACAAAGAGCCCCATATTTTCTTTTTGCCCTGAGCCCTACATATTATGAAGCTATTTCTCTACCAGAAAATGGGCTTCTAGGCAAAAACTGATTTCTTGTTATTTTCCTATGCAGGGAAGACCACAGGGAGAGGAGATGAAAACCCCACAATGAGGAAGGGAGGAAATCCCCATGTACCCAAGGGGTGTCCCATCCTGGCTGGCAGTGCCTGAGGATGGATGTGCTGAGCAGTGGCATAAGGGAGAGACTGGCAGGCGCAGTTAGAGAAGTGGCCATTCAAAGCTCCTGTCACAGGGGACATTGTGCCTTACTATCAAACGACTCCTGCTCATCTGAGCAGGGCTTAGCTTTGGGAGCTCAGTGTCCTGATTGCATGGCACCCTTAAGCCTGCAAGTTGGCATTATGAACCCCAAAGTTATAGATGGGGTTCCATTGGGTGGAATGATGAGTCCCACATTGGGACTCAGCGATGAACCCCAGCCCAGGCTCAAGCAGCTGACTGCTGGGTCGGAGCAGACTCCCTTTGCTGCACTATCCCTCTCTTTTCTCAAGGCCAAGATGTCAATTATTCCACAGCCACAGCTAATGGGTAAGTAAGGCACGTGTGGAAGAGTCCTACCTGCGTGCGGAGTTGGCAGAAGTGCTCTCAGATGTCACCTAGGATATGTTCAAGTAAATGAAATAATAGCAAAAAATTAGGAGAAGAAATGGAAGAGTCAGGAATCCTGAACAAACATAAGGGACTCACAAGAACAAATTATGTCCCACATTCTTTATTGCTTGTTTCCTCCCAGTAGAATTTCAAAAAAAAGATGATTAGACACAGTTGGTGCTATATATTTAGAGTCATAAAATGTTTGATAGCATCTTGTGGAATTTTTGCTGGTAAAATTATTTAAATTGGCTGGGTTCAGAACATTGTCACAAAGATTGAAGGTTGGACTACTGCTGGTGAATACAGGGTCATAATAATTGGATAAAAGAGAACAATTGAAGACTGGTGTTCTGGGGTTTGCAGAAATTCCATGTTTTAATTAACTCTTCTATCAATAATTAAAATAAGTAAAGCTGGCTCTCTGGGAAAGGGGGCTGTAGTTGATGCTATTGGAAATAGATCCAGTCCAAACACTGGTAACCACCACTGTCACCACCACTACCATCACCCACCACCATCACCATCACCCACCACCATCACCATCACCAACAACCATCACCATCATCACCCACTACCAATAACACCATCAACGACCATCACCATCACCAACAACCATCACCATCATCAACCACTCCACCATCACCATCAACCACCGCCACCATCAACCACTATCACCATAACAACCATCATGAGCCACCACCACCGCCACCACCACCATCAACCACCACCACCGTCACCGCTACTGCCACTATTACAACAACAGCGCAGCTACCAACACCGCCAACAGAACTGGGGAGGTCCCGGCGGTGGTGGGGCGTGTTTCCGGTGTGGGGCTTCTGACCTCTGGTGTGGGAACAGCTTCTAGAACTCCTCCTGTGAGCCCGCTCACCAAGACTCGTGAATTAGAACCGTACCTGTAAGGTCCAAGCCTGTAGCGCGACGGCCGTCAGCACTACCTGTGTGTGCCGTGGCGGATTCTAAACACGCTGAGATGTCGGGTTGAGTCTGGCTGTATCCAGTGTCTGCTGCCTTAGCCGAGGCTCAAACGTTTCGCTGAAGGAACATGTGTTGCCACCAAGCCACGTGAAACGTCTCAATGTAGTAAATGTCTCAGTGACAAAACTACAAATTCGTCAATGATTCAACCTCTACAGTGCGGGGTCATCGGAGCACAGGGACGCTGCTCAGCGCAAGGCAGCAGGGCAGCGGGACGCATTGGTTTCTGACTAATTTTTACAATTTTTTCCAGTTTATAGATTACACCCAAGATTCAAATATGAGGAAAAGTAGTATTCTCAATAAAGCCAAAAATGTAGACCAAAAAAAAGAGTATTTGTCAGCCGTTTAATATTTCAAAGGCGTTAGGATTCTTTTCTCATTTTAAATAATCATCCCATAATCTAAGTTTATGTGTGTGTATGTGTATATATGTATATGTACGTATATATACGTGTGTGTGTATATATATCTGTATTTTAATTATAAGATGGTCTTAAAAGTATACATGTCTCTTGGACCACCAAACTTGGATTTTCGTCTGCGGGTGAGGACTCTGAAGGTTCCCTGTTCCCAGAGTAGAAAGCACCATCACCCGTCAGACTCTGTTTTTGCTTTCCAGGAGTTCATCGTCCACTGCCCACAGCCTTGCCTCCCCTCTGGGCTCCCCTGTGCCTCTGAGGGGAAGGTGGTAGCATGCTTCCTGAAAGGCTGAAGTTTCAGGGAGACAGGGCTTTGTGTAAGATTCAAACGGTCGTGGCTTTTGCAAGCAAAGATTGCTTTCTATTTGGCAAACCAGTTTTATAACCTTACTGGCTTGCAGTGTGTTCCAGCTCTGAGTAACCACAGGGCAGGCCCTCCTTCCTGCGTGCCAGTAAGGTTATGGGATCTGGAGACTCAAGCACCTGGTACGTGGGTTCCGGCAGAATGCCTTCCCCAAGCCGAGCTGTGGTCCTTCCCCGCACCCCTGCCCTCAGGGCCACTGGTACTGTCTGGGCTCCTCTCTTGCTGGACTTCACCCACATCAACAGGAAGATGCCCACGAGTTCTGATTTTCTGACTCTTTGCAACCACTTCTCCAACAGATGCCTGACCGTCACTGGTGCTGCCAGTGTCCTGAGCCGGCCCTGCAGGATGCTCGGATGGGCTGCCACTCCCAGCCTGCGAGGCCCTGGGCCTCCCTAAGTCAGTCGGCGCGTCCTGGGTGAGTGTGGCAGCTCCTGTTTCTGTGTTTATTAGAGGACAGTCTGTGGTGCTCTAGCTGGGGGACCAGACCGATGGTGGTCGAAATGTGCTTTCAAGTTCTAGTTCAGAGGTAAGCGCTCCATGGCCAGCGGGGCATGTCTGCCTCTTCTTGTGGGTCACGGGGAAGCAACAATTCTTGCCAGCCCCAGGGCTAGCTGGGAAAGAGAAGGACCAGGGGAGGGCACAGCTGATCCATTTCAGGGAAACATCCCAAGAAGAAGCGTGTCTCCCTCCCACTCCCACCCACTGGCCTGAATGGAGTCAGATGACCTCATTGTGCGCAAGGGCAGAAGGAGAAGACAGTGTAGGCAGCCGCCCACCTGGCTACAGTCCTTTCCTGAGGAAGCTGAGGGGGTTAAGAGAAGTAACGGGCAGCCAGTGTCACCCACGCATAACCGGGGGCCAGGTCTCCCCGCTAAGTCCCACGAAGAGCAAGTGCTCTCACCACGTCATTGTAGACTGCACGAGCTCAGGCCCATCCAGGGTGGGAAGCTTGTTAGCTGCACCGTGAGCATCCTAAGTTATGGTCAACATCCCCACCAGCTCTGTTTCCCGGGACCATCGGTTTGGGACAGACCTCCACTTGGGCTCTTTGCACCTGAAACCCAGGACTGTGACGAGAAAGGTGGACTGCTCGCCGTCACACGGGACTGCACCCCCCAGGCATGGTGCAGGTGCCCAGCGCATGGGGACGTCCAGGAGGGTGGGGGAGGGGACTGCTTCTCATCATCTTGTCTCCTGTGTGCCTGAGGCTGTGCGGGCGTGTGTGACTGCGTGTGCGTATGCACACACATGTGTGTGTCTGTAGATGAAACACCGAGACACAGGGTTCCCTCTTCAGGTGAGAGCATGAAACTGCCCAAGAAACCACGTGATCGTCCCTTCAATAAAGTCACAGGTCCCTTCGCTGGAGGCGCCCAGGAGAGAGCTCAGGCTGAGGAGTAGGAACCTCCCGGTGGGAATGCAGAGATCGTCTCACACACCCCAAACCTCAACGCTACGACGACGTCCATCCCACGCATCCTATAGACGCTTACACCCTCACACGCCCCAGGTGCACTCCGACGCCCCCCACAGGGGCCACTCCCTCAAATCCACAGTCCGCTCCGTTAGTGACAGGCAGACTCTCGGTGCCCCCAGCCACAGGCTCACGGACACATCCTCACCCACGGAAGTCATCGCCACACGCCCGGCACAAGGGCACTCACGCACTCCTACACGCCCATGTTCCTGCTGCTGCACACGGCCTCACGCCCGCCTTGTGTGTGCGCACATCCCACATGCTCACATACCCCACAGCACCCTCTGCACGCCCCCATGGGCTCAAGGGGTCCACGCCTGTGCCAGCCCCAGCCCCAGCAATCACACCCCCAGCAATGCTCTTATCATCAGGAACAAACAGGAAACCATCCCAACCCACCCGTATGTCGCTGCATTGACGTTTCTGCCCAGTAGGGGTCAGGCCGACATTACCTGCTCCACCTGGCAATGACCCTTCCGGGAGTCCCCAGAGGAGAGTGGAAGATGTTTGAACACAAGACAGGAGCAGAGAGAAGAGGGGACACGCCAGGACTCTGGTTCTGGTTCGACCTGGCTCTCCCGGGTCCATGGGTGAACGCATGAGCACCCCTCCCGGCAGCGGCAGGAGGCCAGGCACTGGCGGAGCTGGGGGGTCAGTTAACAGCCTTCGGGGGTACCACGTGCATTCAGGGCTGAGATGGGTGGGGAGTGGGTGGGGGCCTCCTTGTGCATTTGCACAAACCCTGTTGGTGTCTGGGGGGTGCTGGGGGGAGCAGTGAGTATAAGCCAGGTGCATGGGGGGACTGGGCGAGACTGTCCAGGTGTCTCCAGGTCTCCATCTGTGGCCCCAGCAGCGGGCATGAGGTGACCGCTCCCCTGCAGGGGCCTGAGGGTTCATCCGGGGACCTTCCATGGCACCCGGTTCTGCACAGTGCTGAAAGCTGCTCTCTGGTCTCAGTAAAGTGGAAAGCATGCTGGGAAGCCGAGTGCCCGAGGTTAGTTACGGAAAGAATTGCTACACCGTCTGGGAGCCGCTAGCCGTTTTCCCATCCTGCTCATCATGTCTGAAAATGATACGTGGACTGCGCTGAAAATATCCCAGACATTCCTCTCTGCCTTAATTACAATCATTAGATTTGGAGAAAGGCTAGTGATGGGTGGGTTTTGTTGGTGGTGGTGTTTTCATGTTCTTTGTTGGCTTTCATAATAAGCTAACTGGGCTCTAGCCCACGTGGACCAGAAGCACTGTGGCCCCTTCCTGACCCAAGGACTCCACATCCCATGCCGAGGTCTCTGGTCTGGGGTCCAGTAGCCCAGGATGTGTACGGAGAGCCCCAGGAGATTTCAAAGTGAACCCCTACTTGTAAGTGAACTGCTCCTCCCCAACCTTGGTGCTCCAGACCCACCATGAATGCTCAGTAACCGTGAGCTGTTCCTTGGTATCATTATTAATAAATTACAGAAGATAACTTCTCCTTCCTTTGTCTGTGTCTCCCCACGCCCCTCTCCAAATGGCGGGGTGCCTTCTCCCTCCCACACCACCGTCACGGGAACACAAGGACTGACACTAGCCCTCGCAGGTATCAGGGGGGCCTCGGAGGGGTCGGTGGGGGTGGAGAGCGTCTGTGAGCTCCCTTAAAGTAAATGGCACGATTCTGGGCTTATATCACCTTCTGTGGAGCAAGGGCCGTGGCTTTTCTCAAATTTGCAGAGTCCAGAAGCCCTGAGGCACTGTGAGGCTTCACCCCGGTTCCCAGGAGCTGGAGTTTCTTCCCTCCGACATTGAATTCCTATTATCATGCTAATATGTTAACAGAGTAGCGTTGCTCCCCATAGGGAATCCTTAACCCAAGTTAATCCGCAGAATTAGAATAAGAAATGGGAAGGCCCCTGAGGGCACCACTTGACGTTAAACCCTGGACCCTGAGGATGTGACGTCTCATCTCTGGGCCTTGGGTTTTCTCCCCCATCAAATGAAGACCTTGACTGCCAAGGTGATGGCAAGTCCCCATTTGCAGGAGAGGCTGTGGTCACACCTTTGGTCACTTTTAAGGCCCCCTCACTCTCAAAGCAAATCCTTTGCTTCCTGCCTGGGAGGGCATGGGGCTCTGACCCCAGCAGCTCTGATTCAGGTGCCTCTGGGGTGGATTCTTACAAGGAAACAGGAGGAAGCAGTCTAGAAGGGAGCACTGGGAGGAGGGGTGGTTCTCTGAGCCTGGCTTCTTGAGGGACTTGGTGTCTCCTCCAGGCTTCTCCTTCTTCCCCCACTGAAGCATCTACTGAGGGCTCAGACCAGCCCCTGGGTTCTCTCTTAACTCACTTTTGGCAATACTAGTGTCTCTGTGAGTGGTTCCCACTGGTGTTGTGCAGTTCACAACCTGTGCAGCAGTGCATGGCGGTCCTGTGCATCTGAGGTTCTCAGTGACTGCTGACCTTTTAAAATTTTTAAGTTGTGAAATGTAATATGCATAAAGAATGGTGCATAAAACACCACTGCTCCCATTAATGAATAGTGGTAAAGGATATATCCATGTAATCATCACCCAAATCAAGACATGGAATGTTGGCCCAGGAAGATCTCCAGGCTCCCTTCCACAGGGCATCCCCTATCTTGACTTTCAGGATGACTACTTCTTGCTTTTGTTGATGCTGTTGCTACAGTGTTGCCAGCCAAATGCACGTCCCTAAACACCATACCTGAGCTTCCCAGCTGCTGGGAACAGGATATAAACTGAAGCATGCCCTGTGCATTCCGTGTCTGGCTTCTCTCACTCAACATCACATTTGTGAGATTCACTCACGCGTGTCGTTGTACTTTCATTCATCTTTATTGCTGCTTAAGTATTTCATTGTGCGAATATACCACCCTTCATGGATCTATTCTACCGTCGACGGAAATCTGGCTTGTTTCCAGCTGGGGACTCTTGTAATCGGCGTTGCCATGGACAGCCTTGTACACACGACCAGGTGCGTTTATGCACCAGCTGTATGCCTGCGAGTGTGAAATCAGTAGGTCATGGAGAATGTGTGCATTCAATTTCAGTAGATAATATTCACAACGTCGGAAAGTAGCTGGAACAATTAATGTGTGTTTCTGTTCTACAGCCTCAAACAGCAGATAATATACAATTTTTGCCAAACAACATAAGTGCAAAGGGGTATATTCCGGTATTCCTTTCACATTTCTCTGATGATTAATGATATCCTGCATTTTCTCTTGTGTTTATTGGCCATTTACAGATCCTCCTTTGTAAAGTGTCTGTTCGAGATGTTTGCCCTTTTTTAAAAGGGGCTATCTACCTTTTTAAAAAGTTTTTTTACTTGTAGATTTTTTAAAGTGTTGGTTCTGGCGGTTCTGGGAATGCAGGAGGAACAATAGAAATGACCATCTTCCAGTCCCCTCCCCACCCCCTTCCTTAACCCTAGACTCTCCATAGGTAACCCGATACCTATGCAGGAAACAGGAGTATCAGGAGCCCTCACCCCATACCCTCCCATCACCAAATATGGATGTGAGCCCATGCCCTGCCTTGGCCCAATAAAAGACCCCCCCCCCCCCGACTCCCTCCCACCGCGACTTCCCCCACTCCCCTTTCCGGAGTTGAGGAACCTCGCCCGAGGGTGCCCACCTCCTCCCGGCACGACTTTCCTGGCTCCCCTTCTCCTGAGCCCTGAAACTTCTCCGGAGACGCCATTAATAAATCTTGCCTCGCGCCCGCCTCGCCTGGTGTCGTGTTTACCTCGCCTGCGAAACTTTACATAAAGTGTTGCCTCTCCCTCACGCCCCCGCAAATCGATTTCCAAAGCACCTACTTCTCAGTTAACCTGCCTTCTCATATTTGACTTCAGACCCTGGTCTTCTGCGTGTGTGGCCTCTTACAATTTACTCTCCGCACGAGGGCCGGATGTGAGCATGAAACCCGAGCCTCCGTATGTCAGTCCCTCCATAAAAGCCCTCATCAGCCGGAAATGATCTCTTAGCCACGGCCTGAAGGCCTGTTTCTGCGGGCCTCACCGAGGACGGCCTCAGCAGCTTTGGCACGTCGTTTTGCCCAGCAACACCAGAATGCTGATCTGCCCGCAGACGCCCGGGGCTGCGGTATGCTGGTTCACTAGTCTCTGACACCGGCTACTCGGCCCTAGAATATACCTCCAGCTTTTGAAAACCAACATTATTGAAGTTAATTTGCAAACAATAAAAAGCAGCCGTTTTAAGTGTAGACTCTGGTGAGCGTTGACAAATGTGTAGGCCTGTGTAACCACTACCCAAAAAACAGAGCGAGAACATTCCAACACTGCAAAAAGTTGCCTCGGGCCCCCTTGCAGCGAAACTTCCCCCTCCCAGCGCCTCCCACCTGGCAAACACCAGTGGGCTTTGTGCTTCTGGATTCCTGTTCTAGAATTTCACCGACACGGAACCATCCTGGTATGTGCTTCTTACCTTGTTTCCCTTATTTCGCTCGTCCGCATCATTGTCTATCAGCACTTGCATCCTTTGCAACACTGGAACATTCCTTAGTGTGGAGATACCACAATGTCCCAGCCCTGTCGCCTGCTGATGCACATCTTGGTCTTTCCTGCCAGGGACTACCAGGAAGACAGTGGCCATGAACGTGCGTGACGAGGCGTCTGTGTGGCCATGCCTTCCTCGCCCGGGGGTCACTAGCGGAGAGTTCAGTGCTGGCAGCTATGCGAAGTGTAGGCTGACCTTCCTGAGAAGATGCTGAACTATTTTCCTAAGTGTCTGGGTCCGCCAGCAATGCCTGAGCCGTCCAGGTGCCCACACGCTCAGTATATTGGTCACATTCAGGATGACTTTAGCCATCCCGGAGGTATAAACTTACACCTCTTTTCACCAATTTTAATTTACATTTTCTGGTGACAAAGAGGCTGAGAGCTTTTCATGTGCTCACCAGACACTCGTCTATCTGTTCACGCATCTTGCCTATTTTTTTTTTTAAAAGATTTTCTTTCTTTGACAGAGAGAGACACAGAAAGAGAAGGAACACAAGCGGGGGGGGCGGGGGGGGTGGGAGAGGGAGAAGCAGACTTTCCCGCTGAGCAGGGAGCCGGATGTGGGGCTCCATCCTAGGACCCTGGGATCATGACCTGAGCAGAAGGCAGAGGCTTAACAACTGAGCCACCCAGGTGCCAGCATCTTGCCTATTTTAAAAAATCAGGTTGTCTCCTTTGATTGGGTTCTTTCCAATATATATTGTTCATATTTTCTCCTAGTCTGTGACTTAACTTTATTTTCTTAAGTGTTGTTTTTTGTTTTTTTTTTCCTTTTTCTGAAAAGCAGAAGTTTTAAATATTGAATTAAGTCCACATAGAGCTGTTTCTTTTCTGCTTTGCCTCTGTGTCCTGTGAAACCTTTGCTAACCTCAAGATCGTGAATGCTTATTCTATATTTTACTCCAGAAGTTTATACTTTTAGCTATGACTCTTAATTCTGTGGTCCATTTCATATTAATTTTTGAATATGTTATAAAGTGAGAATCAAAGTTAATTTTTATTATTATTATTATTATTATTATTTTTTTTTTTTTGCATATGGATGCTTAGTTGCTCCAGCCCTGTTTTTGGAAAGACTAGCATCTCTCCACTAAATTATCTTGACACCTTTATTGAAAGTTAATTGACCATATAAGTGTGACCCTATTTCTTGAATCTCTGCTCCGTTCCCTTGAGTTATAGGTCTGTCCATATGGCTGTATCACACTGTCTTGATTATTGTGGTTTTACAGTAAGTACTGAAATCAAGAAGTGGTAAGGCTCCCACTTTGCTATCTGTCATGGGTCCATGTTTGTGTCTGTCCCCCAAATCCGTATGTCGGAACTCTAACCCCTAATGTGATGATGGTATCCAGGGGTGTGGCCTTTGGGAGATAATTAGGTTTAGGTGAGGTCATGAAGGTGGGGTCCTGGGGACTGTTAAGGTTACTGCCCTTCACCAGCGAGCTCTCTCTCTCTAATCCCCCCCCAACTCCCCAATCCCTGCTCCCACCCCACACCCTGTGACCTTGAAATTCCCAGTCCCCACAACTGTGAGAAACACGTTTCTGTTGTTTAAACCACACAATTTATGGTATTTTGTTACAGTAGAGCCAACAGACTAATATACTTTTTTCTTTTTTATTTTAATCACTTTGCCTCTTCTAGGTTTTAAAAAAGTTCCAGGTAAAGTTTATAATCAATTGTCAATTTCAAAAAAAAAAGTCTGCTTGAATTTTGATTGGAATTACATTGAATCTGTAGATGGCTTGGGGAAGAATTAACATGTTAACATGGAGTCTTCCAGTCTTTGGACAAGCCATTCCTCTCCATGTACATAGGTTTTTATTCCTTTCATCAATGTCTGGTAGTTTTCCCCTGGGCAGTTCTTGCAAATATGTGTGCAAACATACATATATTCCCCAATATTTACATCATATATATATGTATGTATATGTGTGTATATGTTTACTACGCTAAGTATATATAACTATGGTGAATAAAGATACATCCTTAAATATTTTGTTTCTGTGATGCAATTTTTAGAACCTTGTTTCCCTTTTGTTTGTTGTTGTGATATAGGGCCAAATGGATTTTGGGCTACCGATTCTGTTTTCGGAGAACTTGGGAAGTTTGTTTATTTGTTCTAGCAATGCGTTTCTAGATTTCTTAGGATTTTTTTTTAAAGATTTTATTTAGATATTTGACAGACAGAGATCACAAGTAGGCAGAGAGGCAGGCAGAGAGAGAGAGGGGGGAGGAAGCAGGCTCCCCGCTGAGCAGAGAGCCTGATGAGGGGCTCGATCCCAGGACCCTGGGATCATGACCTGAGCCAAAGGCAGAGGCTTTAACCCACTGAGCCACCCAGGCACCCCCCTTAGGATATTCTTTATACATGACCATGTCGTCTGCAAATAAAGACGTTGAACTGCTTCTTGTCCAATTTGTATGCCTTTTATTTTTCTCCCTGTGTCTTGTCGTAGTGTCCAGGATGTCCAGTGAAAAAGTGACTGGAAATGGTGAGGATAGATGCAGTTGTTACATTCCTGTACATGTTTAGGTTTTCACATTAACACTTTGATTGATTGGGGTTTTCTGGGAAGCCCCTTTATCAGCCAATAATGTTTCCTTCTATTTCTACCTTGCTAAGAGTTTTTAACATGAGTGGTGAGTTTTGTCAAAAGATTTTCGCTAATCCACTGACAGCATCGTACGTTCTTTTTCTTCTGTCAATATAATGAGATATCTATTGAGTTTTTGAATATTAAATCAACCTCACATTCCTGGGATGAACACCCGTTGGTATCATCCTCTTTACATGTGCCTGGATGTGATTTCTTGAAATTAAAGATTTTTGCACATACATTAATGAAGATGTTAGTCTGTAGGAAGTTTTGCTTCTCTATTTTGTTTGAACTCCACAGAATACTACAGGGTTTTGTTTTATTTTTTTTTTCCAATTGAAACAGTGAAGTATCTTTCTATTTTTTTTTAAAGATTTTATTTATTTATTTGACAGACAGAGATCACAAGCAGGCAGAGAGGCAGGCAGAGAGAGAGGAGGAAGCAGGCTCCCCGCTGAGCAGAGAGCCCGATGCGGGGCTCGATCCCAGGACCCTGAGATCACGACCTGAGCCGAAGGCAGAGGCTTAACTCACTGAGCCACCCAGGCGCCCCTGAAGTATCTTTCTAAAAGACAAGATGAAAAGAGTTTATTTTAAGTTTACTCATATTTACCATTACTGCTATAGATCTGGATCTCTGTATTATAATTTCCTTTCAGCCTGAAAACCTTGAACATTAAACCTTTCTAGGATGAACCCACTGGCTCCATGCACTCTCAGCTTGGCCATCTCTAAAAGAGATTATTTCCCTTTTTAAGTGTGTCATCCCAGTGTCTTCTGTCTTGCATTGTTTTTGACGAGACATCTCTGGTGGGTTTTCACTTTGTTCCCCGGTATGGGGTGTATCTTCCCTTACTCTGAATGTTTTTGAGATTTTCTCTGCCACGGTTTTCAGGAACTGGGTGACAATGTGCCTTCGTGTGGTTTTCTTTATGTTTATTCTGTCAGGATCTGTGAGGCTGCTTAGACCCATGGGCATGGTTTTATCCCATTAGCACATTTTCCAGCCTTTACTGCTTTAGATTTTTCCTGGCCCTTTTTCGCCCCCTTCCAGGACCCCAATCATACATACGTTGCACATCTTGGATGTTTGCCCTCCTGGTTGCTGCCGCTTTTACCGTTCTTTCCGGCCTTTTTTTTTTCTGGGTTTTAATTCGGTAATTTCTACTTCTGTGTCTTCAAATTAACTGATTCTTTCTTCTTAAGCATTTAATCTGCTGCTAAGCTGATCCAGAGACTTATTTTATGTCAGATTTTTTTTCAGCTTCTAAAAGCTCCATTTGCTACCTTTTTATATCTTCTTCTGTCTCATTATTTTCATATTTCCTTGTCGTGCCCTTGAACATATTTACAATGACTGTTTGAAACACGGGTTGATCACGCCATCATCTCCGACTTCTGGATCTGTTTCTATTATATGTTTCATCATGTAATTGGTTACATTACCTTGCTTTTGCACATACATAGTGATTTTTTACTGGATGCTTGACATCTTGACTATCACACGGTTGAACGTCTGCATTTTGTTACTGTTGAGAAAACACTGAGTTTAGTTCTGGGTGCACTTACGTCACTTGTGGATAAATGTGATCCTTTTGGGACTTGTCTTTAACGTCTTACAGGACAAGTCTGGAGTAGCCTTCAATCTATGGCAGTTCAGCCTTACTAATGAGACCTAACTCTGGCGTGTCTCTGCAGTGTCGCAGATGGTAAGCCACTCCACTCTGGCGGATCAGAGTTCAGGATTCCAGGACTCCTATGTGGGTTTCAGAAAATACTTGCTTTGCAGGGTCTTGGTAGTTCTTAGAAATCTTACAGAATGCCACCCTATGCTGCTTAGTATTTAGCAGTACACTCCCGAGAACCTCTAGGCAGATTTCTTGAGCTTTTTGATTCAACACGACTCTCTTCTTTCCAAGTCTGAGCTCCTACCAATTCCAGATTCTCTGTCCTCACCTCAGTGAGCCTGCTGTCTGCTTGGCTCCCTTCCCTATACCACAGTATGGGAAATAGCTCTGGGGAGATAACAGTCCCCTCACTTATAGCTTTTTTTTTTTACAGATTATGGTCCCATACTGCCAGTTCTCCAATGTTTCATACATTTCATCCAGTTTTCTAGTTTCTCCTTATAGGACTGTGAGTCTGATACCATTTACTCTAGATTGGTGAAAGCAGAGATATATCTTCCTGCTCACTCTTGAGTCAGTAAATCCAGCCCAGCCTTTTACTAAATGTCTGGCTTCTCATCTCTAATTACCTAGAAGACATCTCCTGCCCTGCCATTATCTCTGAGTCACGTGTTCCTTATCTTTCCCTGCCCATCTGCTTTTCCTTCTAGTTTCCTTTTGTCTGCTAAGCTCAAAATCTTGGTCATCTTTAAACATTAACTTAATTGTCCATCTCTTTAAAATCAATTCCAGTTTCAAGCCACGCCAATTCTTCTCAAAAGATCTTTTAAATCCACTCTTTTCTCTCTGTTTCTACTTCATCCTTACTGGGAAAGACCCTCATCTTCCCAATAACAGGTTTCTAAATGCAACTGTGTGAGAAGGCTAGGTGATATCATGTATGTCAGAGGCAAAGAGAACCCCACAGTGGTCAACAAGGCTCTTCAAACATCTCCAGTCCCCTCCATATCCTGTGTCTTGGGTACTTGCAGGGCCATATTAATCCCTTCCACAATGTTCTCTCATCTTCCCTCTTACCGTTCCCTCTTCTTGGACCACTCTTCTTCACCCCCCACCAACTGTACTTTGCTTCTAAACTTCTACTCATCCTTCAGTTCTCAAATCAGATACTCCTTTCAGAAAGACTTCCCTTCTCTCCTCTTCCACAGATGATGTTGGATGTCCTCTCCCTGGGTTTCTTTCCCTGTGGAGCGTTCATCCTATTTCTCAGTTTTGTAATAGTCTACATCCTCCATTGGATCCTAGGATGACACTCATGTGCCCCATGTATTCCTGGTATGGCTACAATCACCATCCTTTCATCAGTGCTTGGCACGGGATCTGGTACTGGCAGGGTGCTCAGTACATATTTGGTGAATAAACAAATGGCCAGATAATTAAACAAGAGTGATGTTTACATTGTAGGTTCTTGATCCTATCAATGGATCCAAAAGAGACTTAGAAACCCATAGAAAGTCAGAGCTATAAAAGACCTGGAAATAAATTAGTTAATCTTCCATTCAGTACATGTGTCCCTTTGCCACTTCCTAGTAAATAACCAGATAGGCTATGTTGAATGCACTTGTGATTGGGAATTTAATCTTTGTCATAGCAGCCTGTTCCATTTCCAGACGATTTTATTGTGTCAAACTGCACCAGAATTTTCTTCTACACAGCTTGTACCCATTGGTCTCAGTTTTTTCTCTGAATCTGTGGGCAAGGGTTATCTTATATTCTAATAATAGTTATCAAGCATCTGAAGACTTCCTGTAGCCCCCAAATCTTCCTACTAATGACAATGATAATCACTCTATCAGCTGATATTTCTCATGTGTTTACCTGGTTGTTTGAACTTCACAACAATCCCATAAGATGGTCCATATTATCGGTACCATTTTAGAGATGAGGAAACTAATGATCACGGAGGGACCACATAGAGATAAAGAGAGATGGATGCCTGAGGAACCCCAGCTATTCTGGCTCCCCAGCTCAGCTCCAGACACATGAATGAGGATCTCAGAGGCTTCCGGGTCCAGCCACCATTTGACTACAGCCAGGTATGATGCCTTGAGGGACGACCATCCTGCTAACCAAAATGAGTTAGAGATAAAAATAAAAGGAGCCTTTTTGTCGTAAGTCACTAGGTTTGGGGTGGCTTGTTATAGAGCAATAGGCAACCACACCATGACCTCATCATGCACTTCTCCTTCGGCTCAGAGTTGGTGTGCATGAGGTACAGGCGCAGCATGTGCCACCTGCTGCCGCTACCGTCCTTGAGTACTACCGTGTCTGTGATAGACACTATTCCCTGCTCATATGGTGGGTAGGGAAGGGGGATGAAAAGACTAGGATAGTAGAAAGGAGCCTGTCCAATCTGGTGCCTTTTGAGGGTCAGGGCAGCTTCCCACTGGCAGGAAGCATCCAGGCTTTGGGGACCCCTTCACCTGATTCTCCTGCATGGTGTTATCTTACCCCAGTGTCAGAAACAAGAGAAAAAGCCCCATCTTATCTGAAGAGTAAATGGGATTGATGAGATGCCAACAGAAGGGCTATAGCAGTAAGAGATAGGACACTGATTTGGCCATTGTCCCACCATATTTTCAGAAGTTGATGTTGTAAGGTCTTGCTTGGGCAGATTCTCCTTCTGGCTCCTGCTGTGTTCAGCCCAGAATCCCCAGCTGCAGGCAGGGAGCATGACTGTGTTTCTGGAACACAGCCAGGAAAGAGTGCAGAGGGAGGCTCTCTCTCCCAGGCACCCAGCACCAGGCCTCCCAATGCCTGGCAGTTCAATGTGTATGTTTTTGGTGACATTTGACATTCTTACACCCACCACCAGACGAAGCCCAAACCTTAATAAAGGGGGAAAGAAGAAATCCTTTTTTGGTGATGAGTTCCCCCAGTCAGCTCTCAGACTGGCACAGATGACAGAAGAATGGCTTTGAGAGAAAACCACAGGTCTCACCACAAATGAAGTGGATCCAGAGAATCTGGTTGCACCTGAGGAGTAAGAAGCCACCATCTAGGGGAAGGTAGGAAATACCCCTAAAATAATTAGACTTTATTTTTTACTGAATAAAATATAACTTCTCCTGGTTGTCAATTTCCAAAGGACTGTTCTTTTCTAGGCAAAGAGTGAATTCAAGGGTGTTCATTCCCTGGGTGAGTAGATGAAACAAAACCCCAGCTGTTTCCCAAGACTAACACAAAGACAGGAAATGAATGGGTTTGGAGGCTCTGTAAAGGTATTTGGAGCCACTGGAGATTTTTGTCAGGAAATATTTAAAGCCAGCTTCGTGATGGGCAGAAGAGGAGAGAGAATGGGCAGGCCAGTGATGGATGGGTGAAGGGCGGTACAGCTTGATCAGAATGATGCAGGAGTGATAGAGAGAGGTGGTTGCAGAGTCATTTCTGAGGAAGACAGATAGCCTGTGGAGAGAACGGGTCTCCCCAGTGATGGGGCTTGGTGATCCCCTTGCCTTCCTCAGCACTGGGCAGCCCCACAGTCTGCTCCAGCCCCCTCACCTCTGCTCACCCAAACATACCCCAAAACTCTTTACTCACTAGTGCATGTTCCTTCCTTTTCTGTGGCCAACCCCTGCCAGGCAGAGATAGGAGTCCCAGTAGGTGGTGGGTGAGAGGTAGGCAGTCTGGGACAATGGGGCTTTCTGGGTCTGCCTGGATCCCTGGTGTCTGTTTACTCCAAGATCATGCCAAAAAACCTTCCACCCCCACCCAGCCCCACCACCTTTGGGATTTGTACCTGACGCAGCCTTGTGTGTGGACATTTCCTGCACAGACAGCTAGCTTCCTGGTAAGTACCTCAGATGGCTGTGGAGACAGCTCCATGTTCTCTTCCTCCCCTGGACACTCCCCCTGGGCCATGGCTTTGCCTTGGGTGGCCCTTTCCCTTGGCTGACTGCTTTCTTGGGTCTCATTTCTCTCCAACCCACTGCATCCTGTTCCCCAAACTCTGCTCTGTCCTTGTGAGCCCTTTGCTCAAAGCCCCAGTGGCTCCTCATCACGTGAAGAAATGATGCTGCCCCAGTAGGGTACCTATGGCTCACCTGGGACACCTTCCCAAAGCAAAGCTGTCTAGTCTGAATGTGAACTTCGTGTGCAGGTGATCCAGTGTGTGACAATTGAAATGTGTCCCCCTGGTTCTACAGAATGAAGTGTGAATGTCTGCATCCATCCTTCAAGGCCCGGACCTATCTGCATAACCTCACTGAAATCATACCCTGGACAAACCTCTGCAGCAGAAGTGCCTCCTTCAGGTTGCCTCATGTTGCCACCACGCTAGGAAGTCTTCCCCCTCACCCTCTACATATGGGAGCCATACTTTCCCTCCAAGACTTAGTTTTATCTTCATTTGGATTCCCTAGAAAACAGCCTGAGGGGGACTTCTGTGCTGATGCCTTATTGGAGGGGGTGGATTCTAGAAGTGCGACAGTTCAGGTGAGGGAAGGGAGGGGATGTGGGAGGGAAATGAATGCAAGATGGTGGTGAGTTACCATGCTGGTCACACCATGCTGGCCACAGCTTCCCCAAAACACACAGTGAGGTTGCTTCATCAGCTAGGGCTTCTCCAGGAAGAAAGGAGAAGAACTTACCCTCCAGACCCTTCTTTCCTTCCTTCTCCCATAGGGTGTTAGCTCCTGTGTTCTACTAGCAAACCTCGGTCAGATGACCTAGAGAAGCAAACAGTTGGAGTGTGGCATCCTCACTCCTGTTGGACCCTCGGGTCTCCCAGCACCACTCATCTGTAAATTTCACGTGTGTGAAGCACATACTGTCTTGGACTTCACATTTTGATTCCATCTGACTCAGTTTCCCTTCAGCATCTGTCAGTGAGTCTTCTTCCCAAAACCTACAAGTCCTCCAGGAATGTTGGTTGAAGACCTCTCCTCCAGAGGACTTCGTGGGATCAACAAGTGACATTCTGGAGTGGCCTCCTTGGCAAGTGGCTTAGCAGAATGGTAAGTAGATAGGTGCTAGAGTAGGACCAGGTCAGCATGCATGATCGTGGACAAGTTACTCACCTCACTATCTCAGTTCCCTCATCTGTAAGACTGGGATGGCACTGATGCCTCCTTCCTAGGGTGGTTGTGAGGGGTAAATAGAGGAATGCTAGTTGTTGTGGTATGCTTGGTGCTGAATCTGTGGTTAGGGAAGTCTCTGTCCCTCTTGTGGTGGCACCATGAAGGAGTAGGAGGAAATTCAGGTCTCTTTGGAGGGCTACAGGCCCTCTGGCCTCAAAGCAGTTCCTCCTTTCCCTCCTTGCTCCCAACACATTCCCCCACTGGGATACATGTGCCTTCTTGCTTCTATCTGATAACAGAACACAAAAGGTGAATGCTGACCATTGCAAGATGCTGCTCACTTTGGGAGCTACACCCTTGCGGGGTTGGCAGAGGCTTGATTGCCAAAGAGTCCTTCATCAGCAAGACTGACACATCGACTTTGATGCCCTTTTCAGAAGAACAAGTAGACAATTCTGATTTGTAATTGAATTATCTACTACCGGGTTGGACTGGAAGGCTGGACTACAGGCTGGAAGAGAAGATGTGTCCAACATGGAGGTGGTCTGGGGGCCAGTGGAACCCAACTGGGAAAGGTTGGGTCTGACTTGGCGTGTCTCTCTCATGTTCCCCTGGCTGGTTTACCCTTTCCCCTTGGCTCCTGGCCATCTGAACCACCTCTCTCCCCAAATCACAGGAGACAAGTCTATGCCTGTTGTCATCCCAAGGAAAAGCCCTGGTGTCATACTTCCCATCCACCATGACCGTGGAGCTCCCCTCTACATGCCCCTCCAGATCGACTTGTGCTGGGGCTTCCTTGGAAGATGCAGAACTCCCCACTGCTCCCCATGCTCTCCCCCAGTGCCACATCCTTCCAAGTCTGTTTCCTGTGTCATTGGTTCCAGAATGAGATGTCCATTTGCTCTTTGAAAATAGCATTTGGAGCCATTCAGACAAGCCTCTCCGGCTCAGATAAATCACCAAGAATGGAAAGGGAGCTCAGACCTGTTTTTCATTGAGAGGAGCCCCAGTCTCCTGGAAAACATCCAGGGCTTCCCAACTGAAATACAACCTCCTCCTTAATTTCATTCCACAAGCCCCCTGCCCACTGTCAGTTTGATTTAAGCGGTAATTCAATCCCAAAGTGAGCAGCCCCTTTCAGCGGTTCTCATTACTTTTCTGCATAATGTTATCATATATAAGGACCTGGGCTGAGGGACACTCACACCCCAGCCATTACTCATGCATAGTGCCTGGTCTGGGAGCTTGGCGGGGGTCTGGTTTAGGGAATCAGGTGTCTAACTCATTCTTGGGGGGGGCAATTGTGGTCTGATTTCTTCTCTCATGGGAAGAATAAAGCTTAGCTCATAATAGCACTTCATTATTTTTTTTCTCCATGACCCAAAGCGATATAGTACATGTAATGGGGGCCCCTTGCTGACTGGGAAGGACACACGATACCTCAGGTCACAGACTGAACCACCTCAACACAGAACAAAGACTTCCATAAGACAGGGATGAAGCATTCTCAGAATGCTTGGGTACCCTCCTGACTCAGCTGCTTTTGGTGATGACAAGCCCTCCAAGCCTGGTGGTATTAATGAGATGAGTTAGAGGTGGTTTGCGTTCATAGGAAGATCTAGTCATGTACACAGCTTATTCAGTGTCATTATCAAAAACCCATTATCTTGTAGTTTTTCAAAAGCTCTTATTTGTATGGAAGAGTTCTCAGTGACCACACTCTGGTTGGTCCTCTGGACAGCAATCAGCAGATGTCTACACAGCTAGCCCTTGTCAAGATGCCTTGTCAAACCCAAGAGAACAAGTGAACTGACCCTAGCATCTCCAGCACCAAGGAGAGCTCCAGGGGCCTCCTGGATGGGTGATGGGGCAGACAGGCAAGAACCAGAGCAGCTCTTAGAGACCCACTCTGTGCGACAGCTAGGACATAGTTTCCTCCGCACCATCTCACCCCTGCCTCTGGCTCTGGCATCTCCAACCTCACTCCCCAAACCCTGCAAGCCTGGAACCCTGCAGCTTAAAAGGCCAGAGATTTGACTACATCATTTCTGCCACATTCAAAGCCCGAAAGTTAGGAAGCACAGAGAGACGTGGAGAAGAGGTAGCACAAAGCACAGGGTCTGGACAGAATGGGGAGGAGAGGGTCCTTCCCCTACCCAGACTCTCTTGCCGAAGGTGAACATGTGGGGAAGAGCACTGGATCACAGGCAAAGTTGACAAAAATGTTTGCCTCCTTCTGATCGGGGCAGCAGATCCTAATGGGGTGTGCTGCGGTGCTGCAGGATGGAGCGCATGGGAGCAGAAAGGGAGCTCAGAACGTTGGGGATGAAGAGAAAAGAAATAAGGAACCACAGACGCAGACACAGGGAGGAACCAGGGACATCTCCTCATTGGCAGCTGCTCCCTATGCAAGGTGATGGATTCAGAGTCGCCCTTTTTCTAAGTTTTATGACCGCATATAACCATGGCAGCTGCTTCACCTTTGTCTGGCAACCTGAAACAAAAGCAAAAACACTATTCTGGGGACAGTTACTTTAAAAAGGAAACCATGTCTCCTTCTGAAGCCCAGCTGGGCCCCCAACTAGAAAACCAGCTGTCACAGAACAAAAAGGCGGGGCCACCACTGCTCCAGTCTTCCCTTGGACCAGCCCCTAGCCTCACAGGGGGAGAGGAAGGAGCTTGAACCTCCTTCTGGACTCACCAGCCAGCCCCCCTACTCTTTCTTAGGGCAGATACAGAACAAGGAAAGGGAGCACAGATTTCAGATTAATGGTGGCATCTCCCTCTGACTCCCCAGTGCTCTGAGCTAAATTATGTCTCCATCAAATTCACATGCTCAAGTCCTGGCCTCAAGTAGATCACAATTAGACCTTATTTGGAAATAGGGGTACTGTAGCTATAGCAAGTTAATATGAGTTCATATTGGAGTGGGGTGGGGCCCTAAACCAAAATGACTGGTGTCTTAATGAAAAGAGGAAATTTGGACACAGACATAGGCGCACACACATGCACACGCAGGAAGAATGCCACAGGAAGATTGGAGTTCTGCTGCCATGAGCCAAGGAAAGACCAGAAGCCAGGAGAGCGACCCGGGTCAGATGTTTTCCCAGATCCTTCTGAGGGAACAGTCTTTCTCCTCCCTTGCTTCTGGACGTCTGCACCCAGAACTGTGAGACTACAGTGTCCTGTTCTTCTAGGACACCCAGTGTATGGCACTTTGTTCCAGCAGCCACAGCAGCGAATCAATAGTCCAGGGTCAAAACGAAAACCCAAAACCAAACCAAACAACAACAACAAAAAACAAAACAAAACAAAAACAAAAACAAGGGAAAGGGAGCCTGTGCTTCCCTTCTGGGGGTACCTCAACTGCCTCCTGACCAAGTGACTGTTTTAGGGGAGATTCAGTGTGGACCAGTCCGGGAGCCAACCGCGGTAGATCAGATGTCCTGAATGGCCAGCATCCAGTCTATCTGAAATTACCCTCTGCAGCAAGAAGGCAAACTATAATTCCCCTAAACAAGGTTTCTCAGTATGGGCACCATTCCCATTTGGGGCCAGATCATTCTTTGCTGGGGGCAGGAGGACTGTCCTGTGCAATGTGGAGGTGTAGCAGCATCCTTGGGCTCTACATGCCAGATGCCAGCTCACCCCTCCCCAGCTGCAGTGACAACCAGTGCCAGATGTTTCCTAGGGTGCTGTGGGGGGAACAAAGTCCACCCTGAATGAGAACACTGTCCTAAAGGAGCCTACCACGCTTTTTTAGACCCCATGCTCTTGCTTCTGAAGCTAATGCATGAACTAGAGAGCCCCTGTAGGCTGTGGGATCTAGCAGCACGCAGTCTTTCTCAGCCTGGGTCATTCCTCTGTCTGCTTTTGTAGCGGACCCAACACGTACCTTCGATTGTTAGACTCCTGAATTGGTTTTCTTTTGAGGGAAGTGACATGGGGATCCCCAGCTCCCCTCAAACCAATGTTCCTGCCTTCTTGGTTCAGAGTTGGTGGGGACACTTGTTAACTAGATCCTGTGTAGCTCATCACATCCTTGGGATGCTCAGCCCATCTTCCCTGAGCCTGGAGGGAACCCTCCCCAGCCATTGTCCAGCACCAAGAGGCTTCTACTGAGTTTGTATGTTTAGAAACATACAATTCATTTGTATGTTCATTCAGCCATTTTGAGTCCCCACATTAATTTTCTTGGCTTCAGTTCAAAAGCAAGAGCTCTAGGCACTGGGAAATGGATACTAGAATCCCAATTTCCCCCTCTCACTGGTGAGCAAACTGAGTTTATTTTAATGGTATCCAGGCTGTTGATTTGTTTAAATCAATTAAATGACCAAAGTGGTATTGTTTTTTCTGCTTGTTAAAGACAGTTATGTATCCCATTCTTCAATGTGTCTCAGGGCATTAAGCCCCTCTCTGATTCAGGAGAGGTTTTCCCTGGGGAGCCCGTGGTTACTTCAGCCATCTGCCAGCTCACAGGCTCAGAAGCAAATGGAAGCTCCCAGGGTCTAAGACAAAGGCACCACTCCAAGCTAAGACGGAAAGGAAGCTTGTGTGTCACCACGGGTACTATGTGCTGGTGAAGGCAACACGTAAATTGTCTATCGATTCTGCAGGGGTTATGGGATGAGGCCAGGAGACAGAGTGCCACCTGCTTTCCTGAGCTAATTAGGGGGAAAGAATGCTCAGTCCCAGTTGTAAGGAATGCTTTCATTTTTGCCCTATCTGCGTCTTTAAATGTTTTCCTTCTAAGAGAATATGGCTGAGGCCTTCTTTCTCCACTCCGCAGACCTTTGGCGGGGCTCCTGATGTGCACGCCAGCTCTTTTGTGTGGACTGATCCCTAGGACTGACTTCCAGTTTCAACCTTCTTGTCTTTCTGGGTCGGGCCTTGGCCTTGGCCATGGTGTCACCCAGTGAAGAGAACCAGAAAATTTAGCAGCACGTTCATTGTGCCTTAAACACGTTTCTCTGAGGCTGGGTGGGGTGGGTGTAGTCGTGGCTGAATGCGGGTGGCCTGGGTGAGATCCTGGGTCCAGCATGGCCCCAGGCATCCTGGGCTACAGGCGGTTCACAAGCTACATGCCCTCATGGTGTCTTGGTCTGTCCCACCCATTAAATGGGACAATCGATGATGCGTGTGACTTTGGTGGTATGTTCAAATAATTCCAAATATGTGAAAATACATCAGACATACGGACAGGTGCTTAGCAGATGCGGATGCACCGGGGCTGAGAAGCATGGCTTCAGGGAAAAGAGGCTATTTCTGTTCTTGCTTTCTTAGACGAAGCCTCAGTGTTGGCTGGTCTAGGAGTGTCCCTGGGGCCCCACTGCCTGTGGTTAAGGACTGCTGCTCTGGCTGCGGGACCCTTACTCACATATACATGGTCTCATCTGAACCTGTCTTTCGCCCTCTGTGAATTCTGTGCATTCTATGCATCCCCTGTTTCCAATAATGGAAGCCTTTGGAATTTCTTGCCTGGGCACAGGCACACAATTATAAGCTTTGGGCCCCTCTTTTCCCCAGGAGGTGGTTTCCTCTGCAGATGTGAGCTGGACTCAGAATGTTCATAGAAGTCCAGTGGGAACGCCCAGCCCTGCTCTTCAGATGCTTGCGGTCTCAAGCACAGCCCTGGGGGGTGGTCTCTGTTGGTCCAGACTCAGGTATACCCAACCCCAGGACCCACACGGAGACCCGGAAATGTTTTCTCACTCGCTGAAGCAGGAAAGTTTTGTCTTGAAAATAATGCAGATCCAGGGAGATTGGAGAATCTGTGAAACGATGGCATAGAAACACGCATGCCCATGTTCTTAGAGTTGATCTCAGATAATATTGGTAAAAAAACAAAACAAAAAATAAATGAACAAATAATTTTTTTTTTTAAAAAGCCCTTTTTGAGGTCATGGCCTCAACTCATGGCAATTCTTTTCTCATATTTTTTTTTCCATATTATGTTTTTTTTTTAATAGCAACATCATAGTACTAAATATACACAGGAAAGTTGATATACGTGTTGCATGTACAATGTTTTCCAAATACATTGCTTTGAGATACAGAAACAACTTAAAAAAATCTGGAATAAAAGTTCACCTGTATGGAAATCACACCCAGCCCCCCACCCCCACTCAAATATATCATGTCATTTCTGTTTATTAACATGATTATGGTATGCATTTAAAGAAAAACACAACAGTAAACTACAATAGTTTAACTTTCAAGAAGGTGGCATATAAATACGTTTATAAGGACAGCTGTGGTATAGATATATGTATAACACTCAAACAGGGAGGCTTTCGTTTTGCTGTTGAAAAATAACAAGTGCTCCATGTAAAAGTATAAATAAACAGTTAACAGTTTATTGTATCAGAAAATAATTTAGGAAAATCAAAATAAAAACCAGCTTTACTATACATGAGGAAAGGGGGAAAAATAAAGTTCTACAACATTTAACTTAAAACCTGTGAAAATAGGCCTCTGTGGCCTTCAGCATTTAATTTCTCGTCCTGCGGTTCGGGTTCATGGTCTGTGGACTGTCCAGTTCCACGGGTGAGCTGGGGAGGAGGAGGAGAGAGATGGGCTCGTCTTTAAATTTATGTAACTAGACCTGGCAAATTCAAGCGTTATTCAGACGCACTAGGAATGTGGAAAATGGAAATGGATCCCTCTGTTTCCCAGCCATGTGTCACAAAGACGCCCCACGTGAAAAATCCAGCCAACAATCTGGATGTTTCTCTGGTTGTTCTGTTTATTCCACCCCAATGCCCAGGTACGCCCAACGGCCTGATGACGTGGGAGCAAAACATCCAAATGGTTGACCTCCTTTTCCTCTCCTGGTGGCGCTCTCATGATGGACGGTGAGTTGAGTCAATGACAGGTTAAACCAGAAAAAAGGCATTCAAAAGCTAATTGGATTTTTGTTTTGTTTTGTTTTGTTTTTTTGTATAAAACATACATAGGAGCCAGATCTGTCAGCTCTGCAACCAGGGACGGATCTCCGCAACCGGCCCCCAAGGGTTCAGCATTGAACAATTTCCATAAGTGAAACGACAACCGAAGGGTTTCGGATATTTCCCTTCTGTTTGGTTATTGGTAGTTTCTAAATGTTTTGCAGTAAACATTTACTCCTTCTGGGGAAAAAATGTAAAAATAATTTAAGAATATCATCCATGCTTCTTCCGATGTCCAGGTTAACACTTTCTGGGCCCAACTCATGCTTGAGAAGAGTCCTGATCGATAGCACGGGCAGAGAGACTTAGCCTCTCGCTGATTCACACCTCAGTCACAAGTGAAGCAAACGTAAACAACTTAAACGACAAGCTAAGGTTGTTAAGCTTAGGGAAGGCTTTGTTGTTATGTTCTGCTTTTCACGTGAGTCATTTTAATGGAAGGGAAACCGAGTCTGGCTTCCAGCACCTGCCATCTTGCTTTTGCAGGGAAGGCAGGAGAAGGAAATGATCCAAGCGGGGCTGCCAGAAGTAACGGAAAACAAAACAAAACTCTAGTCTTTAAGAAAACAACTACCTTCAGCTCAAAGCTGGTCACGTGTTTCCCCCAAATCTCCTTTTCAGTCTAAAACTTCACAAGTTCCCACATGTCCCTTTCACCACAACTGGTGAGTGTTTCAGGGAGGAACAGATGTCATGGATGTTGTTCTGTCTTCCCACCAAGTGGTACAAACACGGGGGTCTCTGAAACATGCCCTGAACCTCAAGCCACTCCATGTCATCTTGGGCTGGGAATTCATCTTTAAGGATCAATTCTACAGTCAGTTGACTGAGGACCAACTTTGCTAAGGCTCTTTCACCCTTCTGAGGAAGCAAACCAAATGCAAATGAAAAGCAAACAAAAGGTCTATATTTTAATGTGTCTGTAAGTCAGGACAGTTCAGATCAAGGAGTATGTGACCAAATGTGGGATCTGCTATGCCTGCTGACTTTTCAAAACCAGCTGTCTATGCCTGTCTTTAATGCCCTTCACTGGGAGAACAGTTGTGCTTGTATGCAGAAGTGGAGTAGTACCTAAGAGCACCTTAGACCCGTCCTCTCCAGGAATTCCATGTAAGTTCATGTTTTCCTGCTATAAACTCATCAAGAGAAACGCTCGTGTTGCCTTGTAGACCTTAAGTTGTGGGCACTCACATAACACATTAGAAATCAGTATGTGTAAGAGAGAAAAAGCTGAGTGGAGTTTCCAGACCAAAATAGACTTTGGAGGCAGAGGGTGAGGGTCCCTTCCAGTGGCAGTAGCTACTTCACATGCCATCAAACCCTTCCATGGATTTCAGCAGCCTATGACTTCAGCAAAGCCCCTCTCTCCTACTCCTGATGGTCCCCCAGAGTTTGGAAATGGAGGTTGGATGTTATAATGGCTTTGAGATTGGCCCTGTTGGCTTGCGATGATTGCAGAGTGACAGACGGATGGTTGTCTTAGAAATGGGACAGTGGCCCAGGAGGGTGATATATGTCTGCCTTTATGGTTCCCTGAATAATGATTTGAAATAATTATATGAGGGTCCCTCAAGGGGTTCCCCCTTTCTAGACGTTTGTAGCCACAAGTCTCCATGGTACGTGATGGTGCCAAAAAGTCGATGCTAGGACTGCATAGTGTTCTTGCTTCTCCCATGGCCAAAGTTCTCCCCGATTCTCTGGGAGCAATAACTCGCCAGATCAGCAAGACTAGAATGAACTGACGCACAAACTGACAGCTGCTGGCCCAAAGGCTGCTAGCATCAACACTAAAGCATTTATTGCAGAATTTCAGAAATCTGATGAAAACTAACCACTGTGACCGGCTGAGTTAATGTCCACATAAGAACGAAGCTTGCAGGGATTTGTTACTTGACGTTGCAGATACTTAGATGTTGAGTTATGTGTGAAAACCCGGGTCTCCAAGGGGTCCTATTTTAGGAGCGAGACCACCTGGGACAAACCTAGTTAACTTTCATCCAGAATTTCCTACGATCAGATCCTCTGCATCATTCCCACCACACACTACTCAGCAGATGTTTTGCTGTGAGATTCAAGGTACTGGCAAGAGTGAACTCAGCCCCAGAAGATGTCTTAGCAACTCTCTAGGCTTATTATATTAACCTATTTGATTTACACTATTCATGGCCCAAGTGTGTTCTGATTCTACCCAACACAGAAGAGATAACATGACTATTTATACACCCACTGACCCTCGCCCCACGACTCACTAGCTGTTTGAACTACCCCCACCCAAGTCCTCATAAACCCATATGTCCCAGATGGGCAAGGCTGGCCAGTTTAAACCACATCTCTTAAGCTGACGTCATTCAAAACTATTCCCTTGATTCTGGGCACACTCACTCTTGGAGCACTTAGCAAGCACTCCATCGAGGGGGAAATGCAATGGGGCTACTGGGGAGATATGTTTTAGCATTCCAGCTCCAACACAGACGCATAGCATAACCAAGCTCACTATTCTCTTTGGACATGGACATGGGCTGTGCACTTAGAAGGGCGGAGTGTAAACCTGTCACTGGCATGGGTCTGAAAATCCAGGGAGAGAAGCCCCCTCGCCTCCATGCCCCTGTTGTCCATGCACTGCTGCCTTAAAGAGCCCATGACAAGCACCTGTCCTCTTTGTCCTGGGTCGTTGTGACACCTCACGGTGTCACGGCTTGCCGAGCTTTCTCATCAGCTGCAGTCTACGTGTTGAACCCCTTCCAGCCAAAGTGAAATGGAGTGGAGGGGAGTGTACGCAGGCACATGACAGCCCAGCTGTCTGTTCTGGTGGGACGGCTTCTCTGATTCAGGGCAAGCACTGCTAAATGGTCCTTTGGCAGAAGGGGAGGTTGTGCAGAATTCAATTCCTAATCAGGGATCGCCTGCCCGCAGTGTGACCGATTTGAGTTCCAGAAATTGGCCACCGTGTACTTGCTGAGATCTTTCTAGAATCACTTGAGGTCGAAAAGTTGACTTCTGTTTGCTTGCTGGCCGGGGTGACCTAAACAATGGTGGTTCTCTGCCTACACCTCTATTTACCCACTCCTTATACTCGAATGCAAACTCTAACCCCAGGAAGGCAAAACTACGCACAGCCACGCTCCACACTTTTTGGAAGGGAGGGCTGGCAGCACATTTCAAAATGTCAAACAACTATCGAATACTTCACCAAAACCCCGCTGAATGCAACGCTGAATGCAACGGACACACAAATCTTGGCACGGAGCAGGCGCGAAGAACGGGTCCGTCTTCATAGCCGGAAGCTCGTCCATGAACAATAAGTCAGGAAGAATAATCAAGAACTCTCAGATGGCGAGAGTTTCGCTCATTTATGTGGGCTGTGCTATTTACATTGGAAAACAAACAAACGATCGAAAACCAGTGCGGCGTAGAAAATTGACAAACCGCACCAAAATAACCATTCCGAAATTATATGAGTCATGGCGTGTTTTGGAGTATCTGCTTCCTTAAAAGCAGATGTTGTTTAAGTGCGTGGCTAAGTGTGATCACTATTGAGGGGAAGCTTTGGAAAAGGCAGCTGCCTACTCTTCTCTCACCAGGAGGGATGACTCTGCCCCGCGGGCTGCATCTCTGTCCTTGGACTCCTTCGCCTTCCTTGAGAATTGGTCGACTTGACAATGTACCTGCATGCTTGGGAAGGGGTCCATGGAGAGAGGCAGGCCTTGGAGGACAGCAAAATTCATCACCTGGCCTTCCTGCTTCCCCGGCAGGGTCACTCCCTGCTAGAATGATGAGGGTTTTGGTAACAAGGTGGATGGTTTGTAATGACCAGGGCATCTCCTCCTTGACACTGCAATGCATTTTCACCCAGGAGGTAGGAGCAAGTCGTCCTTATTCTATTCAACCCAGACCAGCCCTCGTTAAGCAAGTGACAGTGCCCGGGAGATGTGGACAACCCCCTTCTCTTCCTGCTATCACTGTGCCCCCTTCTCTTCCTATCACGTATCCCTCTCTCTGGAAATCATTATTCTTTGCTTCTATGTTAACTGTCTCCCTCCTCCCAGAATAGAAAGTAAAACCCAGGAGGGCAGGACCATGTGGCCAACATGACAGGAATTCAAGTCTTTGCACGAGCAGATGAATGGCAAGTTCTGGCAAGTCACAAAGAATCACTTCCAATGGCATCTGTAAGTAGTGTCTTCAGGAACCATGCAGTGAAATAAGAATGGCCCCAGTGCCTTCCCCACTGTGGTGTGTGGGGTGACTCGGTGGAGACGGGGCGGAGGGAAGACAGCTCAGGGGAGTGCTGACACTCACTCGTGCTGGGACCTCCCTGATGAGACAAGATGATGGTCACAATATGGGCACAGAAAGGTGTGTACTGATGCCCATGCACTGAGATGAAAGTCATGGGAAGACTCAGCCTGACCCAATAGGGCTGCAGGTCCCAGCCCTGAACCTCAGCCCTGGCTCTTCATCTTATCTCCTAAGAGACTGGATCAGCCGAGCTTCCTGAGCTGGTGATGATACTGGCCATCTGGGAGAAGAAGAAAGAAAAAAAAAGAGGAGGAGGAAGAGGAGAAGGAGGAGGAAGAGGAGGAGGAGAAGAAGAAGAAGGAGGAGGAGGAGAAGGAAAGATGGATCAACTCCGTGGGCAGCAAGAGTCAAAAGGAGACCTTACAAGGCAAAAGGGTCAATTCTCTGATATGTGCATTTCTTAATATGACAAATGGGAATGGGCATCCTCACACAAAATTCCTGAAGATTACAGCCTATGCAGAAGACTGCCTGATGTGGAAATGTGGCTGAGACGGAGCACTGTACCTGTGAGAAGGAAGACTGCTTGAAGTTGTCAAGGTCACAGGAGGAACTACCGAGTTCCTGAGGGTGACATTCAGAGTTGGTGGGATTTGCTATAAGTCCAGGTTCCTAAGTCTCAAACGCTCCGCGAAGGACTGAGATGAACGTGTGGTCACATGCAGGCTGAGACGTCCCCCCAAACTCCGGTTGGAGAAGGACCAGAAAGATGTGGGGGAGCCAAGGCATTCTAGGTGTCGTCTCCTTCCTGCACAAGAAAGACACTGGTTGTGGAGACTGACAGCCCTCTGTCGTGCCCGAGGGGTGCCTCCACTTCCACGCCGCGTGTGGGCAGGCTGTAACCAAGCAGGAAGATGCGGTGGGCACACGGCCCGGCTTTGCCCCGGACGCTGCTGGAATCTGAGCCCGATGGGGAATGACCAGGAAGCTTTCCCGGCCGAGCCTGGGGCCCCTTTCCCTTGGCACTCAGAGCTGGTTAACCAAAGTAATTACACCCATTGTTTCAACCAGATAAAAATGACAAATGCACGAAGACTAGAAGTAATTAAGTCTAGAAACAGACCAGACTGGACGGCAGAGTGCCCAATGCCCAGCCCAGCTGCTCCAAAAGCTTTAATGGTAGACGATGGACAGAGGTCTGCATGCAGCAGGGTCACGGCCATGGATTTCCGCCACCGCAGGGATGAGATGGAGGTGGATGGAAGCTGGGGGACTCACCAAACTACAGCGCTCTTCCTCCAAGTACTTTTCTGGAGGGACAGATAATCTACAGCAAATGTGAGGGCCTGCCAGATGGAACTGCGGCCGCGGAAGGCCGAGGAGAGCAGAGGCCAAAGCGGAGCTCGGCCTTGGGCTGCAGAGGGACGGCCTGGCCACACCGCTCCCTGGACACACAGCGTCGTGCACAGGGCCTGACTCCGGGAACGCCTGTACAATCTCACGTTATGGACGTTCTCACGGGCAGAGCTGAATTCCTAAGGCTGCACGCTTTCCCTGACGAGCCCCTATGCAGAGCTGATGCTTCCACATTTCTCGGGGACCATGGAAAAACCAGAATCCCTACATGCACACATTCCCTCGAGCATCCTGGAACACTAGCCTTCCCCGAGGTGGGTTTGTTCTGACAGATGTCAACTGCGAGCAGACTCCCTGGTGGGGAACGTGCGGGCACCTGTCGGCTGTGTGTGTGGCGCCCGGCCCAGCCCGGAGAGCTGGCCCAGTGGGCTGTGTGTGTCTGGGGGACTTGGTTACTTTAAGCATCCTTCGAAAGCTGGGCGTCCTGTGGTGCTCTGGAAAGAGTTCAGGTGTCGGGAGTGCAGCCCGAGGCCCGGGGAAGGGGCTGAGCTGCAGTCCGACAGGAGGTGTGGACGCCAAACTGTGGCATCATCAGGAATCCCAGGTTCCTGCTGCGGGTGAACAAACAGGCCCCCTGCCGTCACCTCCTCCGCAGCCAGGCTCCCTGGAGCTCAGGGTGTTGGAGAGCAGAGCGCAGCTTCTGTTGCCCGGCGGGAGCGGACAGCCCTTGCCTTGCACTCACACCGGGCTGTGCCCACCTGAGTCAGGAAGGCCCCCGCACCACCTCCAAAAACCCGCAGGTAATGAGATGGATGAACGGGGTGATGGATGGAGAGAAGTGTGCCTCCCAGCACCATGCAGGTGAGCCCCAGCAACCGGAGACGCCAGCGGCAGGTGTGGGCTGAAGCTTTGGGGGAAAGTGACAAAACCAAACCCAGCCCCCAAATCGGGCTTCCCCACGTGGCGGGCGATTCCCAACAACACAGACCTAGCACTACGGTTCCTTCCTCCCCTGGACTCGCTTGGTCTCCCACATTCCAAGAGGCGTGGAAGCACATTTCAAGGTGTTGTACAGGGAGACGGAGCCTGATGGAAGAAAGAGGTCACCAGCCTGGCCAGTACAGGGGCTCGAGGTGAGCTGCCCACCTGACCTGCAACGTTCTGATCTGGTCTACACGGCATTTCACGAGACGGGTTCACACACCCTCCCAGTGAAATCAAAGTCACCCGCAGGCCATTCATAGAGGGAAGGCCACACACATCGAATTTGGGATCCCTATGAGGAGAAAACAGCATCCAACGGAGCCTCCCGTCACTCACAGGGCACAATGGGGCACCAGGGCACTACTGGGGAGGGAGCTGCGTCCCCAAACATGGCAGTGTTTCTCATGAATCACGTGTGCTCGTGATCCCCTCTCCCAAGGCTTCAGCCTCGAGCTCCTCTTTCCACTGGGAAACCCCACTCTAGGATTCTTGATGGCAAAAACACAGATGTTGGCCAACCAGCACTAGCGAGAGACAGCGTCTTTGCTCCAGTCCTCACCAAGATTGTAAGCCGTGCTTAGGCTCTAGAAAGAGCAGCGACCTGTCCACCAACGTGCGTGAGATGAATGTGGGGTGCACTACAGGGCACAGCCCCCGTGGGAGTAGCCTGGGTCCTTTGCACACGGACTTCTTTCTCGTTTTCCAACAAACGGGGGCCCTCGTAGATGTCTGAGTTCTGTTCTGACATACGCACACACATTATAAGGATAGATTCCTTTAATTTTTGGAGCTGGAAAATTTTCTTTAATTCGGTCTACGCTTGTATAACACAAAGATGGTTAAGAATCCGCCCCCCGCCCGGGCTGACGCTCAGCCCGTTTGTAAGCAGCTGACTACGTACACGTGTGCGCGGCTGTTAGGTAGCTCCTTCAAACAACTAAATGAGAAAAAAAACAAGGTCATGTTCACGCGTCTCTCTCTCTCTCTCCCTACATGCCCGTCTGTAAAACCATGGCATTCTCGATTCTGGCCTGAGACAAGAAAGTCTATATCTAGAGCCACTCACCGGATACCAGCCAATGTAGGGTGTCAGGAGGGGTCGGTCTGCGGGGTCCCGGCTGTCCCCGGGGACGGGCGGCAATGGGAGGCCAGGTCACCGGAAGGGATATGCTCACTCGTGGAACCGCGTTTCCAGTGTAGGCGTCTCTATGCATGTGTGCGTGTGCGCACGCGTGTGGGCCCGCGTGCGCGTGTGCCTGTGTGTGTGACATCTTGCCAAAGTAGAAAACAGTTTATTCTGTTCATACTAAGCATGGTAAATAAACCAGGTTCTGTAACCGATAACATTTTTTTTTAAAAAGGAACATTGAAGGTCTTCAAAAATTGCTACAGTACAAAAAAAGTGTGTGTGTGTGTGTGTGTGTCTTGTGTATTTAATATTTATATATGTATATTAACCAGAAATAGCGACTCTATTGGAAGATTCCCACCCCCTGTTTCGGTCAGGTTTCTACACGTGGTTCGCTTGGCTTCGCCGCGGTCACCAAGTCCTTCGGGTCACTACATGGCACATAATGGTATTATTGGCAAAGGTTCAGAATCAGTCCAAATCCCAGGCTCCAGGAGCTTCCTGTCGGCCTTTCTTCTCCGTCTGCAGCTGCTTTCTTGCTTTGCTTCTCTCTGTCCTCCAAAGACAACTCTGGCAGAAGGCAGTTCCCCCATAGGCATGAGCATTTTTATAAAAATATATTTGGCCTATAGCGTCCTGCTCTTTGAGCTCCCCACCGGCAAACTGAAGCGGTGGGCATGGGGACCCTCCCCGTAGAGAGTCTAGATTAGGTTGTGTGTGTGTGTGTGTGTGTGTGTGTGTGTGTGTGTGTGTGTTTAATCTTTTTTTATTTTTTTAAAATTTTTTTAAATTTTTTTTTACAGGTTCACCAACGGAATCCTGTGTGGAAAGAAAACAAGAAAAGGTTAACTAGCAGGGAGCGGGGGCAGGATGAGCGTCTGCGGCCCCTCTAAGCCTCCATGACCGAGCCCCAGGCTGTTTGCTGGCTCGCAGAGGGCGGGGTCTCCTGCCCTGGGCACTGGGGACTGGAGTGCCTGCTGGGAGTCCCAGGGACCTTGTGCTAATCACAGTCACAGATGGAGGAGCTGTTGCTTCTGCATCAGGAGTGGGTCTGGGGCTGGGACCACCCCTGCACTCACTCTGCTAAGGGGGCCCTGCCCCCCACCCTGCTGCGGACTGAAGGCATCCAGCACCACTGCTGACTCCCTTTCCAGCTTTGACCTGCCAGGAGCGGAGGGGACGCCCACCCCACTCCTGGATGGTGGGAAGCCATGGGGTCCCCTTCAACCTCCTGGTCAGCTGGAGGCTCCCTGAGGCCGGGACTCGGAGAGATGAATGGATTGCATCAGAAAAACCGACCCGGGGGCTCCCCAAGAGGTGATCTTGCTGAAGAGGGAAAGGGCGCGTCCCTCGTGCTCGCAAGCCAAGTCGGCTGACTGCAAAGAAGGGCAGCCCTTCCCTAGCCCACGGAGCGTCAGATGATAGGAACCCCAGAGTCTTCCTGCCTCGGTGACGGACCCCAGAGGTCAGCATCTCCCCGACAGTCAGAGAGCTGCGGCCTTTCTGGGCATGGCTAGGGGTGTGGCAACACGTCATGGCTCAGCCTGGAGGCACTCTTGCTGGAAGGACGGGGCACGGTTTCTCTCTGCTGTCACTCGGAGCCCCACAGCCCACAACTACAGGACACGAGAACCCTCCCAACAGTACACAGGGGAGGACGCTGCCCCTCCCCTATGCCGGTGAGGCCACCAGGCAGGTGACACCCATTCTGAAATGAAAGCCAGAAGCCGCGGGCTGGAGCTCTGGGGTGTCCACTGTGGCTCCCGGCACAGCGGCCGGACTGGCCCTGTCCTAGTCACCGGCGGAGCCCCTCGGAAACACACTCCTGCACTGTCCGCACCAGGACAGTCTCCTCCAGCGGGTCGGGGGCAAGGAGGCTCGTCTCCTCTCTGGGAACCCCCCTGGCCTGGACAACAAGGCGGGGCCCCCGCTGCCTCCTCACCTTCCCCTGTACCTGCACACGACACACTTAGCCCACCTCGACGTGGAGCGTCCACGCATCTCCCTTGGCACCGTGTGCTCTGCTGTGGGCGGGGCGTCCCCCCACGTAAAGAACCCGGGTGCAGGACCGCCCTCCGCAGCTTTACTCCAACGGAGCCTGCCCCTGCTCACCGCCACTTTCTAGGATGGGACGGGGGCGGGGTGGGGGGGGGTAAAAAACGAAGCCATCGAAACGGAGAGAACTGTCCCTCCTGGATGTCTGTCCTCACTCTAATTTTTGGAAAGCTAAAAAACGTGGAGACAAGTGCCCCCTGACTCCGCCCACGCGAGCAGACAAGTGCAGAGAGCCTGGGAGGAGAAGGGGCGCCACGGGGTGGGGGAGGGGCCGGGGGTGCGCGTCTTGGGGGCTGAGTTCCAGTTTGGGACGATGAGGGGTTCTGGAGACGGGTGAGGGATGCCCAACGTCGTGAATGGGCCTGTTGCCCGTGGACCGCATCGCTCAGAACAGGGAAAACGGTCCATTTCATGTCCGTTACATGTTACCACCATTTTAAAAGTTAAAAAATATACATAAAAAATATACGGGGACACAAAAGCCTGTGCCTGGCGACTGCCGGCCCAGGTCAGGCGGCCCGGGACCCTGTCTGGGGGGAGCAGCGCCCCCTCCTCGCCAGCAGAGGGTCCTGGGTTGGAGCACCGGTCAGATGGCTGTCCCCTCATGAAGGGAGGTTTCCTGCGAGGACTGTCACCAGGCTGCTGTCCGATCCTTTATTCTGATGGTAACCACAGCAATGGAGGGGGCAGGAGCTGCCTCGCCCCCTCTCTCGTGCCCGCCATCTCGTGGGTGGTTCTCCATTCGAGGTTTATGTGGCCACTGTCCCACCTGACGTCTTCAGTGCTTCTGACCGGGACAAGGTCCTGCCTCCTCGCCTGGCATCCCTCCGCCTCCAGGTTCCATGTCCTTCGAGGGTCTGCAGACAGTCAGCTCCCTGGGGAGGCCTCCCAGACATCCCCTGCTTTGCTAAATGCGATCTCTGTTCACCCTTGTCTGTTGGAGTGCGCTGTTGTGGGACTTTGCAGGATGAGCCAGGTGGGCTCTCCACTGAGTGTGTGCACGCCCACGTGTCATCGCAGGGGTCACGGGGTGCCTGCTAGGTCCGCCCAGGCTCCAGCTCTGTGCCTTGCCCGGAGTGGGCCATCAGTACTGGACGCCGCTTGGGGAAGAGGCAACCGTGCGGAGGTTGCCTTGTCCTCGGCCCCTGAGGCTGACGACCTCCGGGTGCCGCCCGCAGGTGGGTTAGGACGGCCGCATCCGAGCACTGGCGGAGGGGCCCTCGCGCTGCCCGTGGATGGAGCCTCTTCCAGACCTATGGGCATCTACCTGTACCCAAAGTCCCAGGATGAAAGAGGCAGAGGGAGAGGGGCAGGGAGACAGCTCCCACTCTGTGCCCTGGAGAGCCATGCTGACTCTGGCAGAGGCGGAGGGGTTCTCTGCAAGGGGCTGCGGCCAGGGTGGCATCACCCCTTCAGGCCAGGAGCAGGGCACGGGGCTACCCGCGGCCCCTTTCCACGTCTGCTCGACGTTCCTGCTACTTGCACCCAGCTCATGGGAGGGCCTGCGTCTTTCTGTTCCCAAGGCTCGGTGTATGAACCTCTCGGTGGGGCGCTAACCCTGAGAGGGACCAGAGAAGCAAAGGAGTGAGTGACCCCCGCCCTCAGACCTGGCTGGAGAAACATGGCGCAGGCATCCACACGTGGTCCCCCACCAGAAAGGGGAGCTGTGTGTTGCAAAGTGGTCCGAGAGATGGGGACCTGGGATGAATTCCGACTCTGGAGAAACTAGTGCCCTCTGCTGCCTGGAAGGAGATCCTGGGCTCGCCTGGGCCCCGCCGGCTGCAGACCACACGTGTCCCAGGCTCTAAGATCAGCGTCTGCTTTTGCAAAACAGACAACAGCCTGTGGCAAGAGCTCCCGGAAGCCAGGGTCTGCAGTCAATGACCTGCGTCCTGAAGGGGCTACTTCGCCACCAGGTTTCCTTTGTGGCTGGGGCTCCGCTGAGACAGACGGGTCGGCGACGCGCTCCACACGTTGCTTTGAACACGGCGTTCCTCTGAGTCGCGAAAGCTTGGGTATTCTGTTAATGTGTTTTTTTAGAACAAAGCGGGAAGGCTCAGGTGCTTTTCTTGGTTTTTATTAGTTATGTCTTCAGTGTGTTTTTGAAAATAATAATAACACATGATTTATTCCTTACTGGCTTCAGACACGAGAACTTTTATTACTTTTCAGGCTCTGCTGGGAATAAAGTGGCCTTGGCCAATGCAAAGATCTGAACACTAACGAGGTTTTCAGGAGTTTACTTGTTGGATGAAAAATGACAGGAAATTAGCCCGAGAGCCAATGGCAGACGCGTGTCCTCAGCCCCTGTCCTGGGCGTGCGGGAAGGTCAGAGCGACGGGGTGCCCCTGTGGAGGTGGTCTGCGTCAGGAATTTGCTGGAATCAACGACAGAGGCCAGATCAGGGAGACCAGGTGGACGTCTGCTCAGGCTCTGGAGCCGGTGTCCGGGAACAGAGGCACCGCCAGCTCCCTGACCACAGGGCAACGAACGTGGCCACTCCGGGTCCCCCCCGTGTGCGTGGGGTCAGCGTGAGCAGACAAGATGGCGTGGCAACAGCGTCCTCTGTCATCGTTAAACGTGCATTTGGAGAGACTCAGCAGCCATACAAGAGACAAACACCTCCACTGGCTCTTCAACCTTAATTAAATGTTTTCGTATTAATTGGTATTTATTTAAGGGACAATAAGTACCCTAGTAAATCTGAGCCATCTTCCTGGCCTTTCCCCGCTCGATGCTCCTGTCCAGGCATTAATTGCAAGAATCAGGGATACTTAGAATCCGAAGGCTTTCCTCGCAGAGCGTGATGAATGGTCTGTCCGGCACGCGGTGAGGAAACCTGCGAGCATTTATCAAAGGCTAACGAGACCGTGTGCGGAGCCCTCCCGGACCGCGTCTGCGGGAACAGTACTAGCGCTCCCAGTTGTGGCGGCTGCACCTGCGGGACTCAGGCGGTCCTGTTGGCTCTTCTCAGCTCCCAGACGGCCCGCCCCGGTGAAGGGGTCAAGCTCTTCAGAAGCAGCTGTGTCCCCTCCTGCAAACGGGGGTGGTCCTGAGACCACTCCTTGGACAGCCTGGCAGGTGGGGCGCAGACACCCGGAGAGGAACGTGGTCCAAGTGGTGGATGGGGAAAGCCCACCAACAGAGTGTGGGGTCCTCCAATGCCCTGTGTTGCTAGAAGACAGAACTGGAACAGGAAACCTTTCTGCAGCAGAGGGCTCCATAAAAGCTCTTTTCTACTATTTTCTCTTCTTTTGTTTTAGGCCGGGCTGCGGCTCCTAGCTCCAGAGTGTGGCTGAAGAGGTTGGTGGCTCAGGCTGTGGGGCGCGTGGGAGCTGGTCTCCTGCTCTGCAGACTTGAGCTGAACGTCCCAGGATGCCAGTGGACCGGGAAAACGTACCTCCGGCTGCCACCGACTCTCGTCCTGCCTGGGACCAGGCTGGGGATGGCACAGGGCACAGAGGCATAGCGCGGGGGCGGGGTGGTGGCTCTCTGACGACGGGCAGAGCCAGGCCACCCTGGACTGACCCGAGCAACCTGACCTCAGGCAAGTCACTTAATGGCTTCATGCCTCAGTTTCCCCTCTGTAAAGTGGCGTTCCTGGGAGGATGGTAGGAGTCCCCAGATGTAAAGAGGGCTCCGTAAGAGCCCATTAGGGAAAGTCTACATTAGGGAAACTGCTCCCCCACCCTGCCCCCCAGCCCCTGCGCCTGGAGCGAAGGGCGTGTCCGCCTCCAGGCCCTGAGCCTGAGCTCTTGAAGGAAGGGAGCGGAGGCCGTGACATGCAGGGCCACATCAGTGTCTTGTGTCGTTACACATTTTTAAAGTCCTAACAGGGATGCTGGCGGTCCTGGGCCCCCTGCAGAGGGTTCTCTGGGCCGGCGGGAACTCTGCAGATAGTAAGAAGCTCCTTGTTGCTAGGACTCCCCAGGGGACTCTGCCCCGCCTTAGTGAGGCGAGTCACGCTGAGGCAGACAAAGGCTCTGATGGGTGGGCCATGCCGACGCCTCTGGCCCCTGAATTGTCGGGACGCATCAGGTCTCACCTAACTTGCCTGCGTGGTCTCAACGAAGGCCTTTTGTCGGGGGAGGGAGGGGTGCTTTCCGTTCTCATCTAATCACATTTCTCGGCCCGACGGCGGAACGTCATGCTAAGCAGGTCATTTTGGCTTCAGGACAGGAAGCGAGGGCTGGAGATTTGATTTGGAGCCAACACGTGCTTCATTAGGGCTGGATGAGGACTGACCCGTTCGCTCCTATTTCCGAAAGCCGTGAGCTCCTCCAGCCCTGGCTCTGTGCGGCGAGCCCAGCCCCGAGGGGCACACGGGTGTCCCCAGCAAACACCTCCCACCCACCCTGACGATGACTCCTGCGTGAGAAGGCGGACAGAAGGAAGAAGCAGTATTTTCAAATACCGATAACGCAGCTTAGAAACTGGGCTCCCTACTCAGGGAAGGGATGTGATATCACAGAGCGACCCCGGATGAGACAAAAACGAGGATCCTTAGAAAACCCAACATAAAAAGGAAAACGAATGCAAAGAGCCCGGAGCCCGGGGTGCCTGCACTGACGGCGCGCAGACCGTGTGCAGTCCTGGGGGCAGACGCTTTCTCCCCCAGCAGCCCGAGAGTTCCGGAGACTCGGCGCAGAAGAAAGCAATTTAACGTTAGCATTAAAGTTAATATCACTGAAAGCAAACCAAATGTTCCTATCCAGCAGAGCGTGGAAAATTCATCCTGTTTTGGTGACGGTCCCTGGCTTCAAATTAGTAGATGTCTCAACTCTTCCTTTATCATTTCCCTTCCTATCTCTTATTTTTATATTCCAAAATTGTATTTTAATTCTACTTCGCGTCCCCCACCCCGATGTAGAGACGTCCAATGCAGGGGTGATGCCCGCCTGCATAGCCCCCTCCTGGGTCTCCCCGGGTTTTCCTGGCGGCCGGCTGTGCCGGCTGGGGCCTTCCCCGGGGCTGGGACGGTGCTGCCATTCCTGGTGTGTCTGTCCTCCCTCCACGGGGGTTATTTCTAACAAGTACAGCAGAGAGACCACAAGCCCAGCCCTCCAGGCTTGCCCTCGGGGCAGCACCACCATCGGAATTCCACCTGCCATGTCCAGAAGGGCTCCCAGTTGTCCCAGAGTGGAGGCGGGGCGGGGGGGAGAGGTGGGGAAGGGAGGCAAAGAGGGAAAAAAAATCAATCGATGTCTATAACGAGAGGTACGTACCATAATACAGACACGTGGCGTCTGCCCTGCCCCAGGAGGTGAACAGGACTTCGGCCAGTCAGCAGGAAATTTCAAACCATTTCTCAGACACAAAGGCCACAGGAATAAGGTGCCGATCAGAGGAGGAGGGTCTGTGGCAAAGCAGAAAGACGGGCTCGCGTGCGCTTGTGCAGAGCAGCTAACCGGCGGGCCGGCTAGCGCTGCCGCCCAACACCGGCCTCTGGAGCCAGGAAGAACCCAGAAAGGTAATGCTCGGCCCCAACCCACTGGCCTTCGGTGGGAAGGGGGTCCTCTCCCTGCGGCCCGCGAACACCCATGTGCACCCTGGAAGGCCTTGGAGGACACGGAGCCTGAGGGACCGTGTGCAGAAGGAAGCTGGTATTCCAGATCTTAGTTTTTTAATTTGCGGGACAAGCTCAAAGCTTGGGGTCTCCCCCTCCCGGGGCAGGATCCCACCTGCTTTGCCGCACGCCCACGATGGAGTGGGCGGGGCCTGACTCCTGAAATGGGTCTCTTGGAATTTGTCACTTTTGAGACCGAAGCTACCATGTCCAAAGGCCAGGGAGAGCCAAAAGAGCATTGCCTTAGGCCAAAAAGCAAGAACCCGTTCCACCCAATGCTTCCGAGCCAGGGCTAAGGGCGCTGGCGGTGCCCACCTTGCCCGCGGATGGGGCGGGGCCAGGGGGGCACCAGGGGGAACGGCCATGTGGCCGCTCAGCATCCCACCCCTTCCCCCAAACTGAAGCACTGGTTGGCCAGGATTCACATCCAAACCGACACACGCGCCCTCTGTGAAAAGGTTTGAAATCCTTTCGCCAATTCTTTGTGCACCGGGCCTTCTGGAAGGCTGGGATGCCACCAGGAGCTCCCCAGACGTGACAGAGTCAAAGCAGCACGGGCCGGAAGGACAGTCCTGAGTCCCTGCTCTCCACCCTCCCGAGCTGGGAAGGGAGCATCCCAGGGAATACTGCGGAGTCCAACGTGGAGATGCGGTGGGGGGCGGGGGGTGCGGTTAAGGAAGGCCCCCGTTCTCACGGCCAGGATGAGGGCCCGTTAACCACGGGCACCACAGCTGAACGTCACCCTGAGTCTCCTCGACCCTGGTTCTGGGAGGAACGCTTCCGGGCCCCTGGGGCATTCACCCCTCGCGGCTACTCCTGCCACTGACAGGGGGCCCCTGGCGTCCTCCTGGTTTCCTATTCGTTTCTTCCTAAGATGTTTAAGGGGTTGGAGAACTTCTCTCTTTTAAATTTACAAAATGGTGCATGTGTATGCTCCCTAAAAAAAAAAAAAAAAAGCTTATTGATATTTTAATCTAATTCCAGATAAACCCCCGGAAGCTGACTCGAGGGTTTCTTAAATGTTCCCAGGGATGGTTTCAGGGCCATGTCTTCTTTGAAGGATTACCCACGATTAATAAAAAGGAGCATTTAATAACCAGGAGTCTGGCTGGTATTTGATATTTTGCGAGATGCGCCGCTGACATCTTCCTGATGGGCGTTCAGAGAGACTGACCGGGAGCGTGTTGATAGCGGAGGCCCAGGGCTACCAGCCGGACAGGACGCCTGCTCGGCCTCCAACAGGTGGCGTCCAGGGCAGGGAGGGCCTTCTGTCAGCTCTCCGAGGGTGCGGCCTGGAGACTACTGTGGCTGCTGCGGGTTCTGTGTCTGGTTGGTGAAACACCTCCTTCTGTCGACCCCGCCCCCTCCTTTTGCCAGGCCAGCCGTGTGCACTTGCTCAGCCCCCTAAGGACCCATGAAGGGTGCTCCCGCCCCCCAGGTCAACAGCGCCCGGTGACGATGCTGGGACGTCAGGGTCTGGCCCAGGCCCGAGCTTACCGGTTCCCGTTAAACGTGGATTTGTACTCGGCTGTCGGGTGTAGCGTCTCGTCGGTGTACATGGGCACGGACGCCCGGACACACTCGTGGGAGCACTGCAGGGTCTCATTATAGGCCGTGAATATGTCCAGGCTGCTGGGCACCCGGGCGGGGGTGAAGTCCGTCAGGTTCTGGCAGCTCTCCTCCTGCTGGTTGACCTTCCGCTGGTGGCTGTTCCGACGCGTGTTCCCGCTTTGGGCGCAGCTGGAAGACAGGAGTTGGGCTGGGGGTGCGGCGGGCAGGGGCCGAAACCCAGCACTTAGGGGCACCTTCGTCTCCAGGCATTAATTATTCGTCATTTCATATTAGATGGTAATTCCCAGCCTCTTCACAAAGACCAACCACAATGAAACAATCAGCTCGCTCTCTCGCTCTCTCCCTGTTTTGTTTTTTGTTGTTGTTGTTGTTGTTGTTAATAAAATTTGAATTTTAATGTGCCATTATCGCAGGGCAGATGAAGAAGAAAGTGTCTGAGCTGTGTTATCCCAGAGCTGAGGCCTCGTCTGCTGGAAGGATGTCAGCCGGGCAGTGATGGCTGACTCAGTTTCCCCATGAAGGGATGGGTACAGGTGGGGCTGGTCTGGTGGCTCATTCTGGAAGGGGCTATGTAACCGTCATCGGGGAGAATTATTACACAGGGGACCCTGCGTCCTCAGCCCTGCCCTTCCCCAGCTCCCAAGCTAGAAATGAACACGGATCATCCATCCTTCACGGCCATCAGGTCCATGGGGAGATCTGGTCTGCAAGCCCCACAGAAGCTTCCCTGTTCCTCTGGACCACACAGCCCTCTCGGTACCACCAAGGATGGACATGGGAATCCTGGCCTTGTCAGCCAAGGGATCTGGGGGAGCGGGCCATCAGTGACCTCTCGCAGTCACTTCCGGCATGTCACAGGAGGGATGAGTGGAAGTCCCATCCCAGTGGAGGAGAGCAGCTAGGAGGAAATTTGGGGAGCCCCAGCTTGGGGAACCAGTTCCCCTTCTTGCCTCCCTGCTGTGCTCAGAGCCAATTCAGAAGGATGTGGCCATGACAGGCGAGGGTCCATGAGCCCACCTTCCTGCAAGTCACGGACGTGCCCTGTCTCATTTTGCAATGAGAGGAGCCCTGCTTCCTGGTGCAGAAGCCCCACGCCATAAATAAGGCTGGGAAGAGAAATGCAAAAGCCAGGGGACCCCCCCCCCAACAAGGTCATGGAACATCCTCATCATTGCCTAGGTGGTCGTCCCCAGAAGAACTCTCTGAGGCTTTGCTGCAAACCCCAATGTGGGAAACCAAGAGGGGACAGTGTCCCCCATCCCCTCTGCGGGCCGTAAAGATGGTCGATGGCATTTGTCCAGCCACACATCCATGGGATCCTGGGCCCCAGAGTCCCTTCTCCTGCCAAGCCCTGCCCAAGATGCCTCATGGTGAGTTTAGAGTTGTCCTCATTACTGCTCCCAGAAAATGCCCTGGGACTCGGGTCTGCTGGCCTCCGGGAGGCCTCACTTATTTGCTGTGAGGTCTGCTTTGGAGCTGTGCCAGTCCCCACCCTCCCAGCTCTGCTAACCCAGGAGACTGGCTTTCTCTCAGATCTCTGTCATCGGGACACTGGGGAGCAGCTGCCACCCATCAGCCCCATATGACTTCTGACCACCTCCTGCCGACGACCGCGGGATGGTCTGGGTGTACTGCTCTACAAGGAGTCCGACCTCCTCGTGGAGGACACATTTGCTGGAGGGCTGGCTGCGGGCAGATGGGGCCTCAGAGGCGTGTGTGCGGCAGGGTCACCCGGCAGTGCCCGATTTTCCCTGGGGTGTAGCAGGTGTGCTCACCTAGCAAGGCCAACCTCAAAGTAGGCCAGTTTCCAGGAGGAAACAGGCAAAGACCAGCTACCCAGAGAAAAGCAATAACCTAGTTTGACAGACACTCAGCGGCCGCAGGAGGAGGGAAGGGTTCAGGCTGAACACGGCCCCTGCACAGCCAGGGCAGCGAGGGGTGGGCACGGGCGCACCCAGGCCGCTGGCGCGTTGGGTGGGGGTGTCTGCAGGCATGCCTGACGCTGGCACAGGCTTCGGAGACCAGAACATGGGCTGCCCGAGAAACTGTGATGAGGTGGGGCTCACTCGCCTCCTGCAGAGAAAGCCGCGGTCAGGGGCACACCCCGCCCAAGGCCAGTGTCGGGCAGTGTGGCGCCTGCGCCGGCCAAGCTGCCCCGGGGCTGAAGGTGAGAGGGCTGCGGCAAGGCCACGAGCCACCCCGACTCTCTGGCCCAGATGAGGGAAACAATGCCCTGGGATGTGAGGCGGGACTGGGTCTGAGAAGTAGGAAACACTCTGTGCACACTTCCCGGGGGACCCCCACAGCCCCCGTGTCCGCGCCAGAGGGGCCGAGGAGCCTTACCAGTTTTTTAAGACAAGAGTTGTAATCAGAGCAGCTATGACCATGATGAGGGAGACAGTGATGGTGATAATCTGATGGACAGCCAGACCTGGAAAAGAGGAAGGGGAGGCAGCCATGAGACCCAGGCACGAGACACAGGAACCCAGGAGGGGCGGGGCTGGCTCCTGCACACTCAGGTCTCTCCTTCCCCACGGCAGGTGCCGGCAGGAGCTGGGTCCCCTGGAGTCCAGGAAGGGAGGCCCCGGCCCTGGCATCTCTTGGTTCCCCAGCTGTCACCCAGCCCACGGGAAGCTGTGTCCTTTCCTGCACCTGCCAAGCCTTTCACCTGGCCCAGGCAAGCTCTGGCCGAGGCACGCCCCAGGACCTGTCACCCTTCCTCCGCTGGCTCCCACCTGGGTGGGTTCTCCATTCTGAGCACTAGGCCTTTGAGTGGGAGCAGGTTTAGCCAGACCCAAGAGGGGCCAAAGCAGCCCAGGATTTGTTGGGAAGGGAGGAGAGAGTGGACAAGCGTTGACCTCCTGGCAGGGGTTCACTGGAGGAACCTTCCTCTCTCCAGAGTCCTCTCCCAGCGGCTCACGGCCTGTTGAGGTTCCAGGAATCAACAATCCAGGCCTCGCAGCTGATGCTTCTCAAAAGCCTGGAAAGGGACCTGTGGTCTAGCCTCGCTGGCCTGTGTCTGCTGTGTGTGTGCACGGGGAAGGAGGGTGCAGGGGTGCTCGGGGGGGGCAAGTCAGGGACAGAAGCAGGGCGGCCTGAGCCCCGCCTGAGAGCTGTCTGGGAACCCCACACGGGGAGAGCAGAGGCCCAGGATTCTCTCCTACACTGTCCTTCCATCCCCACCCCTGTACCACCTTCCACTAAGCACAGAGGCAGGGGTGGGAGGTGAGGCTCCCAGCTCCGGTGTTCCACCGAGGCTATGTTCCTCCTGACAACGCACCTGTAACATCTTTCCTGGAGCACGGACACTGGGGACATGCCCAGCAGACGCTGCTGGTCCATAAAAGCCACTTGCAAAGGCCCTGTCCTCCTCCGATCAGGAAGAACCCTTCCTACCTGAGGGGCTGGGCCATAAAGGTCCCGGGGGTGGGGGAGGGCTGCGGTGAGCCCTGCAGCGGGCAGCACCTTGTCTCACCAAAGGGCTAATTTCCCCGTGTCCTCGCACCTGCGAGGTGTAAGAACTTGCCTCTCGCGACTCCTGGAGCCCCAGGCAGAGACCCACCTGCCACTCCCGAGGAGCCCAGCGGGTCCCTGGGTGAGAACGAGACGGGTGCACGCGGCCCGCCGTGGAGGATTTTGGAATGTGCTATTTTCCTGGCGGTCTCCCAAGGACACAGTCTCGCAAACAGATGTTACCTCTCCACTGAGTACGATCCTCGTGGGGAAATTGCTAATAAATGATTCAAAGTTGGCAAGGCCAGAAGACAAGCTTTCTCTTCCTGTTCGCCCGTCTTTGGGGCTATTTCTGCTGGTCGTGAGGGATTCCCATCCTGAGCCCACAGGATAAGCACCGCCAGGAAGACAGGAGAAGACACGGATGTGGCAGAAAGCCCTTCAGGTGTTCCTTCATGCCCCGACTCCAGAGCCCTTACGGAGCGCCTACTGCATGCAAACGCTCTCCGCTTTGACGAGCTCGGCAGGTCAGCTTCCCTAGTGCCCGTTTCTTCACTTGATCTCAGCCAAAGCCTGAGAAGCGATCTAGCCCCCCCCCCTTTTATTAAATGACAGCATCTACTGCTGGTTCTGGCCCAAGAAAGGGGCCTCGTCACCTTCATACCCGCCCCAGTCCCGCACACCCTCTAACACAGCCCCTTCCCACTGTCTCTCTGGGGCCGATCACATTTATACCTGAAAAGGAGAAAAGAAAAACCAGAGGAACAACGAGAAATATAATGATATAGTCCTAAGCTCTGCCTTGCTCTGGAGGCGCGTCTCCTGCCTTCGGTGTGGAACCTCCTCCATAGAACTCACCACGTTGAATTGTGGCGGAAACAAGAACTGGGTTAATAACCAGGCAAGGTCACGGGCTACGCGTTCCAGAAGGACTTCTTTGTGCCGGGCACCTTGCCAAGCTTCCCCTGTGATCCGTCGAAACCATCAGCAGCAGCAGCACTTTCGCACCTGCCTGACTGACGAGGAGCCTGGGCTGAGGAGTAAAGCGACTTTCCCACCGTCGTCCGGCAGAGCCAGGACCACAGGCGATTCTCTGCTCTGGGCCTCCGAGAAAATCCAGCATCGGACGCCCAGCTAACCCGTCTGTAGCTGCCTCCTGGTCGTCAGACTCGCCGAGGCCGGCACCCGAGGACCCCTCCCTCCCGTATTTGACTTGCAGGGCAAACAGGCTTCTGCTGCAGCGCGGGGCCCCCGAGTTCTCACGGGCCCCTGGGCTCACGCATGGGAGAGCCACGGTTACCAGAAGATCTCACAGACCCCATGCTCACGTCGGGGGGACAAGGGTCAGGCCTTTTCACGTGCGGCAAGAATGACACTTGTAAGCAGCAGGTGGAAGACAGAAAACCCGTAAGGATGACTCCTGGCCTCCTGTCTCGGGGAGGTCGGCTACTAAGCAGAGGACAGATCAGCATGCGAGAAGTGGCGTCCTCTTCCAATCATCTGCCCGTTACTCAGTCCTCCCTGAGTGCCAGAGTCCGTTCTTCATCTGCGAACATCCCTCAAGTCTTTGCGTGGACGCCGGGTGGGCGAACCTTGCCACGCAGGGCCAGAGAGTAAATATTTCAGGCTTTGTGAGCAGTGTGGTTTCTGTCGCAGCATCGCAGTCCGGCCATTGTGGGGCAAGAACAGCCATGGATGACATGGGAAAAAATGGGCGTGGCTATGTGCCAATAAAACTTTATTTATAAAAACAGACAACAGCCGGATTTGATTCACAGGCTGCCGTCCGCCGGCCGCTAATTTAGGTGAATAGCTGAGTGTTTGCCTCATAAATTAAACAGAACATGTATCTATTTTGAAAGATTGACTAAAGCTGGGATTCAACCTGCAGACCTTTGGTTCTGAAGACTGGAATCTTCCCTCCCCATCATTAAAGGTTTCCCGAGTTCTGAGAATGTCACCGGCCACTGCCAAGGGGATTTCAAGGACAGCCTCTGCCTCCACCGCGGCAAGCCTGACGGTCACAGTCAGCGACGGGCAGCTCTGTCCTGCGGGCTTCGTCCACATGAGCCTGGCTTCAGAAGAGATCACTTCGTGTGACAGTTTCCTCGAGAATCCAATGAGACAGGATTCTTGATTTTTGGAAACCAAACTCCAGGGAGAATTTTATCAGTTTAGTCCCTCTAAGGACCCTCAGAAATATTTCAGCCACATGTCTTTCAATTTTCTCCATTAAGGTTGAAAAGGAGCTGCATTTTGCAAAAAGACAAGAACGTGCAGCTCTCAGAACTGGTGTGTCCAGCCACTGGCTCTCCCTGCCCCATATGAATGGTGACGTTCTTAGGAGGTTATCCCCCCCCGATTCTCTCCCTCCTCACTAACTTCTCCCAACACTCACACCTTCAACAGTGTTCCCTCAGGTCGGGTCCCTTGTGGACATGACACAGTGCAGGTGGGAACATCTGTCCCACAAACCCTATTGACCCCGGGCAAGGCAATGCTTGAATAGTGTCTACGCCCGCTGTCAGGCAGGCTGTGACCGGTGAACAACGATGTCACTGGAGGGAAGGTACACCCAGGAAAGGGCAGAAAACACAAACTTCGCCTCTCCATTTACAAGGTCAGTACCAAATCCATCTTCAAATTCTCTGTGGTTCAGTCCTGGTCCCAGAGCGCACCGCACGCCGTGAGGGGCGGGGGGGTTCTTACTTCCCCTTCCTGACAGGTGTTGCCGCTCCTGCTAATTTAGGGGTTCTCTCGGCTCCTGGTAATTGCGACTGTATACTAATGTGCGAGGAATCAGCTGCCATCCAGGTAATGAAAAATTATACCTGGAATAATGGATGGGGACAGATGGATTAGCAAACTCTGCATCAATCAATAGGGCTTTTATGGTTATATTTGTGGGGGTTTGTAATAAGATCAGGTCCTGGAGATTGATGGGAGCTGGTAATCCATCTCCGGGGCTGGATGCCTTTCTCATTAAAAGAAGCCGAATCGAACGCGGGCCACTGTCCATGGCAAAAACCAACCCGCCGAGAGCCTTCTCTCCTAGCGCCCGGGGCGTGTGCGTGGCGCACCGGGCTGGCGCGCTGGGACGATGGCAGGAGCGATGGCGCTGGGACGTGCTGAGGCAGAGGAACCTCGTAGCTCACCGCGCGGTGCGGGGACCTCATGTGCCTGCACCCTGGGAACCAAGGACGGTGACCGGTGAGTCCAAAAATGTCCGTCTTCAGGGGCTTGAGGGGTGAGAGGGCACAGGGGGTTCCCAAAGAACCAATCACACGGCGAAAACAACATTCCTTTTCCACAAAGGCTGCAGCACGCGGGCTCGCAGCACGTCTCTGACTAACGGCCCGGGGAACGCGGGAAGCTCGCCGCGTGTGCTGCACGACGCCAGGCGGTCCGGCCCCACTCCCCGGAGAAGGACGCCCTCTGAGGCTGGGGCTTGTTCTGAGCCACTGGGCCACCTCCTGGGACAGGGAGCTGCTGTGGGAAAATGTGTCTTCCCAAACCAGGGTGTTCTCAGAGAAACAGGCTAGCGGCCGGGGCGGGGGAGACGAAGGAGCGTGTCATTTTCTGAGGGACCCTGCAGGGTGTTCCATGCGGTGGGGGATTGGGGAGGCCCAGGGCCAGGACCCCGTGAGAGCAAGATGCCTCCCGCCAGGATGCTCTCTGGCTTAGGGCAGGGCTCTCCCGGACAGAGAAGAGAGCCCCAGCCTGGAAGGAGCTGTGCGAACACCTCGGGATAACATGGGGAAGGCAAAGGTGAGTCCTCGAGATATCCCCTCAAGGACTCACTTCAGACTGTCCTCAGCCGGCGACCGGTGGCCCTATCTGAGACACCTCTGGTGGTCACACAGGGAGGAAGAGGTCCTCCTGGCATCAAGGGGATAGAAGCCGAAGACACCAGCTCTGTCTTCCTGTACACAGGACAACCCCATAAGAAGGAGTGACCTGGCCCCAAACGTCATTCACTAACAAAGGGAATGCGTGAATGACACAAGGAGACGGTCCCCATCGCAAACCATCCAAACTGACTTGCCGTGATGCCATCCCCTTGTAGCATGTGGGCAGTGTGTCAGAAATGTCCGGATCACAGCCCCTGTGGCCACAGAGGTGGAAAGCAGTCCTCTGCCCATCATGTCCCGTTCTCCCTCCAGCCACCTCCTCCTTGGTGGCGAGGCACGGCTGGCGAGGGCCTACAGGACTGAGTCAGCCCCCCTAAGGGAGTCAGGCACAACGGAGGGGTAGCAGGTGTCCCGCGTTGTCTTTGGCAAATTTGTTTATAATGCTCCCCACAACCTCAAGCAGAGATGCTCCCCATTTCCGCAGGGAGGTTAGGGGACTTTTTCAAAGCTGCACGGTGTAAGGTGGGAGGTCCCCAAGACGACCTTCAGGTTCAAAGATTCACTCAAATGAGAATTGAGCTGTTGCGCTCAGTCTTGGTTTACTACAGCGTAAAAACAGGATTAACATCTGCACTGGGACGAGGTGCAGGGGGCAGGGTCTGGGAGAGACCAAGGGTGGTCGTACCTCTAGCCCGACCAGAGGTGGAGTGGATGCCCTGGGGCACAAGGCCCCCACCATGAGTCCATTATTAGTCCAAGACACTCTCAACAGGCAAGACACTGATCTCCCAGGAGCTGGGCTCAAGGTCATCTCTTTGAGCAAGGATAACCCTTTCCTGCTAAGAAAAGCCGTGAAGACCCGGGAAAGCCATGACTTAAACGCAAGCAGGCTTGCTCTGGGGCCATGCCTTGAGCTGGAGAGCAGTGGTCCTTCCACCCTGGGGAGATGGCCAGCGGCCGTGCTGCTACGATCTGGAGAGAACGTGGGGGTCATCACGCACACCTCACTCCAAAAGGGTCTCCGAAAGGGACCTGAAGTTGGGCTCGCTCCGCCGGCATCAGGCTCACTAAAGCTGTCCCACCCACAGGTCAGCCACATCGAGGAGCAAATTCCTCCGATGAGGACAACCTTCTCTGCCTTTGGAGACTCCCCTGCACTGTAGAGCCCGGTGGGGAGACAGTGGGAGCTGGAGGCCAAAAAGATTGCCCAGCGGCCAGGTCCAGACCCCGAGCAAATGCACCAGGGGCCGTGCAGAGTTTGGGAAACTCCACCCACACCAGTGGTGCTGTTGTCGTCATTTTATGGGTTGAGCTGTGTCTCCCCAACACTCCCACGCGCAAGTCCTAACCCACTGACTTGGAATTTCCGGAAACGGGGTTGTCGCAGACGTGACTAGTTAAGATGAGCTCATACCGGGTCGGCGGCCCCAGCCCAGCATGACCAGAGTCCTCATAAAAGGGGCAGATTTGGAGACACACAGGCCACAGGGACAAGAGCGAAGTTGCGCTGTCAGAGCCCAGGAACCACCAGACGCTGGGAGAGGGGTTGGAACACCCTTCCTGGGAGCCTCCGGAGGGCGCATGGCCTGGCCTTGCTCTCCTCTTCTGGCCTCCACAAGTGCAGAAGGCGGTGACTCTCCGTTGCTGAGCCCACCGACTCCCGGTGCGCTGTGATGCCAGCCCTCGGGACCTCACGCTCCTCAGCCGACATGCTCTGTGGGGGCCCAGGAGCTATGGGGGGTCGGTCAGAGTCACGGAGGCCCATGGCCCTCCTTCAACTCTGCAAAGCCACCGTCCCCCACCCAGCTGACTTTGGCCAGCCCCGAGACAGCTGGTGCCGGCTCCTGGGAGCCCAAACCCTGGGCAAGTGACCTGGTCTTCCCCCTACCCCGAATTATGTCCACCTGCCCCACCTCAGAATAGGACCTGATTTGGAAATAGGGTCTTCAGCGGTTTAATTAATTACCTAAGCACCTTGAAATGAAGTTGCCCCAGATTTAGGGTGGGTGGTCAGGGCAATGGCAGTGTTCTGATAAAACCCTGGGGTGGGCACAGAGAAACATGGAAGAAATCCGTGTGACGGTGACGCAGGGACTGGAGGTGTGTGGCCATGAGCCCGGGATCACCAGCAGCCACAGGACCCTCTCCCAGAACCTTCGGAGACGGTGTGGCCCCGCAGGCGTCTCACTTCTGGCTTCAGTCCTCCAGAAGCTGGCAAGAATAAACTCCTGTTGCTTCAAGCCCGGGGCTGTGCGACTTGGCCCCCGGTGGCCCCAGGGGATTTGCACACTTGCTTTGTCTCACTTGACTCCTCTGCAAATAAGATCCCAGGAGAATTTATTTGGAGGCCCAGGGAACATCGTTAGCCGCAGGACCTGCACACAGTAGGCCTCTGCGCTGGTGGGCGTCTTCTCCATGCGGCCGTGAGGATGGGCCTTGGGAGACCTGCTTCCCCTCCTGCACACACACAAACCTTCTTGGACAGATGCCATTGGGACTGAGATTTGTGTCTCTCCTGGTCCCTGGGGTCGCCGACACCACACTGAGTAGGAAGGCCTGGGAGCAGAGCTCCCAAGACTGCAGCCTGAAGGCCAAAGGCAGCGCACCCCCCGATTCTGTATCTGAAGCTTTATGGGCACATGGAATGTCTGAGGCTGCTTTGGGGCTACCAGGGAAGGGCTCAGTCGTGGGGCCCGGACGCCTAAAATATCTGCTCTCTTTCCCTTTAGGAATGAGTTAGGGGCCCCTGCCCCAGAGGTCCCCGAGGATTCCAGTGGTCGCTGCTGTGCATGCCTGGCAGAGATGGGACTGGGGGTGGCTGGGGACAGAGAGGACGGGCCCTCCGTGGCCCTGCTGCCCCCGCCTTGTCTCAGGGCCTCTCCCTCCGTGGGACCACACACACAGTCAACCCTCGTGGAGGAGGGTGCACGTGGGATCTGCGTTTCTGAGCCGAATTTGACAGCTAGGAGAGGGGGTTACTCACAGAGGCCAGACCCTGTCCATCTGGTCCCTTGGACTCACATTCACAGGCAGCAGCGACCAGGAGGCCGAATGGAGGCCCCGGAAACATGCCTCCCACCTGGGGCCTGGAACACCCCAGAGGCCGGGTCAGACCTGCTCACTCACAGGCAGCATCATTTCTGAGCAGAAAGGCGGGTGCTGGGTGGAAACCCAACCCCTCAGAGAGGAGGAGATGCTCGACTTCAGGAGCTGTGAAAAAGCGTGAGCCCTGGGGCTCCCTCCTCGCCTCTGCCTCTGCCTCTGTCTTGCTTTGTTTGCTGCCCCCTCCCTCCCATGCACAGGCATGCACAGAGAGGCACACACGCACACACATGCACGCAAGCCACCACACACACACACACACAGGCACACACGGAGGTCAGACAAAGCACACACATGCGTGCACACAGGTCACACAAGCACACACATATGCATGCACACGTGGGCACACGCACACACACATGCACACAGATCACACAAGCACGCACATTTGCACGCACACACACACATGCATGCACACGCGGGCACACAGGCACACACTGAATTTATTGCTCATCTCATTCAAGAGCAGACGCTGCTGTTGCTCAGCTTTGAGCTCAGTAGCTGATATGGAAATGACCCACTTCTTTCACTTAACTCCCAAGAGCTCTGAGACGTTTCAACAAAGGACGGCAGGCGAGGAAGGAGTGCGCATGGAGCCAGCCTCGCTCCGTGCTAAGGAGACGTCAGTGGCAGGGGAGGGACACCCCATGGTGCCCCCCAGCCAGCACTTCCGGCCGGCAGAGGCGCTTCTGCTCTGGCAGCAGCATGGCCCGTGGGCACGGGCGCAGCGGCCCGGGCTCTGGGTCCCACGAGACAGCGGCTGGATTACTCACCAGCAGCGCCGGCGCCCCCCATCAGGGAGGAGCCCCTGTTTAGCCCGCACGATGGTGAATGGGCCACACCCCTGAGCGAACGGAGCAGCCCCCGGCCTGGCCGCCTCCCTCGCCGAGCGTCCTCGCCACCTGACCTGGATATTCCCGTCCGGAGGAGGATGTGCCGGTGCGGCCGTGGCGCTCCCAGTCAGGACCCAGTGCCCCGAGGGTGCGCCGAGGGCAGAGGCTACTGCAACATCGCTGGTGTGCGGACAGAGGTTGGCCCTGAGCTCGTCGGGCCACTGGCTCCTTTGAACTTTTGGGGTCACAGGAGACTAGGCCCAGGCCAGACGCGGGAGCAGGGCGGACAGCCTCAATGGTGGAACGGCGGCCAGCCCAGCCGAGCTGACAGACAGACGGCCACTCCGAGCGTGTCCTCCCGCAGGCGCTCACCCTGAGGTCTGGGGCTGTTTGTTACGTGCTGCCGTTGCTGGGCCCACAGCTAACTGACACTCTCCCTGAAGAGGGGAGGGGACGGTCCTCCAGGCAAAGAGTAGAAGCTCTGTGGACAAAGGTCAGAGGAGACTGCCAGGGGGGCCTCATGGCAGGACGGCCTGGTGGCTTCAGGTCCCGAGAGCTCAGAGTGTCAGACGTCACCGGGTGCCACAGCTGGTGGCACCTGTGCTGTCAAGTCCCGCGCAGCTGCTCACGCTTGAGCCACGGTCTCAAGGTCTCCCTGTGGGAACCCAGTTCTGACACGTGGGAGGAAGGGGAAGGGATATGGGACAGACCGGGTTTTCTTGTAGAGAAGGGTTTAGGGAGGTGGCTGAGGCAGACTGAATGCACCTGCCTACAGGAGCTTTGATGGACGCAGGCCGTGGCCTTCCCTGGGAACCCTTCGCAGTGTCCAAAGCAGGAGTTCTGTGCTGTCCTTGGAAGCTTAGCTCCCTGCTCGAGACTCCTGATGCACGAGTTTGAGAACTGTCCGGTCAGGAAGCCTGTTTCATGGAGCTGGTGTGACCCAGCACCGCCCGGACAGTCCGACGCAGGCGCTCTCCCCCTGCAGCACGTGCGCGTCTGAACCCCGGCAGAGCTCGCTCCCCACGGAGCTCGGTGGCACACAGGCCCAGGGGAGGAACGACTCCTGTCCCCCGTCCTGAGGGCCTGTGTCCGCGGCTCCCCCAGGGCAGCACCCACCTGCTGCCCCCGTGGTGCTCAGCAGACAGTTGTGGGGTGGAGAGAAGAAACTCCACTTAGGATACCCGGATCTGGGGCAGCTGCGCCTTGTTGCCTGGCCGTGACTTGGACAAGCCCTGCCTCGGTGGTCAGAGGTCAGAGAAGGGCTGTCCATGACGCATGTTGATGATGAGGTCCCCCAGAGCATCCCGGAGCACTGGTCCTGGGCTCCGAGCTGGGTGACCCCAACATGTAGAGCTAGCCATTCCTCCAGCCACCACCAAGTCCCACCCCACTGCTGGTGTCTGGACTGGGGCCCCGTGCTGGCCGCTGCTCTGTCTGCACACCCAGAGCTGGAGCTCACCACTGCATCGCTCACCAATGGAGCTGTGGAAACCCATCAACGGCCACCTTCCAGCGACGGGGCAAGCTCCCAGTCCAACCTCCGGACTGACCAAGTCTGAGGGGCAGGGGGGAGGGTCCAGCCTGGTCTCTTCAGAGCACTGTGCAGCCTGCAAACAGAGCCCGGAGGCTCAGCCGGCGGTCAACTCTGCCCTCAAAATTCACTGACGGTGTGGACGGAGCCGGCAGGAGGCAGATGCCAATCCTGCGTTCCACTGAAATCCCTGCAAAGCCCTCAAGTTTGGGAAAACTGCAAGGCAATTCTGATGGGGTGGGGAGCGTGGCAGAGAAAGGGAAACGTGGGAGTGCCCACCAGCTTCCCACAGGGGTGCTCTGAGCCCTTTTAAAAGCTTCCTGGTGGGGAATATCCTTAACCCCAACAGCAACCTCTGGTTTTGTGCCGCTGACCGTCATTCTATCAAAACAGTCAACCGGCAAATAGACGCATTTAACTGGCCCAATATTCCTCCCCGACCCAGAGGCCCTGTGCGGCCCTCCCGTTGCCCTGGGACAGTTGTCTGATCCCCCTTATCCCACTGGGAGGGGCCTTTGATGAGAATCACAGCTGTCCTCATCCCCAGCTCCAAGGCAGGGCCACCCGGAGGGTCAGCTGAGAAGGGCAAGACATGGCAGGTCTGGGCAGTGGTGGCTCCGGGACCAGGTCAGGAGAGGAGGGAGGTGTGCCTGAGGGGTGGGAGGCGCAGGGGAGGGGTGGTGTGGTGGATGATGTAGGCCGACAGCGTAACATCAGCCTTTGGCTTTGGTGTGTGGTCCACACGACATCCGAAGCCGTGTTGGCAAGTCAGCCTTTCAGGGCCCAAGACTCAGGCCCCATCAAAGAGAGACAAGCCAGAACCAACAGAACATCCAAGCTCAGCCTCGGGGACCAGAAGCCGGGAGCTCCCTGTGAGTTTGGAGAACAGGAGAGGCGCTATTCTCCCACCCCCAAGAGGACAGCCATTTGGAGTCAAGGAGGCATGTGCAGGCTGCAGACAGAAAAGGGTCTGAAGCCTTCCAAGGAGGAGGGGGCTTCCAGAACGACGGAGACCCAGTTTCCAGTTCTCATGCTCCCAACCTAGTTGGCTGAGGAGCAGCCTCTGGGGCAGGCGTCGGCAGACGCTCCCTGTGAAGGGCCAGGGGTCAGCGGTTTAGGCTTGGAGGCCCGTAGGGTCTACACCACAACCACTCACCTCTGAACCTGCCACAGATCCAGAAAAAGAAATGGGTGCGGTCACGTCCCAGGAAGACCCTGCCTGGGGCCACTGACATTCAAATTTCAAACGATTTTCGTGTGTTATGAAACACCATCCTTTTGATTTGTGCTACCTCTTTAAAGAAAAAAGATTTTATTTATTCATTTGAGAGAGAGAGAGAGACAGAGTGTAAGCAGGGGCAAGAAGAGAGGGAAAGGGAGAAGCAGACTCTCTGCTGAGCAGGGAGCCTAATACGGGACTCAATCCCAGGACCCTGGAATCATGACCCAAGCCAAAGGCAGACGCTTAACTGACTGAGCCACTCAGGTGTCCTGATCAGATTCTGTCTATAGCTTTTCACTCACAATGTCCAGCACTGAACCGAAGTTTACCGGGCACACCAGGGGACAGCAACAAAGAACAAAATCCAGGAGGAAAGAGATGACAAAAGAAATGCTCTCATAGAATCACCAGGCATTGGTGTGATCAGGTGCGAGCTTTAAAATTCAAGGTGGTTAATACAGTAGAGACTAGATTGTAAGAAGAACTTCCAGAGGGAATGGAGGCTTACACAGATACTAACATCTTACGCATAAATCATGTCTATGGACAATTTGCATAGGTCTAGGTAAATTTGAAGAAAACAGAATCGATTCCTGCTAATTGCTGTGGGATGGGCCCCGGGAAGCTGCAGTTCCCTTTCGGGATCCTGGTGTCCCCACCCACGTCATGAGTAATTCAGTCTGCATTAGTGGTCCTCCAACCATCCTCCTGAACCTGGACACTGTGCTTTCAGGAGCCGTGGGAGACTCGAGGACAGTCTGGGTTCCCCTCTCCCACCTTAACTGTGCTGCCCTACTTCAACCTCTTCTCCATACCAGGGGTACAAGATTTCCCTAAAAAGAACCGTGAAAACCTTTGGATGGATCAGTGTGGGGGGCCTTTCCAGCAGCAACGATGCATGATTCTATCAAAGAAGGAGATTTGTGATAGGCTCCAGCTAGACTCTTCAGAGGAGGGAAGGGACAAGCAGGAGGGGCCCCTGAGGGGGACCTGTCTGGTGGCCAGAACAAGGGCCATGTGGCCAAGGAGCCACAGGGGCCTGATGAGGTCTTTGTGGGCCCCCCTGAAGCCTCCCTCCTCCCAGTGCTCCCACTGTTGTCTCACGCCTTGAGTTTGCCATTTTGGTCCTGGTTTTATAGATGTCTTTGAGAGGCAAACTCCTTGTAAGAATAAATCTTTCGGGTGACAGTGTAATGGGGTGGGGTGTGTGGGAAGGCGTGGGAAGTCAAGATCACTTCTTATTGGCTGAATGATTCAAAAAAGCAAGAGAACCTTGGGTCCTGATGCAAGTGGTGTCGCTGAGAAGCAAGGGACTGCGGGAGGCCAGCACCCCCGCCTCCAGAGGACTCCATGCAGAAGCTCTATTAGGCTCTGCTTATGTGTCTGATTTACACTCTGCAACATAATAATCCTATTAGCTTAGCATCTACTATGTGCTACATGGACCACAGCCTTCCCAGCTTTGTAGGATGGGAAATATGGGCTCACAGTGATTGTCCTGTGCTCCCCCCAGGCCATCCCACCTACCCTCAGAGCAAGGGTTACCATCTATATCCCTACATCATCTTCTCCTGCTGGGACCTCCCACTGGCTGCCCCCACCCCGTCTGCTGGGGGCTTCCCCTGGGGTAACTGCGCCTCCAAGCACAAAGCAAGCCTGCTCCTTCCTTGCCCCCCATCCCAGTGTTCTTCCTCCTCTTCCCCGCTCCCTTCTCCTCTTCCTGCCTGTTCAACCCCTCCCTTCAAGACACCCTTGGCTTTACCCTCCTCATGTGTCTGTGACAGATTCCTCCATGCACTGAACCCTGGACTCTGCAAGGTGGCCTTCCTGGCGAACCTGCCCTGTCTCACTGTGGGCACTGCCAGCACCACCCAGGGAGATGGCAGGCGCATGGCACGGGAGGGGGTCTGGCGGCACTAGGATGGGGGGGTGGTGAGGCCCAGTCCAGTAGCCAGGCCCCCCTTCAAGCCCCTCAGGCCCTGTATCTCCAGTCACCTGTGCACCCAGCTTCTGGCCAGGGCTGGCTGTGTGTCCGTGCCCAGTGACCCACTCTTATCATTCTAGAAAGGGATACGTGCTTTGCAGAAGGCAGGGATGCTTCTTCCCTTGACTTCATCTCCACTGCGTCCTGTCCTCTTGGATAAAGTGTCACCATTTGGTCTGCTCACCCATCTGTCTTCAGACGACAGGCTGGATCCTGGGTGAAACTGGGGAACAGACCCCAGGCAGAACATGCAGAGCTGTGAGGACCATGGCACATGTGGCTGGGGGTGGGGCCCTTTCCTTCAGCTCCCACAGATCCCAGCACCGAGGCAGAGTGCGCTGCCCCCAGGCTCCTCACACAGCCCACTTTCTGGAGCCACGGGCAGTCCCAATGCTCACTCCCAGTCACCCCACATGCCCTAGGCTGTGATGGACCCAGATGCCAAAGTCCTTCCCAGGCCACACAGTGCTCGGTCAGATCCGTAACCATGTCATCCCTGGAGGACGGTGAAGAAATGGTTGTGACCAGGAAGAAAGAGGTGGTGTGCAGGAGAAGCCCCTGGGGCACTGGCATGGGAGGTCCCCTGGGGGCAATGGAGGGCTGCCCTCGGGGCCCCCAGCCGGGCTCCAGAAGTGGCCTGGCCAGCGCCAGCTTGGGGACCCGGGCAAGGAGATCAGCGGATCATTAGAGACTTGGGTTCTAGAATGGGAATCAGCAAAAGCTGTTCGCTGCCTTCCTCACCCCCCAAGCCCAGGTCAGGATGGTGGGGGTCTCATCCCTGCCTCCTGGCTGCCCCATCGGATATGTCTCCTTCTCCCTGGGACCACGGACGGCGCTGTTGGAGAGGAGCACGCACATCATTCCTTCCCCTTTCCTCCCTGTCTGGCTGTCCCTCTGTCTCTGTCTGACCCTCTCTCTTGGAAGCCTGGATCCCTTCCTCTCCAGTCTGGTCAGACCAAATGGGGGCCGCGAATCCCTCTTCCCGAGGAGACAGCAGGGGTCCCGCTGCAGGGAGGGAGGGTGAGGGGGTTTCACAGGCGATTTCTGAGCTTTTCTGGGCCCCCCGCCCCCACAGCACAGGCCCCACTTCAGGCCCATCCTAGGGGACCCACTTGTCCCGGCCAGCGGGGGGGATGACAGCTCTGCCGGTAATGGCAGGGACTGCCAGGTACACCGTTCCTGCCAGGCTTTCTCGGAAACCATTTTTAAAAGAGTTATGAAGGTGGCAAGGGCACCTGTCAGGTCCCTTTGGCCACTTCCTGTGTCCTTCTTTAGCACAGATTCTCAAGAGCAGGGAAGCCATCCAGCCTGGACAGCATGACGTGCGTCCATACCTCCTGCCTCCCTCTGCTGCAGGTTGTGCACGCACACGGGCAAACACGAGCACACGCACATACAAACACACCCTTCTTACACACCTGACCCCCTCTGCTGCAGGCGTGTGCACACACACCCTTTCCTTACACACGGGCTGCTGCACTCCCCCCACAATTGGCCGCCGTGCCTCCTGTGCGCACGCCCCTGGTGGTGAGGGGGACCTGCCAAATCCTGTCGTACCTGGACTGCCTCATACGGCTCACACCTCCCACACCGCCCCCCCTCCAGGTCACCCGTCCTCCGTCCTCCGTCCTCCGAGAACCTGCTCTGGGATGGGCAGATTCAAATGTACAGAAGCACCTGCGGTCCCCGCGGGGCCCCACGCCCTGGGACTACGGTGTCCCTGCCTCCCTCCGCTCTTTGCAGAGGCCCCATGGGTGGGGAGTCGGATGCCATCTCTGCTTCCCGATGGAAGGCTGCGGCTGCAGGACGAGGTGATTTCTCCAGAGCCACCCCTCAGCTGGAGCACAGTGCGGCTTGAGGGTGCCACTGGGCCCCGTGCCCGTGGGAGGCACAGGTATGGGGCCTGGATGTGTCCTGTCGGCCGCTCAAGCTCCCCGGGTCTTCATACCCATGCTGGGGATACCAAGTTACTGGGACGGAGCTACCAGGAAGCTCTGAGGCTCAAGGGCACGGGGGCGGGGGCGGTGGCTGGGGGGGGCAGGGACATGTGAGGAGAGCAGCACTGTCACCCGTTGTGGGGGCCCCCCAAGAGACGGGCTGGAGTCCCCACCCCGGAGCCTCAGAACGTGACCTCATTTGTACACAGGGTCACCGCAGGGGTGATTAGGTGAGATGAGGTTGCACGGGGGCAGGGAGGCCTCCAGTCCAGTGTGTCGGGGGTCCTATAAGAACAGGAGCAGACACCCGAGATGCACACAGAGGGCAGAAAGCCACAAAAGACAGAGGCGAGGACAGTGTGACTTCCAGGACCCCGGGAGTGGAAGAGGTGGGCAGGATCATCCCCCAGACGCCGTAGGGAGCCCGGCCCTGTCCACACCTGGATCCCAGACTTCCGGCCTCCAGACTGTGACAGGCCAACGTTGCTTCCAGCCCCCAGCACGCAGGGTTGGTCACAACAGCCCCAGAGGCTGACACAGCAGTGAAGACTGGGTTCTGTGGGGTCAGGGGGCCGAGTCCTTATGGGAGGGCTTGTCCGCGGCAGAGGCCGGGCTGGTCCAGCACAGCCTCACCCTGCATGCCCTGCCCGCCCTGCGGAGCGAGAGCTCTCTGTAGACAACTCGCACCGTCTGTACCAGCAGCGCAGAGACCACGGGGATCCAGCCCCTTCCTGCCGTGGCGTGTGGTGACCGCCGTGCACCGCTGTCTCCTCTGAGACGCTAAAGGTCACCAGCTGCCTCCCCAGCTCGAAGCCCCGCGTGTGGGCGGCAGCTTGGCCAGACTGGGGAGAACCAAGCAAACAGACAGCACAGAGCCTGCTGTTCCTCCGGCCGGACCGCCGCCCCCGCTGGCACCCACCGCAGCACAGAAACTCCAAAGTCCGGAAAGCAATGGAAACAGTGTGTGGTGAGCACGACGGCTTCCATCCCAAGCCATAGATGTCTTTGCTGTCATGGTGTCCCATGAGCTCGGGAGCAGGCCTGGCGGGGTCAGCACTGGCCAGGTGGGTCCTTGCGCAGAGGTGACAGCCCGCCACCCCGTGCTGGGCAGCGCAGGTGCCGTGGGGGCCGGGACCCACAGCATTGCTCACCGTGTGGTGATAATCTCAGGAAGACACACTCCACTAGCAGGCCCAGAGAGCGGCCCGGACGCACCCGAGTCCTCACTCCCGGGACTCTGAATGTGACCTTGTTTTGAAGCACAGATTCTGTAGGTGTCATGAGCTAAGGACTCCATCCCCAGGGGACTTAGGGTGGGTCCTCAGTCCCGTGGGGTGGAGACTAGAGGGGGGACTAGGACACAGAGAGACACGGGGACAGAGGTTGGAGCTGCACCCCGGGAGCACCCAGATACAGGAGGAGGCAGGAATCTTCCTGGTGGCTCCGGGAAACTCATACGTAGACTGTCATCTTCACTGCACAGAGAGGACCCGTCCAGGTCCCCTGTCGTCCCGTAAGGGGCGGAGCCCGTGATAGACACAGCTCAGCCTGATTCCAAAACCCTCCCTCTCTCCACGCGTGCTCAAGTCCCAGCCAGACACCGAGGGAGGCCACTCAGCCCAGCAGCAGGGGACTCGGGAGGAGGACACTATCCCAGAGAATGTGAATCCCAGTACCCAGTGGCCTCCGCTGGCTGGGCTGCACCTCAGATCCCCAAGTGATCCGCTTACCCTGGACACCAAGCCAAGCAGAGCGCATGCCTCACAGCTCTCGGAAACGGCCTTTCGTCCCACCCACCATCAGGGAGCTCTGGAAGCTCCAAGATGAGCGTCACTCACGACGGAGCTAGACCAACACGGGAAGCTGACTGGCAAGGGAGGGTGGTGCGTGGGTCTGGCCGAAGGAGGCGGGGGACCCCCGAGGGGCGCTCCCTCAGGCTCTCTGCCCAACGCTGTGCTGAGCTTTCTTACCGTCTCACCAAGGCACCTAGACCTGTGTGTGCTGCCATCAAAGCCAGAACGTGGGGGAGGCACTCCTCCCAGAGGCACAGGGAGCAGCCAAAGCCTCGTAATGGGGGGAAAAAGACAGCAAAGTCGGGTCACCTGCTCCTCTTGGGCAGCGGGGAGCCCGCAGTCACGCCCCAGTCTGCTTCAGCCCCAGAGCCCATGCCCGCTGCTTCCCGGTGCCTGTGGAGCTGGAGGCCCTGGGGCAATTAACTTAGGAAATTGTCATCCTGGCCTCTCCAACAGATGCCGCGCTTGAGCGTGTCTCTCATGACCTTTGTTGTCTAGCTGGGTCGCGTGTGATTATTTCGATTCCAGCTACGCAGGCGGAAGCACAGCTGCAAGTCCCACCGGGAGCGTCTCGCTTCTTCCCTTCCTAGGACGCTCTGTCTAAGGGGCCCTCTCCTGGGCATGGTGCTGTTGTTGACCCGGGATAGAGGAGGTGCAGATAGGGTCTGGACCCCTGGGTCCCTTAAAAGCTACCGAGGGCAGGATTCGGGGCCCGTGTGGGTCGGCCTCTCTCCCATAACCCGTAACCCACGGATCTTACTTCTGCTTTCGGTAACTCTTCATGGTGTCATCACCACCCCCGAGGCAAAGCACTGCGCTTGGCTGGCAGCTGGAATCTGTGTGTGCGCACGGTGTGTGTGCTGCATGTGGATGGCTAAGCAGGGAGGCACGTGTGCCTAAATGCACACACGTATGTATGTGTGTGCACACACGTGCCTGTGTATGTTGCATGCATATGGCCGAGCATGCCAGCGTGCATGCGTGTGTGTGTGTCTGCATTCAGATCCAGCCTCCGGCCGAGCTCAGCCAGGCTTGTGTCCCCTCCACGGGGCCTCTCCCGTGGCACTCAGCACATGCTCTCTGACGGAGCTCAGTAATAGCTCTGTTGATTGATCCATTGACCTTGGACAAATCACTTAAATTCTCAGCCTACTCATCTGCTAGAAGGGGAAAAATGTGAGTCCTTTAAAGATCGTGAAGCATGATACAAATGTAAGGATTACGTGTGAGGCTAAAAACAGGGGGACGACCACATTCAGCACTTGGAGCCAAGGCTCCTTCTGGGCTAAACCCACACACAAGGGGCTGCACCGTGCACTCCAAAGCTCTGGCCTGGCCTCGCTGCCCTTGACAAATGACTCAGGCACGCCCAGGGCCCATCTGGACTCAGATGTCCCTTGAAGTCACAGTGGCACTAACCATGCGACTCTGTGTGTCCTCTCCCCTACGCCCTGCCTATAACCCCTCTCAACAGCCCCCTACCTGTCCACACAGACCCCATTCCCTCCCCGTGCCAAACTGCAGTCCCAGCCTCACGCTGTGATTGTCCAAGGCATGCCGCAGCCCCAGCTTCTCCTGTAATTATATCATCAAACCTGAATCAGCACATGAGCCTTATTGAAGTCAGGAGGCCAATTATTCCCCAATCAATTTTGAGTAGGTAAGTCAGGAATTGTTCTTGGCGAGACCTCCTATAGATGAGGTTGAGCCAACCTGACCTTCACTTTGCAAATCTGTCCCAGCTGCATTGAGCATTTAAGGGCTCAGGTCAAAATTTAAAAGACAAATTCACTGGAGGGCAGGGAGAGAAAGAAATGAGGAAACCATTCAGGCCTATCTGGCTGTGAACTCTTGGCAAAGCCTCTTATCAGTTTGATGGCCTGTGGCTGAATAAATCAATGGATGGATAGATAGATGAATGGATGGATGGATGGATGAGTGGATGAATGGATGGATGAGTGGAT
>NW_019154122.1:17132799-17154543 GCF_002288905.1 Enhydra lutris kenyoni
GGATGGAGGATAGATAGGTGACTGGATGGATGAATGGATGGATGGATGGATGAGTGGATGGGTGGACAGATGGATGGATAAGTGGATGGGTGGATGGATGGATAGATGACTGGATGGATGGTTGGTGGATGGATGCATGGATGGATGGATAGATGGATAAATTGACAGATGGATTAAAGTATGGATAGATACACAAAAAAACTGGGTGAGTGGGTATTCAGGAAGGGTAGGCACAGATGACAGCTGTAGCTTCCACAGTTTGCTTTTGGTGCTTCTGTACCTGAGCTGAGCTTTCTGTTCTGAATTTCCCACAATTTTATATGTACCCTTTTGCCCTTTAACTGCCTACTTTCCCCAGTCCTACCTCGGCCCCAGATCCCACCATACATGGCTCCATCTTGGCAAAGCTGGATATTCAAATCTTTGCTTTTACAATCTCTGTCCCACGTCCTGTGTCCAAAGCTGAACTTAGGGAGGAATTGAAAAGGGTGATGGGCTTTTAGATGTTGTGATTTATTTTACTTTACTTTGTATTTTGAAATAATTTCAAATTTAGACAAAAGGAGAGAGGATGGATAGAGACCCCTGCCCCAGGTTTGCTAACGGTCTCAGCATTACCCGATCCCAGACTACTCGTCCTGTTTGCCAGCCTCTCCTAGACTTCTGCAGCCTCAGCACTACAGAAGTACCAGTTATTTGTACATTTGTCCATACTTCCTCATGGGTGGAGGGTCAGGGAAGGGAATCCATGAAGCCAGGCTGTGTTCTTGGGGGCTCCTACCAGCTGGAGCATATGGGTAACCTGTCACCTCCTGGGTGGGGTCACTGGGACTAGTGGGTCCCAGTCATATCTTCCTGCAAAGCGATATCCCCTCTTTGTGGAAAGAAGTATCTTCCAGGAGACAGCTTGAGGTGTAAAGGCCCACTCCTGGCCCAGCTATCACCCACTGGTTTTACTGCCCATTGGTGTTTCTTGCCTGACTTAGTTGCTGTGATTTTAGTGAGGATTCACCAATTCTCCCACACTGGTGCCATTACCGGGCTCCCTGCTGTCCAGAGAGCCTTCTCCTTGTCACGTGTTTACTCACTCAGGGATCCCTACTCTACTCCTTGGGTCACACCTCCATTCTTACTTTGTGCCTGAAACCACCTCCGATTCCTTTAGCAGGGGCCCCTGATGTTGGCTTCTGGTCTCTGGGCCATGTCCCCAGGGTTCTTCGAGTATTTCCTTCCTTTCCGGACAAGATGCTACAGGCCTGACTTGTTATCTCCCTGCCTAAGCCCTGGAGTTGGCCACTTCTCCAAAGAGTTCTGGTCTTTTACAGGGAATGCTGGAAACCAAGGCCTGAGTGTTCGTCACTCTCCTTGTTCCTGGGGTGTCTGTTCCTCAGGACCTTCCATTGGAAAACCAGGAAACATCTCCATGAACACGCATCTGAAAAACCATGAGTGTGCACCAACACTGTGCAGTGGGTTGAACAGTGCCCTAGCCACCCCTCCAAAAAAACCTCATCTACTTGGAACCTCAGAATGTGACCTTTTTTGGAAGTAGGGTCTTCTAAGATGAGACTGAGTTAAGGCGAGGCCATATTGGGTTAGGGTGGGCCCCAACTCCAATGACTGGCATCCTTGTAAGAGGACAGAACACAAAGACTCACACTGGAGGTAACGTTGTGTGAAGACAGAACTGAGTTTGGAGGCATGTGGCCGCCAGCCAAGGGACGCCTGGAGCCCCTGACACCAGAAGAGGCAGAGCAGGATGGTCTCCTAGCACCCCAGAGGGAACCTGGCCGTGCTAATGCCTTGGTCCTGGATTCCCGGTCTCCAGGATGGGGAGAAAATACACTTCCGTTGTTTCAAGCCCCCAGCCTGGAGGGTTTTGGTGCAGAAGCCCCAGGAAAGCAATATGACTTCCAAAGGCAGCCTGACACCATGAGGTGTTTGCTGGCCCTCGCTGTGTGTTTACTGACCCCCTGGGAGCGGCCATCCGTCCTCCCAGCTCTGCCAGCCACTGCCCTGCTCTGATGTCCTCTCGGGACAGTGGGATGGCCTTTGGCTTGCAGGTGACCCTCCTCGGCCGTGGGGACCCCTGGAGAGTCTCTGCTCAGATGCTTCCTCCCGAGGATGAAGGACCGGCCGGAAGCGAGACGCCCCCTAGGCCTTACATTGCACGGACCTCTGCCAGAGCTTTTTCCCCCCTTAATTTGACAAAATTGTGATAAAACATACACATCATGTGGAATCTATCCTGGACCATTTTGGGGGCACCGTTCTCACCCGCAGATCTCTCCTCATCCTGCACATCCAAGGCTCTGCCCCTGTTAAACACGCACCGCCCACCCCTCCCCCGGACCCTAGGTGCCCACGTGCCCTTCTCCTCCCCGTCTGCATAGACTGCCTCCTCTAGAGACCCCAGCGGGGCGGACTCCTATGGTATCTGTCCTTCTGCGCCCGGTTCACCCTGCCCAGCGTCCTGTCCTCACAGTTCCTGCGCGCTGCAGGGTGAGGCGGAATCACCCTCCTTTCTTTGTTTTTTGTTTGTTTGGTTGGTTTGGATTTAAAGACTGAGTGATATTCCATCATGCGGCTCTGCCGCATTTGGTTTATCCATTCATCCATCGATCGGCACGTGGGCTGCTTCCACATTTCAGGGGCTGTGAAGAATGCTGTGTAGATGGGTGGACACGCATCTGTTTGAGTCCCTGCGTTCTGTTCTTTTGGGCAAAAGACCTGTCAGAGTCTTTTCCCCTCCGGAGACGAGGGTCTGGGAGCTGCACGGGGATGCCCGCGGGGCTGGGGGCTGGCCTGGAAGCCCTCTCAAGGGTGGGGGCTGGGGGGCCTGGCATGGGGGTTGTGCGGCGGGGGACCCCTACCCTCAGGAGCCACTGGGAAGCCAGACACCCAGGAAGACACCCCGGACTCCGGCTGTGAAGCAGAAGGAAACGTGCATTGGACTAAATACACAAGTCAGGGTCGGGGTCAAGGGCTGCTGCATCAGCCACTTCCACACACAAAGGAAAATGGAAAAATGAAAAAACAAAACAAAACAAACCCCAAGAACAACTGACACACAGCAACTCAGAATCTGTTGCCTCCTCCCGTCTCTCAGATGGCGTCTTTAAAAAAAAGAAAACGCGGTAAGGGTCATGTCTGTGCAGCGAGAGAACATGAAAAATACCAAGAACCATGTGAAATACCAGCCAAGATGACTAAGTCAGAAAAGACCGAATGCAAATCGGTCTCTGCCTCCTGGGAGCTGACTTAAGGATCTGTTCAAAATCAAATTAACTTTTTGACTTATTTCCCCAGAAAGCTCAAGAAGGCAGCAGCGAGACCCCGGGTTCACATTCTCGCGGGGGAGACACAGAAGTGTGGGGACCCCATCGCAGATGCATTCCCAGAACCGGGCTCTAGGCTGTCCCCTGCCGCGGGTGCTGCGTGGACTGGCTCCCGAGCGGCGGAGCCCTGCCTCGCCAGCGCCCTGGGTCATTCCGATCTGGGTGGTACCAGGATGCACGCTTGTGAAGAGGGGAGTCTGGTCCCCCATGAGGGAGGGGATCGGACAGCCGTGCCCTCCCCACGTCTCAGCTCTGTACCCGGACGCATCTGAACACTGAGGTGTGCCCCACTTCATGAGCCCACGGCTCGGCGGGACCTCAGCGTCCTCCCTGTCCTTCCCCTGGGCCTCCGTCACGGTAGACCCTCATGAGTCACAGGGCTGCGTGCGGGTCCTGCCCACCTTCCCCTCTGCCCTCCGCCTGGATCCCAACAGGCTGCCCTGGGCCCACGCTGCTTTGAAATACAGCAGCCAGCAAAACTCCTCAGAGCAGCAATCAGACCCCGTCTCTCCCCAGCTCAGACCTTCCAGTGGCTTCTCCTGGTCTCTAGATGCCTCAGAACTACCCCCTGTGCTGGCCCTTACCACCCCACTCACACCTTCCTCTTCCCTGCTGCCCCACGCACACAGCCCCCATGCACACGGCCCCCGTGCACGCTCAAACACACTACAGAGGCCTCCTCAGGCCCTGCCCCCACATGCCGCCCCGGGGGCTGGGTTCTAGGCTGCCCACTGGGCTCTTCCTCCGGATTGCTGACCAACAGCGCGTACCCACATCACAAGGATTGGGTGAGGAAAGAAACAAAGCTTCAGGACTGAGGGGATTCTGTCCTCGGCACCAGGGAAAGGCTCTCGTCTCCCTGGGTGTGACCCTGCAGGCGGCCGGAGTCCAGCCAGCTCTGGGACGCTGCGCTGTGGGTTCCGGCCAGAACGCAAATGGAGCCTGACTCCTAGTCCCCAGCTCAGCTCCCCTGGGCCCGTGGGCACAACCAGGCAGCTGGTGTCTCCCTGGTTACGCCCAAGCCCATGGACACGGGCCCCAGAAGGCCAGGACCAGCACCCTAGCCTGCCTCCCCCCGCAGCACACCCAAACCGACGGCCATACCCCTGTGCATCTCACGACAGTCAGGGTGTGCGCCCCTCCTACCCCACCCCTGCCAGGAGATCAATATGGCTCCATTTCTGTAACAAGACATGAGAAGCTGGCCGGAGGAGAGGCGGGGTCGGCCAGGGTGCCCCGCAGCGGCAAGGAGCAGCAGAGCTCCCCACGGCCCGCCCTGGGGCTCTGCCTTCGAGCCCCCCCCCACCAGGCCTGGGCTCCGATGAGAGCCCCTGAGTCTCAGAAGCGCTCCCTCTACCATTCCAGCAGGAACTGCCGGGAGGAGGGGGATAAGCTGCGCTCAAGAAACAACTTAGAATAACCCTGTTTCCTTCCAACCACGCAAAGACGGGCAACAACCCTAATTGCCCAGTGCACGTCACCTGGGGTCGGGCAGGCTTATCCCGTCCTTCCCAGGATGGCTTGACCGGAGCAAACCCACCAACCAGCCCAGGAGGAAGCTCCAGGCCTCATTCCACCACAAGAGCCCGCCCTTGGACACCAGGGAGGGACCCAGCGGGAGCCCACCTGAGCTGTGCATACCCCAAGGGTAGCGAGGCCCCCCACCTGCACCCCGGGCACACAGCTGTCAGGAGCACGAGGGAAGGAAGGGACTCCTTCGGGCCGCAGGTGCTTCGGGATGATTTGCATGGGGGGGGGGGGGTCGTGGTCGGGGGGGTTCTGGAGCAGGGCAGGGGGAGGCCAGCCTGCGGGAAAGAGCAGGGCTGACTGCAGAGCAGAGGACAAGGAGGACCCCGGGAGGCCACGTGTGAAGGCTGTCACAGCCTTGGAAGCAGAGGACAGCCCCAGGCCTTGGGAACTGTGTACAGAAGGAGGGGACAAAGTTGCCCGGCCACCATCAGCGGCTCTCTTCGAGCTGCCTTCTTTCCCCTTCTGACAACACCCACGATGTCGGCTCACACACAGCACCCAGCGTTACCCCCGGGGCTCACTCCCCCAAGTCGAACGTGGTCTGAGATGGCGTGTGGCAAGGTCACCCATGGGGGCTAATGTCGGATGTCCTGCTGCACCCCCAGGCTGTGGGAAGAGACGGTGTTTCCCAAAGCTGACCTGGGGGTGCCGTGATGTCGGGGTGCGGGTAGTTTTCCTGCTTCTCACACTATTTCTGCCCCCTTCGCATCAGAAGCTTTAAGCAGGGCCCCCGATCCCCCAGGGCAGGCAACCCTGGGGAGCAGCAGAAGCTGTAAGCGGGAGTGAGGGAAACCAGACAGGTGTGGGTGGGAGTGGGGGCCAGGACTCCCCGGGGGCGGGCGCGCTCCAGGCTTTAGGGTGCGCTCCCTTGGGGTGCTGGGAACACTCGGCCCAGGGGCTGCTTCTGCCCCAACACAGGTGCTCAGGCACTTAATCTCTCCTGTTCTCTACTTCCTCATGTGTAAAATAATTGAAAAAAAAAATGTATAGTAGACACCCCAAGGAGCTGTGGCCGGGACTCAATAAGATAAGGCCCAGGCAGCGAAGTACGTTACAGTGACACCCCCGAAGCCAGGCTCAAATCACAATCCTACCCTTTACCGGCTGTGTGACCTTGGGCGAATCACTTAACCTCTCTGTGCTTCTGTTTCTGCCAGTGCTGAACAGGACATTGTTCCAGTCTCCCAGAAGCGTCGCACGCGTGCATGAAGCACTTAGAACCGGGCTCATGGGGAGTACGCCCCCGGCCGAGGTAACTGTCCACAGGCAGGCAGGAATCACAAACCCGACCGCCCTCTATTCTCCTGGGCTCAGGGGACAGTGCTCCTTTCTTCTAAGAATGCAGCCTCTGAGCAGCCGCCTTTTCCCTCCACCCAGAACAGGTCTTGGGGTTCAGGAGCTCCGTGGGCTGCATTTGGATCGGAGCCGTCATGACCGAAGGGGACGTCTGCAAACCACTCCCATCTTTCCTGGGCTGATCAGAGTCCAGGCGCAGGACGTGACCGCCCACGGACGCGGCTAACTGGAGCGCGGCACGGCCCTGCTCCCACCGTGCAGACCTCGCGTGAACCACTCCCGCGCTCTCCCCCAGCAGATCTTTGATCCACATTTCGTAAGGGCATCTTGCCCTAGAATTATGAGCACAGAAATCAGAGCAAGAATCTTCCGTGTTCTATTTCTGGCTCTGACACATGCCAGCGTGTGGGCAGATCAGAATGCCAGAATTTTCTCTGGTCTCTGGGAAAGAGCACAAGTCACAGTGGCCTCCTCCTGCCCCTGCCACCGGAGGGGGACGGGGCTCATCCTGGGCGGGGCAGGGTGGGTCAGGGCGCCCTGGACCTTCCCCCTGAGGCGCGCCCACTGGGATTTCCCATGCGAGGAAGCAGGGTCCGTTCTCCCTGCTCCGTTCTTCCGGATCGGCATCAGAGGGGCTCGGAGCGGGGAGGGCCGCTGTCCGGCCGCATCTGGCTCCCGCTGGACGTGTCTCGGCAACAACGAGGGGCCAGGAGGCCGTAGCCGCCAGCACAGGGCTGGGCACGGGTCTATTTTCCTTGGTTGGATGAATGAAGGACGGGGCAGATGAGCGAGCCTTCGGGACTCTCCTGGCAGCTTCTCTCTCCTGTGGAAACTGCTTCCAGACCCGGGGTTTGGAGATGATGATTCTCAGGGCAGGTGGGGCCTGGGGCAAGTGCAGACCCATATTTCCCTTGTGTGATCCGAGCTTCAGGGCAGCGTGCGGAGCGCGTACTCTTCCTATAAACAGTAAATCCACTAAAACTCAGCCAAGTCTGGGGGGCCTTGCTGCCTCCCGGCCTTAACAGGAATGGAGAGAAAAGACTGGGGAGGGGGGCGCCCCATGGCCACAGGCCGGGAAATCCCACAAAGATTCCCTAGGTGAAAGTAGGTGTCTTAAAAGCTTTTCAACTGTCCCCCACGCTAACACGCTCTGCGGTGGCCCCGCTGGGCACAGAGGAGTCCAGAACCCCAGTTCAGCCCATCTGTAGGAATCTGGAGTGGGGGGTGGTCCACAGGGAGGGATCCAGGTCAGATCCTAGTTCCGTGATCTGCATGCCAAGGGTCACCCCACATTACAGATGCGACAGAAGCTTGCCCCAGGTCTCTCGGGGGGCTGACAAGGCCCGGAAGGGGCAGAACCACAGGGTAGGTGTGGGTTACCTGTGTGCTGCTCCCAGACCTGCGTGGTTTTCTCAGTCCGCTCAGACCCTGGGGTCCTACCACCACCCACAAGCCTCCTCAGGCTCTCCGGGGAAGGCAGTTACCTGCCCTCCCCGTGTGTTAGGGGCTGTCTGAGCGGGAGTGGGGTGGGGGGGGCAGCAGAGGACTTGTCCCTGGACCCTCAGAGGCCTGTGGAAATGTGCTCGCAGGCCCGGGGCGGGGGAGGCACGCTTACGTTCACCCCCTTCCTGCTGGAGCCTCTCTGTCCAAAGGGTCACCCTGCTGTTATTCCAAAGTTGGCTCTGGGCCCCGCCCCCTCTGTCGCCATCACAGTGAGACTCGGAAGGGAGGCACCCTGGTCTCTAGGGAGGGTGCTGGGGGATGGAGCACTGCTGGTGATGGGCCCCCAGCCTCCACTGACAGACGGAACCAGGGTCGAAGGGGGACGAGGGCATCCTCCCAGGAGCCTGGTGTGACTTCGGCTTTTGTCTATAAACCGTCAGGCAAAGAGGCCACCGTGCGAGGGTCCCCGCCTTTGTCCCAGAGCTTCTCGCCCTCCCGGGCTCTGTGCAAACAGCACCCAAGTCAGAATGGGGCCTCTCCACTGGGGCCTCCATAAGTCACATGCTTCTTCCTCCTTCTGAAGCTGTCCCCACAAGTCTGACTTGTTCACAGCTGACCAGATGGATGCCTTCCCCGCAGGCTGACCTGCCCCCGCCCCACAGCCCCTGCCGGCCGACCCCATCCTACACTTTGCTTTGCTTTGCTCTGCATACTCCCACCATTTTTGTGGGGTTATAATTAACAAATAAAATTGTATCTATTTAACATGAACAAAGGGATGCTTTGATCTCCTCATGCAAAGGGGTGGCCTGTAGCAGGGCTCAGAGACAGCAGCATCTGAAAGGAGTCAAAGCATGGCAGCTCTTCAGTTACTTAAAAAAAAAAAAATACAAGCAAGCAATAAAATGTTCTCAGGGTAAAAGCTTTTGCAATCTCAATCGCCTTTTAATTTTGGGAGTTGAATCTGGGCGAGACCAAGAGAAGATTCCCAGGGGAGAAGTGACATGGTTTCTGCTTAGAGGGGAATTAGGGATGCAGGCAAGGTTTGATCCAGCTGCTCAAGCACTGAATACAGGAGGGCATTAAGATGAGTGTCAAGAGTTGCTCAAGAGGTTTTTTTCCTCCTTGTGCGCCTCTGGGTGCCCAGCTCCTGGCTGTGCCTGACAGGCGTGCAAGAAATGCTTGTCTCCCTGGGGAATTGGCCGCCCCAGCCCAGCAGCCACAGGCTCAGTGCCAAAGGATAGAAAGATCTGGTGCTTTCCCCCGGGAGAGTTGTGTCTCCCCTGGACTCTGGCCTGAAAGGGAGGCCTTGGGTTCTGTGGTGCCACCTCTGGCAGCAGAGCCTGGCGGGATCACAGTGTTCCCGAGGTCTGAGTGAGTGGGAAAGACGGCAGGCCCACCAGAAATGGAGCCACACGGTCGACAAATCCAGCAGGAGAAGCAGAAGCTTACACTTTTGCTTTTCTTGTAAAAATAAGACAAGATCAAGAGGGAGGTAAGCACTCCCCTGCCGCCCACCTGCTCCTCCTCCTCTCCCGGCACCCGGCTCAGTGTGCTGACGGCTTCTGGAACAGCCCTGCCGAGCTGCTGTCTGCACTGCCTTTCAGGGTCTTGTGAGTCATTTTTCTCCCTGAAGCCAAAGTTAACAATAACATCAAACTTTACAAGAAACCTCTGCCATAGACACAGCAGCGGCTTGCCTCCCCTGTCCCCCATCTCCACCTCAGATAAGACCTTAAATGATCCACGTGCGGTCAGGGAAAATTCCAGAAACTCCTCTTGGGGGAGAAGAGCCCCTCCCTGCGCAGGCTCAGGCTTTGCTCTTTCGGGGCCCACGGGAGGACACCCCCTGGTGACACAATGTCTTTGGTCAGAGACGAGCCAGAAGAGCTGTGTTTTGTTGGCGGTAGAGTGCGAAGGAAGGGGGGGGTGCTCCCAGAGTTGAACTCTGTCCCCGCCAAAGATGCTAACGTCATGCCGCGCAGACCCTGTGGAGAGTCTGTATTTGGAAACTCGGCCTCTGCAGATGTGATTAACAGTCTCCAGATGTCGCTATCCGGGTTATCTGGCCGGGCCCTAAGTCCAAGGACACCTGTTAAGAGTTGAGCATCCTCCCTCCAGAGCGGTGTTGAATTCCAAGCCCCGCAGACCTCAGAATGGGGCTTGACTTGGGAAGTGGGTCTTTACAGGGGTCGTTAAGTTCAAATGAGGTCATCACGGGAGGCCCCATGGGAAAGGGAAACTTGGACACAAGCACGCGCACAGGGAGCACCACATGGGGACACAGGGAGGGGACGGCCGTCCGCAAGCCCGGGAGCTCTGAGGCAAGGGGAGGAGATGCCTGGAGCGGATTCTGCCTCATGGCCTCAGAAGGAGACCCTCTTGGACCTCTGGGCCCCAGGACGGGGACGATAAGTTTTGGTTGTTTGGCTCCACAGAGACTCCGAGGTCCCTGCACAGAAAGACCACCCCCGCCCCCCACCGCACGGAGCTCTTGTTAAGCTCCTAGTGACACTCCGGGGCACCACACTGGGACTCAGCACACAGGCGCGAGCACGGGGCGAGCAGGTCATCCCAAGGGGGACACAGAGCCCAGGAGCCAAAAGTCACCACTCTCCGGGAGGGTCCTGAGCATGCCCGGTGTGCTTCCCCAAGGGCCCTGGCAGGACCCTGAGGCTGGACAGGCACGGCGTCCGGGTGAGTGGAGCAACACCTGTGGGGACACACACCCCGTCGAGGGTCGTTCCCGCTCTGACCTGCCCTCCCGCCTTGTGGGTCTCTCCATATCCAGGCGGGGAGCTGGGCTGAGGCTTACTCGTTCTCGGCGGGTGCTCTGTAGGGTGGGAAGCCGAGCGGCTGAGTCTGTTATCAACGATCCATCTCCGGTGTGGGTGTGTGATTCGTTTCAATGATCCTTCCCAGGACACGGCACAGCCGTGGGCCCCATGCTAGCCTGCGCTCCGAGGAAGAGTACGGAGGGCTCTGCACACACTGGAGCTACGGGAAGACCAGCAGGGGGTCTGCGGCCAGGGCTGGAGGGCCAGCCTGAGAGCCCACATGTCTGGTGACATGCCCAGCAAGGTTGGTTCCTATGGAGACTGACAACAGAGCCCCCGGGGGGCTGGGTCAGAGGAGGAGTAGGTCCCAGGCTCCCAGGCTTCATTATCTGTGCCCAAAACAGAAGCTTCCAGAGGTTGGAGCTTCTCTCCACGCTGGCCAGTGAAGGATGGCAAGGGTCTGACGGCCCACCTGGACCCATCACCCGTGACCAACCACACACTCATTCAAACCTGCTTGTTGGCACAAATTGGCTTTCAGGCGGTGATGGTCATCTACCCCGAGTGGCCAATGACCACAAGCTCAGAGGTGCCAACCTCTTGATGTAGTCAGTTTCTGGGGGTCAGTAGTCCCACTGTGGCCTTGCTGGGTCCTGTGCTTGGGGTCTCAGAGACCCTGGGCGCCAGAGATCTCTGCCATCTGAGGCTCCTGGCATCTTCCATGGCTGGGCTGTGTTCTCATCTGGAAGCCCAACAAGGGAGGGGCCTACTCGCAAGCTCATTCCAGATTCTGTTTCTTCGCGGTCATGGGATAGAGAGTGATGGCTTCTTGGTGGCCGCTGCTGGGGACCGTCCTCAGCTCCCGGAGGCTGCCTGCAGTCCCCTGGGCTGTGGGCCTCTCCAAGGCTGTCCCAGCACAGAGCAGCTGCTCTGTCCTGGTCAGCATGAGAGCGTCCCTCGTGAGTCTGTGGATTCCATAGGATGGAAGGTGACCAGAGGACAATGTCATCTGTCTGCTTTGCCCTATTCTACTGGTTGGAAGCAGGTCACAGGCCCTGTCCATGCTCCAGGCACAGAGATCCCACAGAAGCACCTGCCAGAAGGTGGGTGGGAGTCGGGGGCAGACAGGCCAGGGCGGGAGCGGCCAGAGAGGCCCTGCTGTGTGCTGTGCCAGAGACAATGACTAAGAGAGCCGCGAGTGTGCTCAGCCAGGGGAGGGAGGGCCACGGGGGTGACGCATACAGCAGCCCTGAGAGCACTGAGGGCAGGACGTGGGGCCCGTTGGTTTTCCAGGCAGGACAGCTCGGCCCAGAGGGATAGAGCACTGTCACGTCACATCCGCATGTCCGCAGGGCGGCCAGTGTCCTCAGAGCTGCAGGGACCCCAGGTCCGAGCAGGGCTCAGTGTGGTGCAGCCCGCTGTCCCAGGCCATGCTGTGCAGATGGCTCTGGGGGTAGGGGCGCCGGGGGCCCTTCTCAGGGAGTCTCCCCGATCCCAGCCCCAGGGGACGCAGAGATGAACATGCCGGGGAGGCCGCCGTGCGTCTCATCCATCTTCCCTCGCCATCACCGAAGGGAAGCAGCGCTGACCAAGCCTTTGAAACGCGCCTTTGGAAACGGAATCTGACCGCTTCCCCCCACCCAGACGGTCCACCAGGAACCCCCGTGGCTCCCAACCTGCCACACCAGCCAGCACCCACCCCACGGACCAGCCCCACTCAGCTCCGGGAAGCCGACCACCAGCCCCTCCTGGTTTCTGGGGAGGCGCTTCCCCACCAAACAGGGAGGCGGAACCCTGAATGGGGATGGGCAGGACACACGCCAGCCCTGCGTGCTGTGAGCTCCTGACATGGGCCCCGGGGCCGTGCACCCCACACGCATACAGCAAGTCCTCCTCAGCGTCTGCCACGGGGTTCCATGGCCTGCCCCCAACTTCTCTTCACCCCCACACACAGGGCAGTGTGTTTTCTCTCCAACCAGGACTATGGACTGAACTGTGTCCCCTGCAGGACCCAAATGCCCTCTTTAAGGAGGAAGCCAGGATACACAGGGTCACATGGGCGCGGCCCCAAGCCGGTGGGACTTGCGTCCTCCGGAGAACGGAAAGGGTCACCAGAGCCTTCTCTCTCGACGGGCACGGCTGTGCCACAGAAAAGACATCCCTCTGCGCTGCTGCTAGTGGGGAGCTGCCCCGGCCCGTCTGGTCCCGAGAGCCCTGCCGAAGAGGACCTCAGCCCTGGGTGGGACGCCCCACCACAGCCCGCACCCCAGCTGCAGGGGACCCGTTAGCCTGGTCCGGGCGGAGCAGCCCCCAGCGTGCGGGGATGGCCAGCAGGAACGTCATTCTCTTCTCCGAGACACGCTGCCCTGCTCAGTCTGGAGGTGCCGGAACGCGTGTGTGGCAGCGGACGTGGGCGGGTGAGCCCCGGTGGGCACGTACCGGGACACCAGAGCATGGGGCTCTGCACAGGACAGCAGCGCCTTCTTGCGGCCTAAGCTCCGGCGACTTTCAAAGGCCCGGGGCGTTATTGCCCTGTCTCTCCTCTTCGTGTCCTCTCTCCCTCTCACCAAACGTCCAAGACCTGGTGCGTCTTGCCCCGATGAACACATTCGCCCAGAAGTTGCATTTTGTTCAGAGAAGCAGCGCGAGCCAGCTGTGGGCTGGGCACTGCACCAGGAGCCGGGGGCGCTGGGGATGTGGGCCCTGGGCCCAGGAGGGTTGCTTCTGCCCCCCAAGGAGCAACCGGGCTGGGTGGTCACCCAGGAAAGCGCTGAGCACGCAGGGGGTATGCGCCGCTCTTGGTCCAGGGGGAGGGGGGTGGGACAGACATACAGGCAAGCGACAATAAAATGACCAGAGTCAGGGTAAACGCCAGAACATGGGGAGGAAGAATCCAGGGAGCCCTGGAGGTGTGGGCATCAGGAGGAGGAAGGGGCGGTGGCCACTCCGGCTGAGGGGAGAGCATGAGCCTGGCCAAGGAGATGCCTCCCGGATGCTCCGGAGAGACAGAGAGGCCCCCTCCCGCCGGCCCTTCCGCTGCCCGTTTCTCAACGCAGGAGTCAGAGCGGTGCCTCTCCACCTTGGGGCAAAGACCGGGAGCTTAAGTGCCCTGGACAGTGATGAATGGCCCCGAAAAGACAGAGTACAGTCGGAAGACTCGAGAGCGGGGGTGTGGCCCGGACGACGGTGGGGCATGAACCTTCAGGACTTCCTGCAAAACGCGAAACCTTCTGCCTCCCGGCCCTTGCCCCCGTCGTGCTCTGCGCCCCACACTGTCCCCCACTCCGTGGACGTCTGGGACAACGGCAGGGCAGAGCGGAGTGTCTGCTGAGGTGCCTGAGGTGGCCTGTACCCCCTACGCTGCGTGGCTCCTGGCCCCGGCTCCCCTGACGTGTCAGCCTTCCGCCAGCCGGAAGGCCCTGCCCAGTCCTGCTGACAGCAGGTAGCCGACCGCTGACCCGAGCTCTGGGGCAGCACCAGCTGCCTGGGTCTGGGTCTGGGGCCCGTAGACCCTAACCGGCCACACGTGTCCCCATGGAGGCAGACGGAACACGCCCTCCCAGGAAAGCCCGAGCCGCATTTCCAAGTCTGGGTCTCGGTGTCTGCCAGGGGCAAGGCCGGTCTTGGTTCGGGTGAGAGACGGTGGTGGGTGTCGTCCCCATGGCCTCGAGGGGGCTCTGAAGGGGGAGAGGCCTCCGCTGCCCCTGGGAAGGGGCGGACGGATGGCTGAGACGCCCGGCGATGCCCACTGCTTCCAGTGAGGTCCGGCTGCCCCGGGGGAGGGGACTGGGCGCAGGCCGGCGTGGGGGAGGTGTTCTTCCAAACCACTGGCCCGTGACACGACCCGGTGAGGACGCCAGCTCCCCTCCCCAGATGAGGGGCCTTCGGTGAGGCCTGGAACATCGCCAGAGCCAGCGGGGACAGGGGGGGCTTGCACGTTCGGGGCGGGGGCGGGCCCTCCCCTCCCACAGTTCCTATGTGCTCTTGGGGAGACACACAGCTCCTGCCCCTGGCTGGCACCTCTGCGGCCCCCACCCTGGCTCCAGCCCCACCACCTCCTTCTGCCCTTCCACACCCAGCCTCCCTTGTGCCAGGAGGCCTCTGCGCATGTCCCGCATCCCCGGGCCCTCATCCTCCCCTTCCCACCGGTCAGGCCCGGCTCACGTGCGTCACCCACATCTGCTATCGCCCGTCCTCTCCTGCAGGGCAGGGCCCCTCCGCGCTGTCCCTCAGGCGCACGATCCCCCCAGCTCCCACGGAGCTGCCGAGTGGAAAGGGGAAACGTGTGGTGCCAGGAAAGCGGGATTCCCAGAAAGGCCGCCTTCTCATCGCCTCCTGCTCCCTCCACAAGCCCAGCCCGTCCTGCGCGGAGCTCAGCTGTGCGGGCAGGCGTGGGCCGTCCAGCACGAGGCCCTCGCTTGTGCACTGCCGGCCCCGCATTCGTCCTGCCCGGGGCCCTTCACGCTGACGGGCGAGCCCGCCTCCCGCTCCTTCGCGGGCAGCAGCAAAGGGTCCTCACACCACGCCTTCCCCATCCCTGCAGCCTCCACTGTCTCACCTCCGCCTGCCCCCCCACACCCAGCGGGCCTTCTCGTCACACCCTCCAAGCCTGCATCTCCGTGGGGACAAAGGTGACGGTCACCTCCCTGCTCGTCCCTCTTGTCTCCTCGGAGCCCTGACAGGGACCGTGCCCTCCCTGTCCCACTTCTCTCTCCCTCCCTCCCATCTGCTCCCTCTTCCTCAGTTCCCCTTCCTCTCTCCCTCCTCCCCTCCTCCCCTCCTCTGTGAGGTGCTTTCTGCCAGGTCCCGCCCTCCCGCACCCCTCCTCCCTGGGCACACTTCCTTGTGCTTCAGGACGCTCTGGGGCTCTGTCCTCTGTCCCTGTCCCCCTCGCACACCGTCTACATCTCTCCCGGTGATCTCAATTAGCCACAGGACCTCTGACACCACCCAGACCCCAACGGCTCTGGGGTCTCCACCGCAGGCCAGACCTTCCCCCGGCTGCAAACATGCAAGTCCAAGGGGGTCCACAGATGTCCCCTTGGACAGCTGGTGTGGCCACTGCAGCGAAGCCGGGCCCACGGGGCTGCCAGCAGCCCTCTCCCATCCACGCCGACCCCAGCTCAGGACAGGCGCCACCCTCGTCGACGGCACGGTCCGCTCAGACCAAACACTTAGGAGGCCTTCCAGATTGTTCTCTTTCCCTCCTGTCACCCACCGAGTCCTCAGCCAATCCCAGGCACCCTCATGCCCCCCCAACCTGGTCTCCCACCCAGCTCTATCCTCTCGGACCTGCAGGGCTCCCGGAGGGTTCACCAGGTCAGCCCAGGCTCTGCTCACCGCAGCATCCTCAGACTAAAACCCGGAGCCCCCATGACGGCCTCCAAGCCCAGCGCAACCTCTGACCTCCCCTGCCCCCAGCCCCATGGCCCGCCACACCACAGCCCTTCTGTGGCTTGTCACACTCCCACCACCTTGGCTCCTGGCTGCCACTCTCTTTCTCCGTCCCACCCTCCTCTCACCCACCGATCTCAGCTCGAGATCAGCTCCCCGCCCCAGGCCGCAGGCCTCGCCCCCCACACCTGGGGTGGCCTTGCTCGTGTTCTGGCTGTGTCTCTGTCCGTCTGCTGCCCCTGGAGGGGACAGGGACCACGGTCATCTTCTGAGGTAAGCGCACGGCCTGCACACAGTACGTGCTCAGGAAACGGTTCTGGTGGACACACACATGAGTGAAGGATGGATCTTCAGGGCCCGAGGGTGACCCGGAGGCCAGACATTTTCAGCTCTGACCTGTCTCTGAGGCTCAACAGATACAAAGCATTTTTGATAAACGGAGGTGGTGTTTTCTCCAAACCCCAGTGGCTCCCAGGCCTCGAGAAGGGTGGGTGGGTGAGGGCTGGGCCATGCCCTCCCCAGGCCCACCTTCTTCTCCAGCAGGACGGGCAGGTGAAGGGTCCACAGTGCTCCCAGCTTTCGGAGAAAATCTGTAGGGGCTGCCGACCCCCAGGCAATGGGGGTGATGCTGACCCCCCACCCCTCCCAGACCGAACGGCAGCTCCAAGGAATAGCTGCGACTTGGTCCTAAAGCCCAGGCCTTGCGAGCGCGACCTTGTTTTGAAGCAGGTACCTTGCACGTGGTGACATGAGGATCTCGAGAGGAGGCCATGCCGGGTTCTCAGCCTGGGCCCGAGGCCATGGCCAGTGTGTTTCTAAGAAGCGAGGAGACACCGACACGGAGGGAATAGGCCGTGTGAGCACAGAGGCAGAGGCTGGGGTGCGGCCAGGAGCCGAGGAACACCCATCATCACCCCCAGCTGGACGAGGCAGGAAAGACCCTCCCCGGCCCCGCAGACTGGGAGGGGTCAAATGCCTGGTGTTTCCAGCCCCCAGCAGATGGAAGCTGGTCCTTTCTGGGCAGCATGCGGCCGGGGGCAAGGCCACCTGTCTCCGGGGTGGGAGGCTGCCTCTGGAATGTCTGGGGCGAGAACGGGGCTTCTCGGGGGGCAGGGGCATCCAGGAGCGTGGGGGATGTTCTTGGTTGTCACAATGACTGACATTATTTGCGTAGGGACAGGACGCTCCCTGCCCCACCGTGTACAGGACAGACGTGCTCACCCACGGCCGGCCCTCCGTTCTGCGTGACTCCCGACATCCTTCTGCTCGCTCCTGCTATAAATGCTCCGAGCCCAGCGAGCCTCCTTCTGTTGCACATACAGACCCAGAGTATTTTTTGCCTGGTTTTAATAAGCACCAAAGTTTCCAAGAACACAACCACCATGTAGATCGAAAGGAGGCTGGATTATTTTGGTCCCAAACGTTGCCGGGAGTTGTTCACCATTTTCCAAAAGCTAGTTGCCCCCCACGCTCAGACGGCACACCTGTCTTAGCGCATGTTGCCCTCAGGTTCCTGATGAAGCCGCACAGGGCAGGGGCCAAGCCTCCGACCACCTCACCACGCCTTCCGGTGAAGCCATGCACAGGTCACAGTACTGACCACATGTTCATGTCCGTTTCCTCTCCGTTGCACCGAGGGCATTAGATGAGTCTGGAGGACGGTTATAGTTTCTCCAAAAAGAAGCACTCACGTCAGTAGAAGGGGATGGCGGGAAGCTGGCCCGAGCTTGTTAGCCTTTCTTCCTGCCCCACCCCATAGACAACGTTTCTTGGCAGGGGTGGGAACAGGGATGGGGACCCAGGTGTGGCTCTGCCTCTGGCCCCAGGACACATCCACATACTTTCTGTTCAGCATGGGAAACCATACAGGGGGGCATCCAATGCTTCCACCCACCTGCCATGAGCTCTGCTGATGGACAGGCCTCTGTGGAGCTTCTAGAAGGTTCCTTCTTCACTGGACCTCACACCTGGGCCAAGAACTTCCTCTTGGATTTAGGTCCCACTCAGAATCCCTGGACGCTTCAGGCGACAGGGGTGTTGGGGGGGGACGGACCCTCAGGGTCACAGAAAGGGCCCTGGCCCACCTCCTCGACTCCCAAGAGGCTGAGCCTCCCTGAGTGTCAGCCCCACCGCCTTCCAAGGACAGTTTGGAGAACACAAAGAGTGAAGCTCGAGTCTGGCCACAGGTCACTCGAAGGGACAGTCTGCAGAGAAGCCAGCCGGCCCCTGGCGGAGGACACGCTGACCAGCACTCCAGAGGACAGCCCTCCCCTGGGCCGGGCCCCTGGACGTGGTGCTCGCACAGGGCAACCTGGGGGCTGCTGACCTGGAGAGTTACGGGGCTTCTGCAGAGGGTTTCCTGGATGGGCCTGACTGCCTGCCTCCTTTCGGGGCAGAGAAATCCAGGCATCTGCATGTGCTCACCCTGGCCCCAGGGGAAGGTGAAGGACACAGGGGTCCCACTTTCCCATCACAAGTGCCCTTCCTTCCCCGAGGCAGAGCGAGGGGGCCTGCACATGGCCGGGGCCCCCGACACGCTGTGTGTGCCCAGGTTTCTGCGCGGGTGAGCTCAGCCATGCCTCAAAACCACCCCGCGAGGTGGAAACGGTTTCCCAGTCTGCTGTCAAGGAAGCCGGCACTCCCTGAGGTCACAGGGCTCAGCATGGGCACACCACCAGCCGGGGATGGGGGCAGCCAGGGCCCGGGTCACGCCTGGGTCAGGGCAGGGGCTCCCCCCACCCCACGCCGCAGCACTGGCTTCACCGCCCCCGTGTCCCATCCTCGGTCAGCTTGGCAGACACCTCCACCTCTGCTCGGGAGACAGACGGGGCATCCCCACTGCCGACAGAAGGTTCTGGAAGAGAAACGTCCTCCTCGGTGCCGCTAACCGTCCCCTCCAAGCAACAGACTCCAATCCAAGGCGGAGATTCACTGAACCACATGGGAAGCCAAGATCGGAGGCCTTGTCTTCCCGTCTGATCGTACGGCACAACCATCGCGCTTCTGCCTATGATCCTGGCTGAGCCTCGGGAACCGGGCGGCCACCCAGGGGCTGGAACCAGCCCACCCAGGGGCTGAGGGCAAGGCCTCTCCCAGCAGGTGCGTGCACGTGGGGCCTTTGCACATCGGACACCCGCCACGCAGGGCCGCTCCTGGGTGGGGGTAGGTGGGAAGGTGACGTCTCCCCCACACCTGGCAGCTCAGAAATCCTGGCCACGGCTGCCTGTCCTGCCGAGCCCTGAGCTTGCTGTGCACGGGAGCCACTGCCCTCCCGGCCTGGAGCGGCGCCGGAAGGGAGGGGAGGGCCAGAGCCCGCCAGCCTTCTCCTTTCACTGATGACGAAAGGGCAGGGCAGGCCATTTTCCTAGCTGTGTGCAGAAGGAACACTGAGCCTCGAACCTTCTTATGGACCTTCGGGGGCCTCAAGGGATTTTCCTCCTGTCTTTCTAGACGTGAGGAGACTGCATCCCTGGCCACATACTCCGATGCCCTCCACCAGGCAGGCCTCCAGGCTTCTGGTGCCCAGAGTGCTTAGTGTGCTCTGCCCTCCCCGGTGCTCTGCCCGTGCACACCCTCCCTGTCAGTCAAGACCAGCCTCCTTCACTCTCCAGGAAGCCTGGCAGGGCCCGTTCCCCCGGGACCGGCCCCTCCTCCTTTTATTGGGTTTTTAGAATCCCTGTGCAGCCGCCCAAGCGGCAGTTTTCTGACATTTCCGCTCCCGTCCTTAACTGTCACTTCTCTCTCGTGACGGCGTGTGTCCTTACCTGTCTGACTTTCCCAGATAGATTTTAAACTCCTTGGAAAGACAGCCAGGGCCCCGGTGTTGCGTCCTTCGCCCCTCCCCCACCCCGCAGCCCGGTATTTCCGATCCACCAAGTACGGAGCTGACAGTTGCCTGCACGACGGATCAGATGCTAGACGAGTCCTCTCCACATCATCAAATCATTCTAAAAATAATGTTCTGTCTAATATTCAATCTCTACGCTTAGAAACATTCCCCTGCGAGTGGATGAAAACCATAAATTCAATCCACCGTATATCAAACGGGTCCGTTATCCATCCGGCGTTTGGTGAAGCGCCGGGTATCAGGAAGGCACCTTCTGCAGGGGTGGGGGGGTCGCCTGCAGCCCCCTCCCCCGACACCTGCATGGCCAGCAACCCCGCCCGGCGCCTTAGAGGAGACCCGTGTCAGTTCACCGCCCTTCCTGCAGCTCCTGAGCGCTGGGCAAAAGGGAAACAGAGAAAGGGCACCAGGACAGGCATCGCGATCCCGCAAGAACTGAGGAAGCTTCCCGACCCCTGACTTGCTCTCAGGGGGAGGAGGTGGTTCTGGTGGAAATAAGAAGTGTAAGAAGCACTAGATGCAAAAAACTGGGGCAAGGAACACGTGGAAGGGAAGCAAAGGTGAGCCGGTGGTAGGGTCGTCTCCAGAAGGCTTCGAGGCCGGCTCGAAAGCATCAGAGCTCACTTATCCGCTTGGTGTGAACTTAGCTTTGCTCAGCAAAAGCAGAGGAGCGCCCTGGGAGGTTGGGTGGTGCACAGGGCTGTGGGCAGACGCGCGCCCTCCCACCTGTGCCATAACGGGTCACCAGGGGAATCCAGGCGTATCCTCTCTAAAGTCCCAGCTAAGACCCTAAAGCCCAGCCCGGCCGTAGAGGGCAGGGTGTTTAGCGAGCTCCAAACGTTCATTTGTTCGTGGATGCTCTTATCCCAATTAAGTCATTCAAAACTTTTGAAGTTCATGAGTCATTTGCTTCAAATATCTTTAAATTAAGGACGGATTCACTTCCCTGGTAGCAAATACCCAGCAAGTTAATTAAAAGGGGCTCAGTATTTAAACCGCCATCAAGCCTTAAAGAGGAGAGGAGCTGTCACAGCTGCTCCTAACTCCCTTCCATCTCTATCCCAGAATTTTGAAAGTATTTCCCCACATGAGACGTGCTCCCAAGGCTGCTGTGCTGCTCAGCTCAGCTGACCATCGGTGTGGGAGAAGAGGACACCAGCCTGTCCCTCCTGCTTGAGGTGGGACACACCTAAAGGACACTGAAGGCCCCGGTGACAAAGACAAAGCAACTTGGAAATCATTCTTGGAAACGAACTGAGTGCATCCCAGTGTAAAAATTACCAGGCAGGATGGAGATGACCTCGGAGCCGTCCTCGAGCTGCTGGGTGTCACGAATACACGTTTGATCCAAATGGGAACCCACTCTGAATGACCATTAACAGAGACCCTACAGGGCTTCGTAGCCCCTCCTCAGTGGTGTACCTTCGAAAGCTAGGAACATGGACAGTTGAGGAAAGCATCAGAGGTACCTGAGCAGGCTGCAGAATCTCAGGGTCCAGGGGCAAGAGGGAAAGTCTAAGAACATAGGGTCCCACCAATCTTTACTGAGCACTAGCTGTATGCCACGCACCCACAGCCTAGGAGATCCGCAGTGGGCAAACACAACAACCGGAATCAGCTGCCTTGAATTCCCCACGGCTCCCTTTACGAGTTTTAAGATTAAAGCCCAGGAAATGACTTTGTGTTTTTCTCCCAGGAGACTTTGTGATTCCACACTCAGAACATGACCAGCAAGAGAGCTGTCACAGGAAGATGGTACTTCACTGTGGGGAGTCCTCTTCTCTCGACCTCGAGTGAACTCCTGTCCCATCTGACACTCACCCTCTGCCAGCGCCATGCGAGGCTGGAGCTCAATGCCTCAGTGAACCTGAGCCAGGTGATTTTCCATCCCAAGTAGTTCCTAGCCAGTGCCACCTATGCCTCCGCAAAGAGCACCAAGGTCAGGGATGAGGATGTGGGACGTCATCAGATGATCTCATCAAATGACCTCATCAAATGACCCCATGATGGATTAGGAAATGTAGCAGCTGCTAGTGGTAGCAAATCATCACAAGGACAACAGTCATTATTATCATCACTATCACCGTCACCACCAGCATCACCAGCATCACCAGCATCACCA
>NW_019154122.1:17154643-17160983 GCF_002288905.1 Enhydra lutris kenyoni
CATCATCATCATCACCACCACCATTAACACCATCATCACCAGCACCATCACCATCATCGCCACCACCATCACCATCATCACCATCATCACCATCATCACCATCATCATCATCATCACCACCACCATTAACACCATCATCACCAGATCATCACCATCAACACCATCATCGCTACTATCATCACATCACCATAAGCATCAGCATCATTACCCACCATCATCACCATCATCATCTTCACCACCATCATCACCATCATCATCTTCACCACCATCATCGCCAGCACCATCACCATCATCATCGTCACCATCAACATCACCACCAACACCATCACCACCATCACCATTACCACCATCAACACCATCATTATTACTACCATGATCATCACTGTATTAACCGCAGCAAACATGTAATGAACAGCAGTTATGTACCAGGCATTGACCCCCTGGTCCATACTATCTCACTTACTCTTTGCAACATTATAAGGTGGTTAATTATGCAATTCCCACTGAGGTACAGAAAAGACAAGAAAGTTGCCCGAGTTCACAAAGCTAATACAAGATGAAGTCAGGGATTTGAAGGCAGACACTCTTACCACTATATTAAAACTAGGAGAGACTTCCCAGTCACTTCATTTGTGGGGTGGTCTCTAAGTTCTAACTTTCCTGGTGGAGAAAATGAAGCCAAGAGAGAAGAGAACTTCCCAGGGTCACACAGCCACTTGCAGCAGAGCCCAGATCTGCAGGCAGTCTGCGGCTTGTAAGTGTGTATGGCACGCCCAGCCTCCTGGACCACCGCTCTGAGAAGGGTGAGCAGTAGTTGTGCACCACAAGGAGTCGGGAGCCCAGGTCTATGGTGACAGGTCTGTGGTGACAGGTCTGTGGTGACAGGTCTATGGTGACAGGTCTGTGGTGACAGGTCTGTGGTGACAGGTCTGTGGTGACATCCAGGACGAGGAGAATTTACGGGGCTCCCATCAGAGCTCTTGGTGACTTGGGTCGCTTTTGTGGGATCAGCTGGGCTGTGACGGACCCAGTTAGAGGAGTCATCTCAGCACTTCCTGTCTTGCCTTGCCTTGGCCTGGATGCTGAGGGCCGCGGGCGTCCCTTCTCAGCATCCGGCATCACTTCCCAGAATTAACATTTCTCTGCACTGAAAGCAAACACGCGTATTTCCCCCCCTTTAAATTTGTTTTGCTAAACAAATTAATCTAGCACCAGATTATATTACGAAGAACCATAAATCTTTTCCAAGATAAGCATCTGTCGAGTTGGATTAGCAACCTCCAATGTACTGTGAATTAATTTGCTGAGCCTTCTAATGCCGTCCTGAACATTTAACTTTAGTAATAACAAATGTAATTTGGAATAAATGGGAACTTGGTTTCTCGTCCGTGCCTATACAGTAAGTGACGTGTGTACAGGGGATGACAGTAAACGAATGTAGCACTAAATTCTATTATGATGATGGCTTGTGAGTTCATTGAGGTAAAGACAAATGCTTCCGTAAACTGCTCTCGGGCATCCAGCACAGACGTGGTGGGCTGCAGGCCGTGTGTGCCCTGGTCCTGTACAAAGGCTGCCTGGGAGACTGCCCGCGACCACCTGCAGACCTTCTCCCGCCGTGCTCCGAGCTCACAGCCTCCGTCCCTGGGCCTGGCCCCGGCCCCTGGCTTTGGGATGAGGCTGGGTTTGCTTTCACAGATACGCTGCTCTCTAGGGAAGAACTGTTCGGAATATACAAACTGCAGTTCTCTCGTTCAGGTGAAGGAAGGAAGTAGGTCATGGAACAAAAGCCGCCCACTCTCTGAAAACCTGTCCAACTCCCACGCCAGACGCAGCCTGGGGCGGACGCAGCCTTCAGGAAGACCTGTGTTGCCGAGAGACCCAGGGGAGCAATTCTCGTCTGTCCAGGGTCCTGAAAGGGGCCCCTCGGGGCCTGCGGAGCCCAAGGCCTTAGGATGCAGAGAATCAGATAAACGGCGCGGAGGAGGCCACGTGGCCCCCGCACCGCTTCGTGTGGACACCCCGGACTACACATCCTGTTTTAAGATCTGGCCGATACTGCGGCCCTTCTGGGATGTGCATGCCCAGATCTGATCTGTGAACATCCTGGTCCTGAGGGGCGTGGGGTCGTGGCCTGTTCACAGAGGCAGAGGGAGCCGGAGGCGGCAGGAGCACAGGGCTCCCGGACTCCGCGTGCGCCCTCAGCCAGCTGTGATGCTGGGGACGTGCCTGTGGCCGGCCCTGAAGGGACGAGCTGGGGCCTGGGAGGTTTTCAAGGGCCACTCCTTTAGAAGCAACTGGGCAAGGAGGTGGAGGAGAAAAAAACAAAAGGCTACTTTGCAGTGGATGCTTCAAGGTAACCGTCCGGAGGCACCCAGAGCCACGGGCGGAGGGACAAGAGCCTTTCGTTCTGACCCCCGTCCTCCAAACACCTGTGACGCTATCTCTGGGCAAGACACTCCTCAAGCCTGACTCAGTCTGCAGAGCCTCAGCCGGCAGCACGGGAAGTTCTCCCTTCTACCCGCCCTTAATCTCTTCTGCTGCTTGACGCGATCCCTAATTCTGGGCCAACGTGGCAGTCACCCTTCCACGGGCCACGGCCTGGAAGGTTTTTGGAGACTCCACCTGGGCCTTAATTCCACCAGCAGGCATGTCCGCATCTCTCTCCCAGGCTGGCCGGGAGTACCATTTGGGAAGAGGTGGCCCTGCGCCTGGTGGGGTCCGGACACCTGTGACACAGGCAAGGTGGGCACAGCATCCCCTTCTAGGCCACCATTGAGGAGACACCCTGTCCCGTCTCCCTTCTTCCAGCCAGAAGGGTCTGGCTAGAGCACAACCTATATTTGCCAGGACCCAAAGCCCATGGATACGTGTGCCGCTTCGGCCCCCAAGGCCACGGCCCAACTGTTTGCTCTTTGCCGTTGCCATAGCCGCTGAGAAACGGGGAGTCCTGCCAAGCACCGTCACCAGGCACAGTGTGGCACCCTTCACGAGCCCCTCCCCAGAGTGTCCTCCCCCAAACCGAACCCCAAACAGAAAAGAGGTGGGTGTACCTGAGGTCTCCCCCAGAATCCGCGGGGGCTTGCCGTCTTCGCCGTCGTCTTTGCTGGGACTGGTGGAAGGCTCCGTTGTGCTAACCCCAACCGGGATCCTATTCCTGGGGCCCAGGGGCTCCGTGACCCCCTTAGTCTGCAGTGTGGTGGAGGTGGCTGTGGTGGCTGTGGCGGTGGTGGTGGCGGTGGCCACCGTTGTCTTCCGTGTCTGTGAGATGGAGGCCGTGGTGGGGCCATAAAGCCCTGGGAATGTGTTGGATTCCGGGGCCTCCTCCTCCCCCGTGGGCCCCCAGGCGATGAACTCTGTCTCCGTGGTGGGCCTGCTGCCCCGGAAATCAAAACCGCTGAAGCCGGCCCCCTGCAGGTGCCTCTTCTCCCTCCGCAGGAGGGCCTGCGGGTCCGTGGTGGCCCCGCTACCCGCCGCGGGGGACGGGGATGAGGAGGAGGAGCCCAGGGAAGGGCTGGATTTGGCAGCGGCTGGGGGCTTGGCGAGCCCCCCTCTGGGCACCAGGGCGGCCACCTGGTCCCTGGGTCTGTGTGCCCGTTTGGCGCGTGGACTCGGCACCTGCCCGTGGCTGCGCTCCACGCGGGCCGGGCGTGGGCTCCACACGGGCACGGAGAGGCGCGCCGCCTGTCCGCTCTTCAAACTCCACAGCCGTGGCGGCCGCTGCGGCGGCCGGGGCAGGAGCCGGAAGTCGGGGCCCGGGCCCAGGGCCGCACAGGAGGGCAGATCCATGGCGAGCTGGAACACGGCTATGAGTATCCAAGCACGGCCTCCTCGGGAGCAGCCCGGCCAGCGGACGCACATGGAACTGTGTGGGAAAGAGAAAGCAGGGTCAGGGGGGCCCTGGGGGCGGTGCCGGCAGTCCCCCCATCCCCGCCCTTCTGGTAAGGAGCGCCAACCCTCACCTGAGAGGCGCAGCCGGAGCCCTGCATGAGCTGACTTCACAGCCCTGCGGCCGGGGGAGGTGGGGGCTCCTGCTCATCAGCACCGCAGCAGCCCCATTCCCGCGCCCTGCGCCGCACGTCTCTTCCCAGGAGCGTGCGATGCACACGACTGCTTGACGTGACACGGGAGGGAAACTGGGTCTCAAAACCCCCAACTCAGCCGACAAGATGATCTCAAACCCCTTCTGTTCCCCACTCAGCTTCGGCCCAGAGTGAGACAGACACACGTCGAGGACGTGCGGTAACAGGGGGGCGAGGTGGGGGGCTCAGGCTACCCCTAGGGTCCAGGGCTCCATGTCACAGAAGTTACGGACCCAAGTCTCGGCGCTCACAACCTCCCCTTCCTGAGGCCTGGAGGGACAGGGGTCCCGCCGGACATCACGGGGGCACGGAGGTCGGGCATCTCCCGAGCCCCACCCAGGCTGTGGTGGGCAAACCCTCCCCCTTCCCAGGCACTCGTGCGAGTCTCAAAGCAGGCTGTGGCCTTGGGCGCTACACGCTGGAGCACTTCTGACTTGGGGCCTCCTCTGGGATTTGTTCAGGAAAATGAGATCTGCTGTGGGTGAGCGGGAAGTCTGCCGGCGCGCCAGCCTGGCCCGAGTGCTGCTCTGTTGGCGCTCCAGCTCCCCTATTTGCCTGCAGTGCAGGTGCCCTTTGAAGCCCCACAGTCCACCTCCTCGGCTCAGGCGCAGCTGGGGGAAGGGCAAAGCCCACGCGACCCGGGGAAGAACGCCGGTGGGTGCACAGGGCGCCACGTGCACCCTGAGAGCACACTGGCAGCCACGTGGAGGGCTGGGCTTAGGGGACCCGGGCCCACACTCCTTCTCCCACCAGCTTAGGTAACAGAGCACTGGGTACAGACACCATTCGGAGCCGGCCCTCGTCACCCGCGTCACGTCTGAAAATTGACACAGATCCAGGACGTTAGCGACGGCTGTGGGCGGGGGCGGGCGGAGCTGCCAGCCTGGAAAGCTGCTCAAGACCAGCCCCGCAGAGTACAAGGCAGTTTTCTTCACGAGGTTCGCGTGACTTTAAAAGGGAAGAAATCAGTGAGTGAGCAGCGTGTGGTGTGTGAGTGAGTCATGTGTGTGTGCGTGCACTGGAGTGTGTCTCGGGACCACAGGCCAGCGTGGGCGACTGCTGGTGTGTGGCGGTGCACCAGTGAAAGGACAAATGTAGAGTGGGTGTGAGTGTGTCAGCAAGTGTGTAAGAGCAAGAGTCCACATGGGGGGTCTGTGTCAGTGGGTGTGCAAGACTGTGAGTCTGCTGTGAGGTGGTCTGTGTGCCATCTGTCATATACGTGCATGTGTGCCTGTGTGGGTGTGGCCCCGCACGGGGTCCATGTCAGTGAGCACGTATACGTGTGTCATTGTGCAAGAGTGGGAGTCCGTGGGGGGTTTGTGTACCCATCTGTCGTGGATGCGTACGCATGTGTGCACGCAGCCGAGTGTGGGGTCTGCATGTCACTGTGTGTGTGTGAGTGTGCACGAGTGTGAGTCTTGGGGGGTCATCGGTGTGCCCATCCATTGTAGATGCACACGCATGTGTGCCTGCAGCTAAGTGTGGGGTCTGCGCGTGTGTGTGTGTGTCTGCGTGCGAGCCCCCCCTCGTTCTTCACTGAGCCCCGTGTACCCGGGGTCACATCTTCCCCGGGGGGTACTTAGGCACGTGCCGCTCCCTGCCTGTCCTCGGGATGTGGAAAGGAAGAAACTTGTATTAATGAGCGCTAATTACCAAAAAGGACTAATCCCCAAATAAAAAGGGCCCAGTTCTTTAATCAGAATGAAAGTGCTTTGCTGCAGAAATTAGGAATCGCTCATTATGCTAATGCCTCTGCACTGAGCTCCTGCCGGTGTGCAATTTCTCTGCACAGCCCGCCAAGCTCCATGCAGGGACCAGGGCCTCCGTCACCGCACGCAGAGATTTAGGTCACTGTGAAACATCCCGTGCACACGGTAAGCACAGCTTCTATGGCCACAGGTGCCTCAGGGAGGATGGACGATTTACACCCCCAGGTTCTCCCACCACTCTGCATATTTGGATGGGAGTCCAGCGCCAGAGCAGTGCCTTACCCCAGAAGGCCCCACCAGGCCCCACGAGGTCCTACCAGGCAATGTCAGGCCCCACCAGGCCCCAGCAGTCCCTGCAAGGTCACTGGGGAACCTCAGGCTCCAGCAGATCCCACCAGGTCCCAGCAGGTCCCACCAGGCCCCACCAGGAAACACCAGGTCCTACCAGGCCCCACCAGGCCCCACCAGGCCCCATCAGGCCCCACCAGGAAACACCAGGAAACACCAGGAAACACCAGGTCCTACCAGGCCCCACCAGGCCCCATCAGG
>NW_019154122.1:17161083-17218797 GCF_002288905.1 Enhydra lutris kenyoni
CAGGCCCCACCAGGAAACACCAGGTCCTACCAGGCCCCACCAGGCCCCATCAGGCCCCACCAGGAAACATCAGGTCCCACCAGGAAACACCAGGCCCCACCAGGCCCCACCAAGCCCCATCAGGCCACACCAGGAAACACCAGGCCCCACCAGGCAACACCAGGTCCCACCAGGCATCACCAGGCTCCATGAGGCCCCACAAGGTCAACAGGCAACCTCAGGCCCCACCAGATTCTTCTAGGTCGCACCAGGCCCCACCAGGAACTAGGTCCCACAATATCATACCAGGCAACACCATGTCCCACCAGGACATACCAAGTCCCACCAGGTCCCATGAAGCCCCATGAGGTCAGGCAAACTCAGACCACAACAGGCCCCACCAGGTAACACAAGGAAACACCAGGTCCCACGAGGCTTAGTGGACCCCACCAGGCAACACCAGGCCCCTCAGGTCCCATGAGGCAAGGCCCCACCAGACCTCAGCAGACACAACCAGGACCCCATTGGCCCCATCAGGCCCCCAGAACGGAAAGCAGACCCAGATGAGCCCGCATGCCGTCAGCACCGGGGAGAAAATTGTCCCAGGAAATCAAAACCACAGCACCTCAGCCTGTGCTACCCGCCTGCCCAGCAGAACTTCACACACAGGATATTTCTGTCATTTTTCACCAATCCGGGGCTGCAATTCGTTACCATAGAAACCCCCTCATTTCCACGCCACCCGCTCTTATGCAGAAAAACCAACCGATCACAAGAGCAGGAGAGTTTGCCTTGTTTCCCTTCGAGTCTGGTTTCTTCCCTCTTAAAGTGGCGGACGGTCCAGAGAGGGACTATGAGGAGCGCAGGGGACAAGTCAGCAGCCAGGACATGCCAGGCCAGTGTCGGGGGCAGAGAGAGCCCCTCCCGTAGGGGGGTCGGGGGGCCAATCCCGTGGCCTGCGGGGACCGGCGGTCCCTCTCTGGGGTCGAAGTTCCCCAGCCTGGACCTTTGGGCCCCAGGGGTACGTGCTCGGCACGTGTCGGGGTGACGCTGCGTCCCGGTGTCCGGGGACCCGGCCATACGTGCAAGGACCACATGCGGGGCGATGTGGGACCTCTCGCTCCGTCCTCCCAGCTGGCCCAGCCCCAGGAACGCTCCTCCCTCTGAGCCCGTCCAGCACGGGGGTGGGAGGCCTCAGTTCTGCCCACAGCCCCCTGGCCCCAGGAAGGCGCCGTGGCGCCGTCAGCCCCAAGGGCTGGAGGCCCCTCTGAGGGTTAGGAGGGAGGCCCAGCGGCCATCGGCCCCACCGCTAGCTGTCAGTGTCACCACGGGACACACCAAGGAGGCCACAGTGCAGTGCCGACGCCAAGTCCCCTGAGGGCATCCACGGGCCATGACCCCCCACTTCACACCCACGAGGACGACGACAGGCACAAAGCCAAGTCCAAGTGTCGGCATGGACATGGGGAGACGGGAGCTCTTGCCCAGGGTCGTGGGAATGTAAGAGGGTGTCACCGCCGTGCAGAACAGCTCAGCAGCTCCTCGAAGACTTAGTTCCTGCTGACCCCGATGTCCACTCGGGTGGGCACCCAAGTCCACACAAAAACGTGAGCACGAATGTTCCCTGCAGCCCTCCTGGGGCAGCCGAGAGCCGAAGCCACCAGAGTCCAGCAGGTGACTGGATGAGGACGACGTGCTCTGTCCCCACAGGGGAACGTCCTCTGGCCTTTGAAAAGGAAAGCAGCAGCGACACACGCAGCCGGGTGGACGGAGCTTGGACACAATCCGTGGCGTAGAAGCTCCGTGTCGCCAAGACGCCCAGAACCCGGGGACCCGCAGAGACTGAGAGTAGAGTCCCGGTTGCCGGGGGCTGGGGGAGGTGACTGCTGATGGTTATAGGATTTCTCTTAGGTGGGACAGGGACGTTCTGGCATTGAGAGTGCTGACGGCTGCATAACCTTGGGAATACACTGAAACCACTGGGGCGGGGGTGACTTTGTGGGGGACATCGTAGCTCAAGAAGCTGATGCGTTCAAGGGCAGAGAGACCAGCCTGGGGGGGTGGGGGGTGACGCGGCACGGAGTCCTGCTCTGGGCGCAGGTCCCGGCAGCGGGGACAAAGGAGACGGTGCCCAAGCTGGGGGCAGGGTCTGAGCTGCTAGCACGGGGCAGGGAGCACGACAAGGTCCCTCAGGCTCACACACGGTCCTCGCCTGGCCGGGGCCGGGGCTCGTCGGAGGTCGGAGCGCCCGGCTGCCCGCCCCCAGCCCGCGCAGGGCTGTGTCCCTGCTCCGCCACCTCCACCCTGCCACGTCCACATCGGGGCTGCGGCGCCGTCCGCTTTATTTTCTGGTTCATGGTTTTCTTGCTTCTCCCCCTTTTAAATTTTTATTGAAATCTTTTTTTTCCCCCTAAGAACACGTTCATAGGATTTGTGGATTGAGACTGGATTTGCTACCTTCTGTGTATTTTCTTCGCAGAAGAGGCCTGCGGCTAATTACACACGAAGACTTATCTTCCACTTCGGGTCCCACTTTCCCCAGGGGGCTCGCAGGCCAGGCCTCCTGCAGGTGCCCAGATCCCGTGTGCAAGAGCTCCCAGGGCGGTGAGACATTGGGCTGGGCGGGAAGATCCTACAAGCCCGGGAATCTCTCTACGGGCGGCGGGGAGCCCCTCTATCCCGTCCCGGTGCTGCACCACCTGGGAATAGCCCTGCCCCAGCGTGCCCGCTCCTGGGCTTGTCCTCAGCTGGCCTGGGACACCAGCCACAGCATGCATGAGTGGCGTACACCTGTCCGGGACGGTGACTCCCTCTGACACGTCCCGTCCCATCTCCTCCGGCTACAAATCGGGTGAGTTTTGGAGAGTTATGAAAAGCGGGTGTCCCCCAACCACGTGTGCTGCGCTTAGTGACCTGCTTCCCAAAATTAGCACATGGCAAGGGGGGGTGCTTCTCTGTGGAGACACCTGGCACGCAGGACCTTGGCCAGTGTCAAGGTCACGTCCGCGGCGTGAGTCATGACAGCAGGCGCTCCCGACAGGATGGGAAAGGACCGCGCCTCCTCCCGAAACCCGTCACGCCGTCGAACCGTGAGACTACCACCAGACAGATCCCGCTGGAGGGACATTCGACAAAATCCCTGACCAGTCCTCCTCAAAACTGCCAAGGTCATCAAAAACAAGGAAAAGTCTGGAAAACTACCACCACCGAGAGAAGCCTACAGAGACGCACATGTCATGTGGTGTCCCGAGTGGGATCCTGGAGGAGAAAAAGGAAGTCGGAGAAAAACTCGGGGAATGTGGACCAAATGCGGGATTTCACGAATGCTAAGGAGCGGTGTTTCCCCTTAGTGGAGACGCACATGGAGACAGAAGAGGTTTACGTGAGGGACGTCTGGGGGCAGAGAACGCAGAATTTCTGTCTGCTTTTCCTTCTTTTCAACTTCTGTAAGTTTAAAACTATCCTGAAATAAAAAGTTTATGGAATTAAACACCCCAACAGAAGTGGGGTGGACACAGGGGTCATGCTGAGGGCTGTGGGGGACCCCACCAGGGCTCTGTGGGGTCCCTGGGCCCCGGGTGAACGGACCTCCACCTCGAGGGGTGGCCCGGGGGTGCACCTGCGAAGGAGCACAGCCTTGTCACGGTGTTTCCATCAGAGAAAAGTGGCTTTAGGTGGGAGGGGAGACCCTGGCACCTGGTACAGAGAAGACCCTGGGTTCCCCCACCCCTGCGTCTCCAAGTTCTCCGAGCTGCAGGTCTGCACAGAATGGGGCTGGCAAACTGCCCTGTCCTTCCCTTTCTCATGCCCGGGAGGCTTTCCCCCGTCGTCCCCAAACGCCAACACGGCGGTGCAGGAGCAGAGACCCGCCTTCCCCATACAGGCCAGGACACCCGGCCGCAGCTCAGGAAGGGAGCACACACACACTTCCTTCTGGAAGGCAGTCGCTCATTCAATTTTCCTAATGAAGAACGAGGGACCCGTGACTCACTGGGATGTCCTCCTGATGTATTAATGTCCTGTAGGAGCCACCCCTGACTCGCCCTACCCCACAACTTACTATGATTAAAAGCGTCCCTCTCTTTCAGGAGCCGTGCTCTGGGTTGCCTACGAGGCTTTCATCTTCAGGGGCTCCGGGATGTCGGGCACACACGTGATATTTGATGCGCGGGGAAGGAGCAGCGTGGGAACCATTCATTTGCGTGGGATAGAAACCTCCGGAACGGCACGAAGTTTCCAGCTACTTGCCTCCGCCAGTGCAGGGGGGCCCGCAGCGGGATTCTGGGGTCTCTTAGCACCCTCCCCTGCTGGATTGGGTCTCACTCCTGGTCAGGCTTCTGGGTCCCATCCAAGGTGGACCGGGTGTGGTGAGTCCTGCTGGCTCGGGTCAGGGCCCTGCAGAGAAGGTGGTGCGCTCACTGTAACGTGGGCTCCTCCCGGGTCAAAGGCATTGCAAGGCAAGTGTGAGAAAACCTGCATGTGCCCCAAATGTGTGTCCACCTAACCACCCTGCTGGCCTTCCCCGCTGCCCCCAGATCCCAGCAGGTCCTGGCTGGAAGGAACAAAGACGGTCCTCGGCTCCAGCCCGCCCCAGAGCTGGACTCTCAGCCCCGTAGTGCTTGGGACTGGAGCTGGTTTACCAGCCTTAGCGCAGGCTCCGGGTCAGGCTGCTGTGACAAACGGCGGGCAGGATGTGATACCGGTCTCCTGGCTGTGGTGATTCTCCTGAAACGCCTGTGGATGGGTGCGCATGGGCCCCGGGCTGGCAAACACCAATCCCGTCCCAAACACTCAGTACCCACGTGATGCCAGCATGAGACCCACCATGAGGGGTCTGCCTGCAGTCACAGGGAGCTGGCATCAGCCTGGAGTCTAGGACTCAGGGACTTCAGGTCCCAACAAGCCCAGACCTGGGGGAACCGGGGCGTACGAAGCAAAGGAAAGCAGGCAAGACCTCCATGACCCAGAGCCATGGTGGCCCCACTGCCTGGCCCAGCGGCATGGTGGCTGCGCCCGGCAGGGAGGTGCCGGCGTGGGTGGCAGGTGCTGCTCTGCGCCCCCGCTGACCTCGGGCAGCAGCGGGACCCTGTGGTCGCAAGGAATCGCCTCACATGCTCTTGCGGGAGCAGACGACCGCGGGCTCCCCAGAAGCGTCCTGTATGTATGAGCGAAGCCCCCGGGAGTGAGCTCACCCCCGGTGGACACCCAGTGAGGTCTGGAGACGGGTCTGGCCGTCACTCTTCAGAGCTGCTGCCGGCATTTGGTGAGCGCCTGGACACCGAGAACACCCCACAGAGCTCAGGATGGCCCCACCAAGGCTTTCCGGCCCCAGCAGCCCCAGCGACCATGGGGCCGCTGTGAAGCAGCCCTCCGGCCCGCATTCCATTCGCTCCTCCTGGGGCCTGGCGACCGGGAAACGAGCCTCTTTATCCTGCGAGGAAAGAGGCTCAGACATGACCCACCCACTCCCGCTCCAGAAGCCACACAGGACGGTGGGGACATGGGGGCTCAGGGCCGACCGCCTGGCCCCCAGCCGGAACTGCAGCACACAGGCTTCATACCTTCTTTGCGCCTCAGTTTCCCTCCCCACAGGGCATCAGCGGACTCCGCGGGGGGTCCTTGGGGCTCGGGTCCCCAGAAGCACACACACGCCTCCGCCGCTGCCCCTCCCCCACTCCCTTCGCGGCCGTCGTGGTGCCCGGGGCCCCGCTGCTCTCCCTGGCAGCTCCAGAGCAGGGCGTCTGCGGACCCGGAGGCACGGGATGCTCTCGACAGCCTTCACAGGTGCCTGCAGGAGACCGAGGGATAGCAACGCGCTGGCGTTCTGGTTGCCCGGGCGACGTGCCCGCAAGCATTCCGGAGGAGTGAAGTGGTGACAAGCAGCGGGTGGGCGGCGCCGTGGGCAGAATGTTCTCTCCCCAGGAGCGGGAGCAGGGTTTCTGCACGTCTGACACGCAGCCCCGCTGGTGCGGCCAGGTCCCCGGTGCCCTCCATTCTGTGCTGGGACGGCAGGCACAAGCCAGCCGGGACCAGCAGGTCCCTCAGCTCAGCTACTGTCCCTCCTGCGTCGCCGGCTTGTCTCTCTGGGGAGGGCCCAGGATGTGCCCAGCAGCCGCCCCCGCGCCGGCCTCCCCAGGTCTGCCAGCCCACCCTGTCGGGTACCCTGTGCCCCACCTCCCATGCTTCCTCTGCAGGCGGGGACAAGGGTCTAGATGGGCCCCCAGCCCAAGGCGGCCCATCCCAGGGACAAGTTGCATCCCTCTGGGCAAAGACTTGGCTACGCCAGACAGTAACAGCCGCGGGACCAGAATCCTGCTGCCTCGTGCCTGAACCCCACGCCAAAGTCAGCACAGAGCGAGGACGCTCGGAAGGACCCTGGAAAGGCCAAGTGGCCTCTGCAAACCACCCCCGGGCGCAGGCTCTCAGCCTGGGCCTCCCGTGAGGATCCCCGGCCGGGAAGAGGGTGGTGAGAAGACGTGGAGACCCAGGCCCCACGGTGGACCCACGAACTGGCATCTTCGGGGGACAAGTCCAGCATCTGTAACGTTTCAAGGAGCTCCCCCAGGGGGTCAGGACGGAGAGCCGAGAACACAGCCCATCCCTTACTTGGACCCCGTTCAGCCTGACTTCACCAGCACTTGTAACGAGAGACCCAGGCCAGGGCGGCGGGGAAGAAGGCACGCGGGACGCGGATGCACGCCCGGTGCTGGGTGACCCCTCAGCACACAGAGGTCCCCAGGCCCCAACTCTGTCTCCTTCTGGAGCTCGGCGTCCCTCAGCCAGGCTGAAGGTCACGGGCAAATTCTCGCACAATCCCATGGAAAGAGCAGGGGTACAAACGTGCATTTACGGAAATCCAGACTATTGGCACAAGAAAGAGGAACACAAAAATAGCAGCTGTGTGTTCTCTGGGAAAAGGTCTCTCGTCACAACTGAAAGGGGGAGGAGACAAGCAGTCAGCCGGGAGGACGCAGGCGGCACGCGCTCCTCCGGTCCCCAGGCCTCCAACCGGCCCGCGTCCTCCCTCTTACGCCTAGAAATCTGCATCCAAGCTCCCCGCGCAGCTACCGGGGCACACGGCTCCTTACCGGCGGTCCCGGCCCCGGGACGTGGACTCCTGAGAACAAACTCCCCGGCTTCCACAGCACCTGCGGGAGGCCCGTTGCCTTTCGGTTCTGCTGCCATCATCATGTTGGCGTGGACGAAAGTCACTGTGCATTCAAGGTGCCGTTGAAGCCACCCAAGGATAATGGAGGACAGTGACAGGGTCGCCGCCTCTCAGAACACTGAAAGCAGACCCATCACGGGCTCCACGGGGTTCGCAGATTGGCAGAGAGGGCAAGGATGGTGTCGATGGTGGTGCCGAGGGCTTGGCAGGGGGAGGAAGAGCGAGCCGCCCGAGCGGAAGCTGGGCCAGGGCCACTGGGGCGGAAAGCCCAGATCCGCCACCAGCTCCCCAAGCACAGGGGACAGGGACCTCCCGAGGTGGTCCTGTGCCCACCTTGTGTGAGGGGATGGGATGATGGCCAGATGTCGGCAGAGCTCTTAGCAAAGGGCCTGGGGTAGCCAAGGCTGGGACCCCTCTCTCCAAGGGGTCCTCAGAGCCATCTCCGGCCTCCAGAACTCCCAGGAAACACTGGGGTGAAGCTGGAGACCTTCCCAGGGCAGCCACTCCAAGGGACTCCGTGTGGCAGGAGCACATGGGTCCTTGCACATCGGGAGGTAAACCAAGGAAGACAACATGAGGACACAGGAGCTGAGGGGGTGCTGTGAAGGAGGGAACGTCACAGGGACCCGGAGAGGCTCGGAGCCAGTGGTGGCCAGGAGCACTGGCAGAAGCAGGGACCACCGTCTGCTAGGCAGTCGACCGGGGCTGGGAAGGGCAGAGAAGGCCCTTCTAAGTCTGGGATATGCAGATGTCAGGCGGCACGGGGGGGGGGGGGGGGGGGCACTTTCCACGGCCACAGGCCACTGGGAGGCGCCCTGAAGCCCTCCGTCTTCCGCACGCTCTGCCACAACACGCCACAGGCTCCGCCTTCACACCTGAGCACAAGTGAGGCTGAGGGAAGTGGCCCTCCCAGGGGAGTGGCCATTGCGGGGAGGGGACAGTCAGGCCTCCTGGTGGCCCTGACGTCCCACCGTCGGTCCACGGATCGGGAAAGCAGGCAGTGGTAACTTGGAAACAAGCCGGCTGTGCCCAGAGAGCATGAGTCACCCACGCAAATCCCACGATGTGGGTCACGGCTCCATCTCGCCTCCAGCTCCAGAAAGTGCCCACATCCCCTTCAGGAGAGGATGTGACGAGGACAGAAGCCGTCTCCCCCGACCCCGATGCCCCGCCTGGGCCCCGCCCACAGATGGGAGGGCACCTGACCACACTGAAAGGGGCTGTAGGTGAGACCACAGAAACGCTGCCCCAGGGAAGTGCCCCGCGGGGTGTGGGGGGGGGGGTCCAGCGGCCCTAGGACAGCCCCCCGGGCCAGCTCCCATCTGTCTACCCACCCACACCCCCTGAGAGGCAGCCCCTCTGCCCCGTTACCAATGAGGAGGACATTTCAGAACTGGAGCTGGGCCCGCCTAAGGCCACCACCTAGTGCATGGTGCCCTGGGGACCCCTTTGTGGCTGCCTGCCCACCCCCAGGCCCCCAGGCCTGGGTGCAGAGTGAGGCGGGGCTCAGCCTCCAGCCAGCTTCAGAGTCACAGGGAGCTGGCAGGAGCTCCAACCTGACCCAGACATCACCGCTCCTACTACCAGCCGAAGTGCCCCAGCCTCTGAACACAAACAGCGATGGGGGACTCACCACCTCTGCAGAACGACCACGCAGGTGTGGGGCAGCCCACCCACATGAGCCAGACCCTGCTCTGGGGGGCGTCTGCGGCCCACTCCCACCGCGTCCTGTGGGGGACTTGGGACTGATCATGTCCGTGAGCTGCTCTCCCACTTACTGGTGGCCCAGCACACGCACACACACACCAGAGACACACAAACACACGTGCGTGCACACTTGCGAGAAGATCCACCAACCCAGCCACCTCCACCAGACACACGCCACCGTGCCTGAGTCCCCCCGTGGAGTGTCCAGAACTTAGCTGCAAACACAGCTTGGCACAAAGCTGATGTGACAGCTACCGCTGGCGTGGGGACAAAACACTGTCGTTTGGGGAAATTCTTCCGAAAAGAACCCAGTGGAGCTGGGCCAGCTGGGTCAGAGCTTCAGTTCTTCCTGACGAGGTCATCCCATCTGGACCCTGTCCGGAGAAACAGATGTCATGGGAGTTCTTGCTGGAATGTCTGGGGGCATAAGACCTTTTCCAGAAAGACCCAGAGCTTCTGGGCAGCCACTGTGGCTTGAAAGGGGAAGAAACCCTCTGGTTTTCTGGGAAAGCCAAGTCCCCAGGGCTGGGCTCTGACAGACCAAGGGCCAAGGAGGCCTCTGCCCCATCCCCCAACCCAAAGCACCTGGCTTCGAACTCTGGTCGCTTCTGTGTGGAGGACCCTGACCAGCTGCTGGTTCCTTCCAAGAGGAGTTCCGACTGTCCTCTCAGAGAAGGTTTCCGATGTTTCTCCAGAACGTTCTCCACCTTGTGCCCCAGCAAGGACAGCCACGGCCTGCAGACAAGCTCCCCAGAACCACGGCCCTCTCTCGTGGCACCTGTGACCTGCAGGTCTGAGTCTGCGTCATATCTCCGTCATGCACCTGAGCTCCGCGCTCCAAGAATTCCCATCCCAGGTCAGGCGGGAATGACCATTCCCGCGGCACCGGCGGGGACACTGAGGTGATGCAGGGGACAGCGGAGGGGGTGGTTAGGGGAGGAGCCAGGACCTAAATCTGCCTGGTCCACCAGTCACCCACAGCACCCTCCACTATCTCCGGGAATGATCTCCTTCAAGGGTGCCCTCCCCACCCCCATGCAGAAATCGATGATCAATTATCTTCGGTCGTCCCTCAACATCATTCGCCAAGAACATGAGACTCCAGCTCTGGCCCCTGGGCCACAGGGTGTAGAGCTCGACGCCCTCTTCCCGAGGACCACTGACCTTCATGGGAGTGGGAAGGAGAAGAACAGCTGCCCCCAGAAGCCGGGAACCTTCTAGATGCGAGCTGGGCACTGAGCCGTGCCCTCACGGGAACGCCGTCCTGGTGTGAACACACCGCAGCGCAGGAGCCCAGGCTCCTCATCGTCGGCTGTGGGGGCACTCAGGGCAAGATCTTCCACGAAGGGGCCACTTCCACACCCACCGGGGCATCTGGGGCCCCTGCACGCTGCCACACCCCGCTCTACAGACGCCACCAAGATGACCTGCGACTGCAGGGCTCCAGACCCGTGAGCGTGACTTCCGGCAGGGCTGACGACAGCCGTCCCTCCACAACGCATGGGTTGAAGTCCTAACCCCAGGACCTCAGAAAGGGACGGTGCTTCAAGACTGGGCCTTTGGAAAGGGGGTTAAGTTAATGAAGTCATCAGGATGTCATCCAGTAGGACCGGTGTTCCTATCAGAAGAGGAGATCAAGACACAGACAAGCCCAGAGGGACCACCCCATGGAGACACGAGAAGGGCACAACTGTGTACACTCCATGGAGAGAGGCTCAGAAGGAACCAGCCCTGCTCACAGCTTGAGAAACAGACGGGGGTGGGGGGGAGGCGTGGACGCCGCACGCCGTGGCACCTCGGGAGGGCGGGAGCTGGTTCTCCAGGCACCTTCCCTGCCTGGCTGCTCCTGCCTCAGCTCCACCAGGAGGCGGTCAGGGCTGCCTTGGGCTTGTCTCCAGGACAGCCGGAGCCCTGCGTCTGGATCCTGCGCAGGCTGGGGTTCCTCACAAACGCTAGCCCGCCCCCTCAGTCCGGACCTGACTGGCTGCCCCCGGGAACCCCAGCACAACCCCACACAGCCTCCACCAGATCCTTGCCCACTTGGCGGTGGTGAGCCCCTCAGGGCGCTCGGGTGGCGGCACGGCCGGAAATCTCCAGTCAGCTCACCCAACCGCTCCCCCCACCTCTGAAAAGTCCTAGAAACACCCGTTCAGTGAGTCCTGTCCCTTCCTCCCTCCCACACAGGGATTCTCAGCCTCCCAACACGCACGCTGGGGCAGGACCGCCCTGTGTCGGGGGCTGTCCTGCCTGCTCCCTCCACCAAGATGCTAATAGCACCCTTCCCCCGGCGTGTGACAACCAAAAATGTATCCAAACCCTGGCATGCTTCCCCAGGGAGACCCCCCGGCCAGTTGAAAGCCAGTGCTCTGAGATACACCTTGATTCCTCCCGCGTCTCACTGGCTCTCCATCCTCCATTCTCCACCCAAAGCGGTGCTAGAACTCCAGGGGACAATGTCCGGCTCCTTCCTGCTCGGCCTCCTTCCCTCTCTGTCCCTAGTTCTTCACAACCCACCCAGAACAGGGCCCCCCTGGGCTCACAAGCTCCCCGCGTAGGTTTGATTATTTCTCTGGGGTCGATGCCCCATGAGAACAGGAATTACTCCCATCTTCCTCACCAGGGTCCCCCCAATGAGCAGGGCAGCTTCTGGCACAGAGCAGGAGCCCCATGAACGTTGGTTGAAGGAATTAATGACAGGGGGAACCAATGATTGAGTGTCCCCGAGCTGCCAGCAGAGGAACGAGCTCCAGACAGTAACATGGCCACTGTCCCTAGAGGGGCTCCTGATCGTCAAGGCTCTCTGACAGGGTCCAACAACCCCGACCCCACTAGTGTAGGAACAGTGCTGAGGGCATGCTGCCTCGTGGACGGAGCCCAAGCCCACCAGCTGGGAGGGGCCTCACCTTGTCCCCTCCCAGGCCAAATGGTGGATCTCCTCCAGACATTGTCCCTGTGTCCCCGCACCAGGGGCCGAGGCTCGTTTCCTTCTGGTACTGATTCTGGACACAACTTGACAATTCCCTTTATCTCTCTCTGTGTCCAGAGATGAAGAGGTCAGCCTCACTGGGGCAGGAAGGGCCATTTTGCAGATGGCGGGAGTTGGGGCTCTGGTGCTTCAAGGAGGGCACCCTCCAGCCGCAATGCCCCACCACCACCTCCAGGAAGCCCCCACCCCTCCTTCCTTGGGCACCCCCTAGTCCTCACCCCCCCACCTCCAGGAAGCCCCCTGCCCTTCCTTGAGCACCCTCCAACCCCCATGTCCCTCACCACCTCGAGGAAGCCCCCTGCTTCTCTTTGGGTGCCCTCCAGCCCCTATACCCTCCCGCACCACTTTCTAGAAGCCCTCCATGACTACCTGCTCTCCCAGGGGGCTTCCTCTGATGCCCAGAGGCCACCCCCACAATATCTGTCTGTGGTACCGCAACCCACAACCTCAAGGGGGCTTCTCTGAGGTTCCCTCAGAAGCTTCCCCCAATAAGATAAGAGAGGAACTTGGCCCCAGAGCTGTGGTGGGGAAACACAGGGCACAGAAAACCAAACTGCAGCCTGAGGTGGGAGCCGATGAAGCTTGATTGTTATTTAATATTAATTACACTTTAATACGAACGTTAACTGTGCTGCACAATTTTAATTTTTACCCAATTATTCCGCAACCATTGATTAAACAACGACGATGATGGGCACCGGGGACTGAGGAATGAGGAGGTAACGTCCTCACCTTCTCCAACCCTACGTGCAGCTCAGGCTAGCAAACGGGCCCTCGGCGGTCACAGATGATGGAGGGAATGAACGCAGGCAGGAATGAAGGCGGGAGTCAGGGGCGTGCAGTTCACTTGGGGAATACGCGCTTTGGGTAACAAATGACCTGGAGGCAGGGCAGTCAACGTGCTGGGGTGGATTCAGCTCTGGGCAATCCTGGAGGACAGCTCGGAGGTGGTGGTGGGTCTCCAGTGCCCTGGACTGTTTTCATACCCGGCCTTGAAGCCCTTGCCTGTGGCTCTCTCCCTGCTGGGAGCACCTGGTTATCGTGTCCTCGTGCCTGGATTCTTCCTCCCACACCCACGCCTGATGCCCCGAGTGAGCTGCTTAACTCTTTAACTGACCAGCCCGTGCTCCTGTCTGCTGAGGGCACCTGTGGAGGACCAGTGAACCCCAGCATTTCCTGGGCTTCCAGTGGAAGTGGGGCTTGAAACCCACACCCCATCTTTCTCTCCAGCACACGTGTCCAGGAATCTCCCCAGATCTGCTGTGTGTCCAGCACTCTCAGAGCAAATGGTCAGCAGAGGACCAAGGGGGCAAGGCCTCTGTCCACCCGCAGCACTGGCCCCTGCTGACTGGCCAGCAGCACAGAGCACCCCGTCCGTGGCCCCCAGGGGCCAAGTCTGCTGCTGGGACTGGACTGAGGGCTTAGAGAATACTAGACACTCTGCAGCCTGGGTGTGCCTTCTTAGCAGGAGTGGGGTCACGCAGAGTGGAGATGGCCCTTCTACCAGAAATGGCTGGAAGTACCCCAAGAACTTGGGAAAGTTCCATTGCTCCTTTTAGACCAAGAGGTCTTGCACAGCTGTTTAGGCTGTCAGTGTGCCCATCTGTAAAATGGGCTAAAATACTTTGCCGAGAGAACTAAATGAAACAGCTGGTCTAGGACCCAGCCTCCTGTAGGGGACCCATAAACAGGAAGGAACCACGTCTCTTTCTGACCGGGACAGCATCCCGTGCCCACCAGGCCCAGAGGTGCAGACGGAAACAGGGATGTCCTCTCTCTCGTGGGCCTCCATGGGGCTCATGGGGCAGCGCCTGGATCTGGATCCACAAGGACAAGGGGATGCAGCCATGGAGAAGGCCAGCTGCCACTCCACCCGGCTCCTGCCCTTGAAACGGGAGCTCATGGAGTCATAACGTAGGAAAGATCCGGACGCCTCAGGTCAACGCTGCAGACCTAACCCAGAACCCCAGACCAGTAGCTACTGACGGTGGTGTCGTGGGCAGCCCTGGCTAGGAGACAAGGAAGGACCCAGCAGGGCTGACTCCAGACCCTCCCGCGGGACCCGGCTGGGTGCAGCCTCCCAGAGGAAGCTGGAACATCGTCTGGAATGGGCGGCCAGGGACTCGGACACTGTACAGGGCCTGGTAGAGTGGCGACGCCTTCCTCTAGCTGCCAGGGAAGAAAGACCTGTCTCCACCAGGGGCTTCCACCCCTAGGTAGGGGTGCTTCCCACCAGCCCGACTCCCCGCCGCTCTCCCCGTCCACACATGAGCCAAGCACTCTAGAATGTGAAAACCACATTCTCTTTTTTCTGGATGCTGGAGCCCCATCCCACTCTGTTGGCCGGGGAGCCGATGTCGGAAGCCCAGGAACTTGCCCGGGAGCTCCCCACACAAAAGAGCTGAAACCCAGCCTTAGGTCTCCGGGCCGCCCGGGTCCGCATCTCCCCCTCCTCCGAGGCCACTTCCTGCGGGAATCTACGGAGCCGGTCCCGGAGCCAGCCAGAGCCCACCCCAGAGTCCTCAGGACTGGCGCGTCGGGCACTCCCTCTGCCGTGTGCAAAATGCCACCAGGGTCACGTCCCCTTCTGCCTGGAGGGCAGCCTTAGCTCTGCACCCCACAGCACCGGGGCGGGCTCGGCCAGACCCCACTCGCTTGTCAGTACGGCAGAAAACACGCACTTTGGTGTGACCAACACCTTGTCTGGGCGCTGACGGGGCAAGTCTTTGGCAAGGGAAGACAACTTAGCCACCTTAATTGGCCGAATTCCTACCAGGGCTGTTCTGACTTCTCCGTAACGGTCTCGGGAACCTGTTTGGTACAGAGGATGTCGAGGTTCTCCCGGCGGCCTGAGCCTCTGAGGGGATGGGCCTCCAGCGTGTGCGGGAGAACCCCCCAGCGGTGGGAGCTGAGACCGCCAACCCACTGTCCAGATGGATGGACAGTTCCAGGCCCTTGTTCCCAGAATTCCATTTTCAAGTTAATTACTTGTTTGTTTTTAAGTGAGAAGCTACACCTTGAGTGTTTTCACTAAATAAGTCTGTGTTTGCATGTCGACCAGCGTATTTAAATCCCCCGCGTGCAGCATTTCAGACCAGGACTTCCCCCTCTGTCCCTCTCTGTCCCCCTCTGTCCCTCTCTCTGTCTCTCTCTGTCTCTCTCCCTCCCCACCCTTCTTCCCCCCCCCCCCGTCTCTCCTCTTTGGGGTCCATCGGCCAATCCGCTATCAGGCCTGCTCCACATTGGATCCCTTTGGCCCTGGGGTAAGACACACCCAGGGACCGTGAGGTAAGGAGAGGGGCAGATGAGGACTGTCGGTGGGGAACATGCCGACCGAGACCCGGATGCTGGGACATCCTTGCAGCACCCAACATCTCAGGGACTGGAGCGACCAGACAAATGGAAGAGCCGTGCTTCAGCCAGGCTGGCCTCCTCCCAGCCCGCACACACACATGGCCAATTAGAGTCCAAGCCCACACTTGCCGTGGCTCAGCCAGTACCCTGGGCCACACACCACCCTCTCCTAACCCACAGCCATCTGTGTGGGCCTCACAAGGTCACACTCTGGCCACCTCTCCAGCCGCATCCAACAGAGCCTAGCCCCACATCCCTGTCCCTGTCCTGGCCACTGCTCCTGCATCCCTGGGCTTGACATAAAGGTCCCTTCCTCTGAATGTTGTCCTGTCACCTCAAAACAGTTTGGGCCTCAGAGAAATGTTCTCCTAGGGGCAGCCCCTCATTAGCCACCACTTAAGAGCCATAGTCCTTCCCTCAGCTGATAGCCTCAGAGTTCCAAGTCTCTGTTTTGTTGGCCCCCCCAGGACTTCACACAATGCCCACACACAGATGCCTCACAAATGCTGATGGATGGAGGGATGGATGGTTGGATGGACGTGTAGATGGATGGACACATGATGGACAGATGGATGGACAGATACACAGATGGGTGGATGGATGAATGGATGAATTGATGGACAGGTGGATGGATGGATGGACGGAACACTTGCTGACTGAATGGAGGGATGGACAGATGGATGGATGTACAGACAGATGGTCAGACAGATGTACTGAACAGATGGATGGAAGGAAGAAAGGATAAGTGGATGAGTGAATGGAAGTATGAATGGATAACTGGCTGACTGGATGGAGGGATAGACAGATGGATGGATATACAGACAGATGGAAAGACAGATGGACAGATGGATGGACGGCACCAGTGCTTCTCCCCTCTCATGGGATGTCTCACTGTATTCGCCATCTGCACTGACTACCCTGGCCCTGGGTGCTCTCCCTTCTTTCAGCGACAGCCGTGTTCATCACATAATTCAGTTCGGCACGTAGCGGTGTGGCCGAGCGGCCTATTCCACATGCGAATGTTCTCTTTTCTTAAGCCATAGTTGCAGAGGGCAGAAACTGCCACCATCCCACGTGTGTTTTTGCCTGGCTTGGCAACATTTAACCCATGCCCCCCAACACGATAAATGCAGTGAAGATGTTATTTAGGTATTTTATTTCCAATCAAAGAGGAAACTAGCACCACGGGGAGAAGGTCTGGCACACAAACCCCAGGGGCTCCACCCCCCACCCAGAGCCGGTCCACCAGGCTGCCGCCACCCTGGTCTGCCCTCCCGCTGCGCATGGGGTCTTAGGGCTGAATCACTGTGTTGTGGCGCTGGGATTTCTACAATTTTCTGCGCTGGCCTTAAAGGAAACCTAACTCCAAGTTTCAGCTGAGACAACAGATAATTATGGGATATTGCAAAGAGCTTCCCCCAGGATTCTGCTATATGGCGAGTGCCCATGGTGGACTTCATGAGGTCTTCCAGCCCTCAATCCTATAATCTCACTCTGATGACGGTTTTAAAAAGTAAACACTTTCTACTTTGTTGAGTAGGTTCTGTAAAGAGAGAGAAAAGAGAGACAAACACTGAGCTGTGTTTCAGGAGGAAGATGCCCCGCCCAGGGTCTCAAGGAAGGACCTGGACTCCCGGCTCCTGTCACCACCCACTGTCCCAGTCCTGACACTTACAGGAGGGCCCTTATGGGGGACGTGGCTGATGGCTGGGAGACCACTGTCCCGGCCAGCTCAGTGGCGAGGAGTGTGCAGCAAGGACGCTGGTCCAGCTCAAGGGCACCGACCTTCTGTTCTGAGCCCTGGGCAGAGCAGAGACCACCCTTTGCTTGGAGGCTGAAATCCTAAACGCCGGTCGACGCATGCCAACGCGTGGCACTGAGGGACCTGAGGGGCCGGTGACTGTCAGAAGGACAAAGGGGACAGACAGACCAAGGGGCTCATCTTTCCCCAGACCTAAAGGCTGGGGCCAGGATGGTGTGCTGACCAGCTGGGAAGGGCAGGCAGAACATTCGGGAATAGTGGTCTGCCCACATCAGCATCTCAGCCAATCTTCTTATTAATTTGCTGGCGTTGAGATTGGCAGAGTAGCAGGGAGGGAAAAAATTCCTTATGCGTCTTATGACAAGAAAGGCTCTGTGGGGGCCTGCAATGCCTTGCCTTCTCCCTCAGAACCGGTGAGGGATCATGGAGAACTGAGGTCTAGCATCTCACCTACTTACTGGAGTCGGGTAACCGTGCTGGGCGTGATCTTGGAGATGGGGCTGTTCTGGGGGCACAAACGGATCAAGGGACTTACGCACAGTCTTGGGGAAGAAACAGAACTTGAGGCCAGTCCCCTTTGAGGTTCTGGCCGCGGGAAGGGAGACAGAGCAGTCAAGGGTAGGAACCTGGACCCTGACATTCAAGGGGCTCAGCTGCCTCTCCCCTGCTGTACCGCACGGCCTCTGGTGCACACGCACCACTGTGGGCTATGTCTTCATCTGTCAACCACAAACGGCAGGAGAGGTTTTCAGGAAGAGGGAGGTGAGGGATGCAAGTCCCTGGCACACAGTAGGGCCTCCGAGGGACAACACTGCTACAGTGGGTGAAACGGCAGCCCCCAGAGACATCGACATCCTCACCCCCAAACCTGAGGATGTGACCTTATTTGGAAAAAGGATCTTTGCAGATGGGATGAAGTTAAAGATCTTGAGTTGAGACTCTCCCAGACTACCCGGGTGTGCCCTAAATCCAGGGACAGGGGTCCTTCGAGGCGAAGGCACAGGGAGGCCATGAGAAGGCAGAAGCAAAGAACAGAGTGGTGTTACCACCAGGCAAGATGCCACAGAGCAACCCAGAGCTGGGAGACGAGGCAAGTTTGTCCCCTGTGTCTTCAGGAGGAAGCATGGCCCTGTGGACACCTTGATTTTGGACCTCTGGCCTCCAGGACAGGGACAGAAGAGGTTCCTGTTGTTCTGAGCCCCCCAGACCATGGCATGTCGTTCCCACGGCTGCAGGAAACACACCACTGCGATCACTGGATTCGGGGTTGAGGGCTGGAGACAGCCCTATGGCTATAAGAATGGAGTGCAGGTGAGGTTAGATCATTCCGCCAGTTCAGCAACGAGCAAGCAGCAGCTGCCTCATGCCTGGCGTCTGCTTTGTGGGGGAGAACCTGAGAGAAGAAGAAAAAGGCCATCCAGGACACAGTCTGGGTTTACCCAGGGAAAACAGAAGGCAATCCCTAAAGGAATGGGTCCTGCCAGATTAGGTGTGCTGCCCGGGTCCGTCTGTCTGTCACCTGACACTTCCTCTCATCTGCAAACAGACCTTCAGCCTGTGGCCTCGGGTTGACCAGATGGCTGATCTCCGGCCGCCAGCAACACCTGCCCACATAGTCGGGTGTGCGCCGGGGGAGAGGGGAGGTGCCCACGGTGTATGCTAAGATGGCACCGATGAGCCTGTCTGTCCCCTGCCTGGCTGTGGGTGCCAGGCCTGGAGTGGGGTCTCGATCTCTGGTCCCAGGAAGGAGCTCCTGCCAGCAGCGGCTTGAAGACGGAGATGCCGCGTTTGGTGATCTGTCAACGTTATTAGTTGGGATGGTGGTTGCCGCCAGGCTCCCACAAATTGTGATATACAAATTGTTAGCAGCTTGCAGACCATTTGCAAATAAAGCATCGCAGCGAGGCATTAAAAGATCCCCTAAATAAGCATCCTTGCGGAAGGTAGTGACACAAGAGCTTGTTTATATCCTTTCTGCCTGGCACTTGTTCCATCAAAGGGAGGCCTCGCTCGTCCCGTGGAGAGGCTGTGCAGGCAGCATTTAAAATGCAAAGATCTGCTGATTTTTCATACGGAATTATACAAATGGAACTGCTCTTCCATTTTATGATTGAATTAGGTAATGTATTGATGGTGCAGAAAGAACCAAGGTTATGTCCTTGTTTTTCATGATTTATGGGCTTGGAGCATTTCACAGTTCCTGGTTCTGGACACAGTCTCACCAGCCTGCGTCTTGGTGCCCAGCACGCTGGCTGTCACGGAGACGCAGGACGGCCGCAGGACGGCCGCCGGCCGGACAGGGTTCGAGGCCATTAGCATGTCCTCCAGAAAAGCCCGGCTCGGAGGGGAAGGCCCCAGCAGCAGGAGGCTGGTTTTGTCGTTTTGTCTTTTTTCCTCCTGCCGTGGTGACTTATGCTGCCAGGGACCAGGTCTGACTCCATCCTCCCAGGTCCTCGATGGCCAGCAGCCTGGAGGCTGGGGGAGCTGAGCTCACTGGACCCCATCCCGCCTCTGTTCTGTTCAGTCGAGGCAACTACTGTCCATTTATTAGCTGCCCTTGGCAAGCTGCTGCCCCGGCCTGAGCCTTCCCACCTGTGAAACCTGTGTGCCCGCCTCTGACGGCTCACACAGCTGTACTGAGAAGCAAGCAGTAAGCCAGAGGTGCTTGCAAAACCTTCTCACCCTAGGATTCTACCCAGAAGGCAACGGACTTGGAATGTCTAGGAGGCAGGAGAGAAAGGGCTCCCTGGAATGAGGATGAGCCGAGAATTTGCTCAAGTTGCTCCCCTCCCCTCCCAGGCTGCTCACACCCCTCCCTCCCCTCCCCCCCCCTCCCCTCCCAGGCTGCTCACACCCCTCCATCCCCTCCCCTCCCCTCTCTTCCCCTCCTCTCCCCTCCCAGGCTGCTCACCTCCCTCCACCACCACCCCCACCCAGTTCTCCCACCAGCAACCAGGCAGGCCTGGAGCTGCCCCAGCCTTGCTCCCTCAACTCTCTCTCCTGCAGCTCATTAAGCTGATGGCCGGGAAAGCCCTCATAAAGGTGACCATGTAGTCCCTTGCCCCAAGCTCGAGGGGAGTCTCATGGCCGATTCCTTCCTTGCCTTCCCTGTGAACTCTTAAACCTACAAGATGTGCTGAGCCAAGAGCAAATGGAATGGAGGATGGTTTCCATGGAGGAAAATCATCAGCTCCTTCCCAGCTGCCCTCTGAGCAGCTGGGGTGCGTTCCTAGGCCTGCATGGGCACGAGTAGCAACGTTCTCTGCGTCTCTGCGTCCGAACTCTGCAGACCACAGGAAATTAAACCACTGTACTGAGCCCGCCACACTCAGCCCTGGCCTCCCCCAGGGCCCTGCCCTTCCTGGTCTTTTATGGACTGTGCCTCGAGACCTCCTGCCCAGCCAGCCTCCCTCCACCCTGTTCCTCTGGTTCTGGATCCTGACCCCTCCCTCGAGCCCCTGCCCCCCTTCCTTCTGCCCCCTCCCCCCATCCCTTCCCCCTGTCCTCCTGCCCCCTGCCCCCTGCCCTCCGCCCTCCGCCCCTGCCCCCCTTCCTCTTGCCCCAACGAGTAGTAAAGTTCTCTGGACCTTTCCCCTGCTGTACAGGTCCCAGCCCTGGGGCTTTCTGAGGGCAGTAACAGCCCTGCCTTCTCCCCAAAGCCCCGGTACCCATTCTGGGGCTGGCATGCAGGCTGTGACCTCAGACGCATGGAAGCAGTGGGGAGAGGGGGTGTGGCCTCACGTCCACCAGGTTCTTCCTGGAGGTCAGCCAAGCTCTGAGGCCAGGGAGAGCCAGGGCAGAGGGCACCCCGCACGGGAAGCCACAGCCCCTGAAATGCACGGAAAGGGCATGTCTTCTGTCTCCCCGCTGTCCCAAGTCAGTGAACGCACACCTGCTTTCGGTACACACCAAGGTCACAGCAGATCTGCTGGAACCAGAGGGAGGGGCTCAGAGATTCTCATTAGGGGTCCCCAGGCCAGCACCCTGACCTGGGCACAGACCTGCTGTATCAGACACTGGGGCCAAGAAAGCACATTCCACAAGCCTTCCAGGTGCCTACCGTGAGCTCTGCAGGCCGGGTGGGAGTCTCCAGCGACCCTCACAGACTGTTTCAGGCGGGCTCTGTGCCAGACACTCTCGGCCTGGGCCATCCCAATCCTCCCACAGCCCTGAAGGACTAGACGCTGGTTAATCCCCGTTCTACAGATAACGGGGGTGGGGCTCAGAGAGGGTGAGTCAGGCACCAGAGGCCACACAGCAGGTTAGAGTGCAGACTGGAGCCATGGCAGCCTGACTTGCCGCGGCGAGAAGCAGAGGGAGTGCTGGGGACCCGGACCCACCCGGGGGCTCATCACCACACGCAGCGCGCCGGAGCCCACACCCCACGGAGGGCTCAATGTGGCTCTGGACGCCACAGGGCTGGGGGAGCAGGAACTGCGCAGGCAGGGCTGTCCGGGGTTCCAGACTGCGCAAAGCCAGACCCTACAGATGCCACACACCGCAGAGAAGGTGAGCCAGGAAGAGGCTGGGAACCCAGGAGCAGGTCTAGATGCAGGCGGGCCTCGAAGGGCTGATGTGTGTCCGGCAAGCGGGAAAAAGGCGGGCTGGGTGGAGGCTCAGGCAGGTGAGGGGCGGGGGGGGGGGCGCAAGGCGTCCCTGAGTGTCCCTGAGCAAGGAGAAGGAGCCAGGATGCCCACGGTGGTGAGGCGGGCTCCCCAGCTGTGGAGAGCCTGTCCATAAGCCGCACAGCCCTCCACCTGCCGCAGATTCTCAGACACACGCTGCCCACCCCGTCAGCATCGCCAAGCTGGCAGATGGGGACGTGTCGCCCACTCCTGGCATCGCAGTGCCAGTCGACCGTGGCGTTATCGGGGACTCCGGGCCGGACTCCCTAGATGCGGCCTGGCCCTGGCGCCTCCTGGCGTGGGGCCTCAGGAACTTACTGACCCTCCTCTGTCTCCGTTTTGTCGTCCATGAAGCGGGGCTCCTCATGGGGCGCTGAGGATTGCCCACGGCGCACGTCCAGCACGCAGAGCAGCGCCTGGAACCCGCGGACCCTCGCAGATGGGGAGACCGAGGCAGAGAAACTGAGGAACCCGCCCCAGCTCACAGAACAGATGCACGCTCCCCAGGCAGTCCCCGAGACCCCGGCGCACAGCCTCCCTGCACGTGGCGGCCCTCCTCCCCGCGGGAGCCGGATGGGAGGTGCACATTCAGGACGCGCCGTTACTAAAGGCCCTGCTTGTCTGGTGCTGAGACAGAGCGTCGTCAAGACACGGACTCCTGGGCCCTGGAAGCCATCTAGCCTGGGCGTGTCGCCTCCGCCCCTACGGGCTTGTCCGGTGAGGTGGGCAAGAATGCTCAGGAGAGAACCCAGCCCAGCCTCCGCCCGACTCCTGGACTCTGGCCACAGGCTGTTCCCTGCGCCCACTCTCCTGCCCGTGCATCCTCCCAGAGGCCCGCCCTGGGGCAGGGTGCCGGCGGGCGTCTGGCCTCCTCCCCGCGGCCCACAGTGAGCAGACCGGGACGCCGAAAGTGTGGCCCAGTTGACACCCCTCTCTGCCGCAGTCTGTGGCAATTTTGCACACTGTCCGTGTGGCTGAAAACACGGGCTTCCGAAGGGTTTCAGCAAACACTGTCGGCATTTAGCGGGCTGCGGGTTAACAGTGGGGCGTTTCATCAAACCGTCTGAAATAACACTTCGTGTTTGTCCGGTCTAGACAAAGGGATTTTGTATGAGTTTAGCTGTTTAATCTGAAACTTGCACCTGTCTCTTTGATTTATTTAACTCTTCCCTCAGGATTTTAAGCCAGTAATGGGTGCTGGAAAACACTCCGTTTCAAACAGAACTCGCTCAGAAGTTTATCTTTGCAATATTTCCAAATCCTCTCGCATTCTAATGTCAAAGACCTATTATTTAGCTCATAGATCGTATAGGTTATAAGACACTAAATTGCAACCCTGCAGAGAAATGTTCCATTTCTATCCCTGTCAGCCAAAACTGTGTAAAAACACCTCTAGAAAGAGGCCGCCGTTGGGATCAGAGCTGCCAAGTGGCCACGCACCATCGAGCCTCCCCATTCTGACTGGGATGGAAACAAATTTCGGGTGTCTAACACAGGAAAACTCCAGTGCGCCTGAAAACACAGCTGTGATCCCCGTCCCGGGACAGTCATCTCTCCCTGCTGCTAGTACCAGAGTCAGGGGGACTTTGCAAGGAAGCAGAATGGACAGCAGTGACCCAAATGGTGGCCAGAGATGGGGTCCAGTAGGACGGGGCACCATGCAAGCCCATGCTGGTCCATCATTTGTAAGCATCTACTGACATGGGGCGTCCAGGGATAGAGGGAGGCAAAGCCCACAGACCCACACCCCAACTCCTCCCAGCCTTTGCCTCCGCAGTAGGAAGGTGTAGTGAGAGGACGGTGTACCCCCCACATCAGTGTCCACCTGGAACCTCAGAAAGTGATCTTATTTGGAAATAGGGTCTTTTAAGAAGTAGTCAGGACGAGGTCCTATTGGATTATATTGGATCTTAAATCTAATGGTTGGTGTGATGACTACTCTCATATGTCAGCAGGACTGGACTAAAAGGGCCCCGGACAGTCGGTCAGAAGTCATCCTGGGTGTGTCTGTGGGCTGTTTCTGGATGAAAGTAACACTGGAATCAGTAGACCAAGCAAAGCAGAGTGCCCTCCCTGATGCCGGTGGGCCTCACCCAATCAGTTGAAGAGCAGAACAGCACAACAAGTACAAGAACCCAGAACTCTGTCCCTGACTGTGCTGAGCTGGGACAACAGTTTTCTCTCGCCTTAAGACTTGGACTGAAGCATCAGCTCTTCTCTGCATCTCCAGCTTGCGGAGTGCAGCCTCCGTAATCACCTGACTGAGTGCCTTATAATAAATCTATGTTTACTCATGTACAGACACATCCTCCTGGTTCTGTTTCTCCGGACACCCCTGGCTAACACACTGAGATGCACAGACAGAAGAAGGCCTCGCTAAGACAGAGCCAGACGCTGCAGAGATGTAGCCACAAGCTAAGGAAGGCTGAGCACGGCCAGCAGCCAGTGGAGACCAGACAAGGCAAGGACAGATTCTTCTCTGGAGCCTTCCGGGGCGACGCAGCCCCACGGACCCCCAATCTTCGACCTCTGGCCTCCGTGACTGGGATGGAACAAATTCCCCTTGTCTTAAAGCCCCCAGCCTGTGGTACTTTGTCATGGGAGCCCCAGGACACCAGTCATCCGGGGTCACTTAGGACCTGAGGCCCTTATCACAGAGTCCAAGACACGAGGAACATCCACTCATTCATTCATCCATTGAGTACATGAGGGTCTCTCTTCTAGGGTCTGGAAACACAGGACACAAGTTGCTGCTCTCAGGGAGTTGACCTTCTAGGGACAGACAAGACCGAAACCAGACAAAACGCACAGCGGATCCGGGGGTGATGAGCTCTCTCAAGAAGGCTGTGGCAGGAGGCAGGACATGGAGTGCTGAGCAGGCAGAGGGTTTGAAACAGGGCGGTTCTTCTGAGACTAGGGGAGCGGAGGGTGCCTGGCCCAGCACCGTCTCCCAGAGCCCGGGTCCTCACAGGCAGCCCGCCTTGGGTCTGGACGGCTGATGCAGACAAGGGTGTGCACAGCTGGTCGTGGGTTTCAGATCCTCTGTGCGGCCTCTGCTAAGCTCCTCAACCCGCCTGGGCTGGTCTCCTCAGACGAGGGATGGGGATAATGGCAGGTCCCTGGACTGTTTTGAGGATGAAACGAGATGTCCCGAGGTAGGTGCACCCAGCCTGTGGTCCTGTTGAGTCCGTACTGTTAGTGGTGGTTTTGTCCCCCAGGTCGCTGCCTCCTGGTGTCCACACCTTCTATAAGCCACTCCTGAGTGTGGGTGGGACCGGATGCTCTCAGACCAACAGGAGGCAGCAAAGGGGGTGATGCCCCTTCCGGGATAACAGTGCATAAGATCACAGCATCCCGTCTTGCTGGCGGGCTCTCTACCTTCCCGATTTGGGGACGGGAGCGGCCGTGTCAGGAGCCACCACCTGGGGAAGGCCCCAGAGCCGGCAGCCGACGGCCAACAAGAGAACTTGGCCAGCGACTTCGGGGGACTGTGCGCTGCAGAGACCCCTCCCCAGTCCAGCCTCAGAGGAGACCCCAGACCTACCCGACATCCCGAGTACCTGGGCCCCGACCGTGGAAGTGGTAAGGAAATGAATGTGTGCGGTCTCCAGCCACCGAGTCTGCGGCCGTTCCTCACACAGCAGTGTACACAGTCACTGATGGACACAAACGCCGCTCATCTTCAGAGACAGCCCGGCACCGCAGGGCACAATCCGGACAGAAGGGCTGACGTTTCTGTGCCGGACACCTTCCTAAGTGGGTCACTGATAAACATGCCCCTCGGCTGGGCCCATGGGAATCCCGTGAATTTCGGCAACGGGAGACCCGTCAGGGAGTCATTCCACGCGGCCCCGAGTGCTGGACAGAGGGACACGGTGACATCTGCTGGCAGGGTGTCCCTTCTGGGTGTGGAGGACGTCTCCATCTGCCCCAGGAAGGGCCATGGAGCCTGGCCCCGGCTGGCCCGCCGGGCTGACCCACAGGCACAGAACGCATGACCCACGGGAATCACACATGCTCCGCTCCAGGCGACGTCTATACGTAATTTTACTCGATGTTTATTTTATATATAACTATATTTGTACATTTATGTTTCTTCTCAAAGTTCACGAACTGGCATTCCCGTGTGAGCCGCCAGTGGGCTCCCGGAGCACAGTGGTCGGAGGAGGGCAGCGTTCCGTTCCTCACTCGTGGGCGATGGGTAACCACAGGCTCTTAATGACCGGAACGCAGACTCACACATACACACTTTATTTTACTTCATCTATTTTTTGAGCTCTAAGGCACTTTCCTTTGGCGTGTTTCCATGAAGCGACTTTTCCAGCCGGGGGGAACGTCAGGGGACTGACTTGGAAAGAGCTTCTCCTCCAAGCGGCGCCCTCGCACCCTCGGACGGCGCGCCGCGGTCTCGGATGTCCATCCTCCCTTCCGTCCTTCATCCCCTCGGGCTGCTGCTTGGCACCGCAGGGCAGGCCAAGAGAGGGTGAGATCCCCAGTGGGAAGAGGAGGGAGAAGCCTCGGGCCGGTTCCCGGCGAGGCCCTCCTCTGTCTGAACAGCTCATTTACTACAAATGAAAGCAATTACTCTTAGCTGCGTGCTCGGCGGGCGGCTGCGCACCCGGGACGGCCTCTCTATTAGCAGGGCCGGGTGCGTGAGGTCAGAGGACTCAGGGTCTAGGAGCCCTCCGAAGCGGGAATGTGCCCAGTTCACAGCCCACCCTGACTCTCTGCTAGGGTGCCCCTTCGACAACACCCCTGCCGCCTGTCACTCAACCCGGGCTTACACACCTCACCTGGCAAGGAACTCACTCTCACCACAGGTGGCTTGTCTCACAGCCGGACATCTGCAACCAAGGTCCACACGCACCACTAGACAGCCTTCCTGACCTGTGAGCTGTGAGCTCCGTTCTCCGTTCTTCCTGTCTCTCCTGAACCACCTCTGCTCCTGAATGAACAGACAGCTCCGGCGTGTCCACACCTTCAGTCCATCCGTCACCCCCCTCTCCCTCCACGGGGTCAGCAAACACTATCTAGACACACACTGGGGACGTGCAGGGTCTGTGCCAGGCACTGGCCTGGAGCACCTGGCCAGGGGAAGCGACCAGAGGGCCAACATAGCCATTTTAGAAGGTCTCAGAGGCCATACAAAGACGGGTGTGGCGGGGTCTCAGGGAGGCCCTTTGAGAGAAGACGGCGGGGTGCGGACGTCGGAACAGGGACCTGCAGCGGTGAGAACGAACAAGTCGAGGGAAACGCTGAGCGGCGGGCGCTCCCGAGAGTCGTTCCGGCTTCCAGGACGTTTTCTCCACGGCTCCTTGTGGCTCTGGCTTGTCCTGCTCATCTCTGCAAGGGAACAGCAGGTGGTGGATGTGGCTCAGGATCTCCACAGCCATCTTTCCACCTTCCCGACGGGGCTTCCACAAGTTCATCCCTTCCCGGACGCGGTCCAGCCCACCGCCGCGGCCGGCGCGCTCTGCAGAAGGACCTGCATCTTCAGGCCCAAGGAGCCAGGACCGGGTAAGGACCCCAGCGTCAGCCACTCCTCCATGGGCCGGAGAGCTCTTCTCCCGACTCCCTTCCCCCACAAGCTTGGGGAAGGCCCAGCCTCCTGCCCACGTCTGCTGAGAGCAGCTTCCGTAGGGTTTTCTTGAGCTCCTGGATCCAACACCATTGCCCTGGTGCTTCCTACTCACAGCAAATCCGATAACACAGTCATCGAGAGGCTGAAATTCTCGTGTTACCGTTTTTTGTCGCCTGGTCACTGGTGCTGACATTGGTGGAGACCCATTTCCAGGCCACGTTGCCCCACAGCTTGGGTGCCTGATGGGTGGGGGGCCCAGCGTCCTCGGCCTCCCTCGCTGTCGGCCCAGATCAGAGTCTAGGCGCTTTGAGGACTGGATTCCCAAGGAGCCACCTTCCTTCTCTCTCTTTCTCTCTCTCTCTTCCCCTCGTCCATGTGTGTTACTTGGAAGCTGACTTCACAGAGTCACAGAGTGCACATGAGGGGCCCGGAGGGACAGCAGCAAGGGACAGGGTCTCACGCAGCCAGTAGGAGCACAGCTTCATATAACGATGATGAAACCAGGCACATTCCAGAAGCCAGCGGCCTCTTCTGGAATCCTGGGCCGAAGCTTGCATTTGTTGTAAATAAACTCAGTTTTTACTGCCTTCACACAAATCATCTTTTTTTGGAACTGCTTAAAAAAAAGGAAGGAAAAAAAAAACACGAGCAAGTGCATAGGAGATGAGGAAATTGAAGGAGCGTGACTAATACACAGGCACCGGGACTGAAGTGAGGAGGCAAACGCTCAGGCCCACTGATCTTGCGGCAGCAGAAAGGCCTGGAAAAGCATCCTCTCCTCACACATGCCGAGTGTCCAGAGGCCACAGAAGGGGAGGCGCTGTGGGGGCTCTGCGGGACGGGCCGTCCCCACATGAGGACACGGAGCCGGGAGCCATGGGGCGGGCCTCCTCGCCGGGCAGGTGTCCGGGTCCCAGTGGGAAAAGCGGCCCAGATGCTTCTTCAGCAGCAACTGCGCCAAATGCCCCGGGATGTCTTGCTGATGAATGGAGACGCTCCTCTCTACTCTCTCCCATTTTTCTGCCTAGAAGACCTTTGGGGCAGTGTTCTGCTGGTTTGATCATCATCATCAACAAGATTGTGCGAGATCCTGGACCCAGTGGAAGGCACGTGGGGCGGCAAAGAATTTAACTTTGCCCAAAGAAGCTTGACCTTTGGCCTTGGCCACCAGGACGTGTGACCAGGCCCGTGAATGTCCTGCCCGATAAGAGGGTCTGTATTTTTCTGGGGGTCTTGGCCACAGACAGTCTAGCAGCGTGACGGGCGGTGGAGGCTTTGGGTCACATGGCATCTGCTCGGCCTCCCAAGGCCCTGAGACTGAGGTCAGCCACGTGGGCAGTCAACTCGGTCTCTACGCCCACGCTGTGGTGAGAACCTCGCCCCCAAAGACTCCACTGAGCTTCCCTGGCCCTCGCTGGGCCCTGCCACACAGCGTCACCAGGAAAGCAAGGCATCCCGACTCCATGGGGGCCGAGGGCTGGAAGTCTGTGTCCAGTTCCTCCTGGACCCCACTCGGTGCGTCTCTTCCCTTCGCGGATTTTAATCTGTATCCGTCCCTGTCATCAACCCTAGCTGGGAGCACGGGCTCTTCTATACTCCGAAGGATAGAAGGCCTATCCTTCTAGCAAATTACTGAACCTGAGGTTGGTCCTGGGAATCCCCAAATGCTGAAGCTGGTGTGAGAGGTGGAGACGTCCGGGGACCCCCAAACACTGGAGTTGGTATCAGAGTGAGGGTACCCTTGGAGACAGCTGTCTCTGACATCACAGAGGCACGCCGCCAAGGCTTGCCCTTGGGGAGCTCGGCGGGGGAAACAGTGGCCCGGGAAGGAGGGTGCAGGCTGTGTGTGGGTCCTGTCCCCTCCCTCCAGTCCTGCTGCTCTGACGCCTGGCCCCCCGGGAAAGAACAGCACCCTCCCGCCCGCAGGAAGATGCTCGGGCCGGCACCCAGGACAGCATCTCCAGAGCCACACGGCACGGTGATTCATGCCCCACACAGACTCTGTGTTTGAAAATGCTGAATGTCGAGAAGGAACAGCCCAAGTACGCAACACGACAGAAATAGGAGGCCACAGATAAAACGAGGCTTTTGTTTGCATAGAACTTTCTGCCAGAGACCCCAAAATACGGAGGTGGGGAGGCAGAGAAGGGTGGGGGCCGCTGCCTCTGCCCTGCCCCCGTGCCATCCAGAAAGGAAGCTCTGAGGGCCTCCCACGGAACCGGAGCCCCGGGAGCGGGGGCCCTGGGACCAGTGGCCAGGAGCCTCTGCCCAGTGCCCTAGAAGGCCAAGCCAGGGGCCCTCCAGGTCCGACGGTGCACCCCCGCATCTGACTTGAGTCCTTCCTTCCATTCCCAGCACTTAAATGCTTTCCTGCTAACTTCTGACCACACAGCATGGATCGGTCAATATTCCCAGAAAGGACCAGAGAGCACGCGTCTTGGGCTCTGCAGGCTTGGCTGGGGTCTTGGTCACACCATTCAATTCTGTCTTTCAGAGCACAAAAGCAGTCACAGACACTAGGCAAACGAGTGTACACGGCCACGTGCCAATAAAGCTTTATTTATAAGATCAGGCCGTCATGGCATTTGCCCCTCGAACCACAGTTTGCTGACCCCTGACGTTGAGAAGGGTTGATAACCGCACAGCTCCCCTGAATCCTGTCTCCAGGGCCGCTCCCTGTCTACGGTCTGTGCTCTACCCCAGCCTCTCAGCCAGTTCACCGTCTCTGGGAACAGGACAGCCAAATTCAGCAAATAAAAGTACAGGATGCCCAATCCCATTTGCATTTCGGAAAAACAAGGGCTTTCTTTTCTTTTTTTCCTTTCTTTTTCCTCTTCTTCTTCTTCTTTTTTTTTTTTTTTTTCAGTATAAGAACATCCCATGCAGAAACTGGGACATGCCTGCCACGAAAAAAGTATTTGCTGCTTGTCAGAAATTAAATGATAACGGGGCACAAATTAAAATAACCGGGCGTCCTGTATTTTGTCTGGTAGGCCTATCCGGGGGCCACGCGATTTGACGCCTCTCACGGAGACCTCAACTTCTGGGCTCCCCCTCGGGAGCCTCCCCTCCCCTTGGTCATCCTGATAAAGCCTCTACTGGGGCAGGAGAGGCCAGAGCGTGGGTGGGGCGTCCACTCAGTCCCTGACGACGCGTGAGGCAGAGCAAGAGCTCACACCCCGGTGGGTCCACTGCGAGGCCGAGAGCCACCGGTGCGCCCGTCTCCGGGGACAGCTTCCAGCTACAGCTGTGTGTCCACAGCCCACAGTGCCGAGAGGTCTCACGGACTCCCCACCGCACCCCAAATCTGGAACACAGAGTGCAGAGGGAGGAAAGGCGACAGGGGGAAAACCGGACGAGCAGGGCCACCTCATTGACTGATGTGTTTGTGCCTGTCACCTGCCGCTGCGCCACAAGAGACCGCGGACTCAACAGCTCAGAGCGGCGCCCACTCACGAGCTCCTGGTCCGTGGGGCTGCACGGCACAGCACGGCCGGCCCTCTGCTCGGGGTCACAGCACTCATGTCGGGGCACCGCTGAGCTGCGTCCTCTCCTGGGGACCCCAGGGAAGCCGACTCCAGTCCCTCCGGCTTCGGGACTGAGGCCCTCCACCCTCCGAGATGCATCCCGTCCTTGCCGTGTTTGCCATCTCTGCCCTCACCCCTGCAGCTCTCCAGCTCTCTTTTGTCTCTGGGTTTAAGGGCACATGTGGTCACGGTGAGCCTCCTCGATAATCCGGGATCATCTCCCTATTTTCGGATTAACTGATTAGTGACCTTAATTACTTGGGCTTCCGCCCCTGTTTTGAGTCAGGGGACGGATTCAGGACGCGGTGTCACCCCCACAGCCAGCACACAGGAACCTGGGGTAGGACCACGCAGGGTTCACAGTGCCCCCCACCCACCGCCTCACCCATGAGAGAGGGACACAGTGAGCACTAGACAGGTGTGACCCCAACCCTGGAAGTGACTCTGCAGAGAGCCAGTGTTTGTGGTGGAGGACCCTCCCCTCCGAGTTCTGGGCCCCAGCAATGGCTGCTCTGGGGCCTCCTGGGGAGTCTGTGCTGGACATTCTGTCCCCAGACTCCTAGGCTGAGAGGTTTACCATCATTTGGAAGCACAGGGCAGGGTCCGCTGCATGTCCACGGCACATGGGTGCGGCCGGCAGGAACAGCCCCCATCTATAATGTACCCGAGACAAAGATATCTGGCTGAGTGTGGCTCTCCAAGGCTTCTGGGGGCCAGGCTGGTGCATTTCTGTTTGATATGCTTGGAGGTCTTTTACGTCCCAGTGATGGGGGTCTAAGAACCTCAGGGACACCGGCGGCCATAAGGGAAGGCCCATGTGACCCCCGACAGCTCCTTCCACCCCCCCATCATCACTTGATTCACAAGCAGCCCAGAGACTCCCAGAACCCCTGCACCCAACCCCAGGGGACCCCAGGACAGAGGGTGAGGGGGCTTTGAGGACTTTACCAAAGACGGGAGAACAGGGCTCACGAGAGCACTCGCTTCTGAAAGTCTCCGCTCTTAGCAGGCACCTGAGTGCAGGTGGGAGGTCCACACCACAGGTCCCCCGTTAGATCATTACAATGAAAGCAGGCTCTAACCAGCTTCCTTGTGAAAGTCTGTGTTCCATTAATTACATTTTCTGGTTACCCAGGGATTCAATTTTGCTCAGTGTCTGGATTTACAAAAGCAGGAAAAATAATGGGCCAATATCTTTTAGATTAGAAGCACAGTTAACGGGGTTTCCATGTCCAATACCATCGTCCTTTGAGGAACGGGGATGTGATGGGGCACAGACCAGGAGAGGTGCTCAGAAAGGGCAGCAGGACCTACGAGAGGGCCAGTCCCTCCGTTCCTGGGGTGTGGTCAGGAGGGCAGACCATCCTGAACCGGGGGCCCCTACACCTGTTAGACAGGGGACCCAGGCTCCAGTGCTCTGGGCGGGTTTGCGGGTAAAGCCGGAGGAGGCATGAACACTACGCAATACATCGTAAATTCCTCCTCCTGGTTAGGTGTTGTACCACTCTTCTTTTTAAGATCGTATTTACTTATTTGTCAGAGAGAGAGAGCATATAAGCAGGGGGAGCAGCAGGCAGAGGGAGAAGCAGACTCCCTGCTGAGCAGGAAGCCCAACACGGGACTCGAACCCAGGACCCTGAGATCACGACCCAAGCCAAAAGCAGACGCCCAACCGACTGAGCCACCCAGGCATCCCGGTGCTTTGCTACTTTTCTGAGAACCGTCATCGTGATGTCGCTACATTAGTATCATTAGTATACTTTGGGCCTCAGTTTCTTCCACCATACAAAGTGAGCAAAACCACCCAAGTCTCCTCACGGCTGTTAAGACAAGCGGAAACAATGCATGGGAAGTGTGATGCACACTTCAAAATGCCAGCAAGTGTTACTACTACCACCGTCTCCACCGAGAAGTACGGATGGCTCGAGCTCAGGGTGCTCTCAGACAGCACGCGCGCCGAGACGTCCCTGGGAGCTGCTTTCCAGAAACTTTGATCCCCAGTAGGGACTAAGTTTGTGGTCATTTTCTTACCCCCCTCCGAAAAGGGAGAGGGCAAAAGAACATTCTGGAAAACCGTGTTCCAGTTCATCTGGGTTTGCTCCCGGTCTCACATGTCTTCCTGAACAGGGGGCCCAGTGGGTTCCTGGGACAGGAAACCGTGGAGGGGTGAGGCTGGCGGGGAGACTCCACGGGGAACGGGTGCCGGAGGGGAGGGGCAGCAGCTTCCCCGGAGCCGACGGCAGGCGGCACGGCACCGCGCTTCTGTGCCAGCAAGATGCTGCTCTCAATGAACAGCGACAGGCTCAACACGCCGGGCCGTCACCGGAGAAGCTGCAAGTTCACGGCACGTGGCTGGGTCACAGAGGTCCCACGCTCCCTCGGGGTCTGGGCCGGTTTCTGGCTAAAGGGATAAACGTCGGCTCAGGTGGTTTTCAGTCGACCATACAGCTCAGCTTTGAGGTCCAGGAAGAGGGGAAAGCAGAAGTCACCGAGAATAAGATTCATCCCAGGGGCAATTGCTTTAATCCATTCCCAAAATGGCTCATAATCCCTCTTTAGTGTAGAGCTTATAAAAAGTGCCGCTTCTCACCCGAGCCTCCTCCCTGGGGATGTGTTAGGAGTAAAGACAGAACAGCTGCTCCTCGCCCAGCGCCCGGCCCACAGGCAAAGCAGAGGCCTGTCTGCTCGGTGACGGGGTGGGGGGCTGGGCAGGCTGTCACCGAGCAGACACCGCACCGGCGCGCACCAGGCCCTGGGCTGTGCCTTTCCTGCAGTCCCATCCCCCCAGCCCTGGGGGGGGTGGCACCTCCATCCCCCGTCCTTAGGATGAGGAAGCCAGGCTGGGAGGGAGCAGGGGAGCCTCCCAAGGCCAGGCGCACGTGGAGCGGCTGTGGACAGAGCCAGTGCCGGAGGCACGAGCACGGAGGCACGAACACGGAGGCAGGCACCACACAGCACCCACATGCAACCACGTTCACGGCAGCCAAAAGGTGGACCAACCCAAATGTCCACTATGGACGCGTCGGGAACGAAGTGCGGTCTGCGCAGGAGGGCACAGTGCTCGGCTGCTCAGAGGAAGGGGACATACCCCGAGGTGTGCTGAAGCTCAAAGCCGCCCGCGTGCGGATGGAAGCCGGGAACAGAAGGTCCGTGCAGCGCTCCTCCACTCGCAGGGCTGTCCAGAATGCGCAGATCCAGACACAGAAAACAGACTGCACAGTGGGGAACGACAGTGAACGGATACCAGCCTCCCTGTAGGAAGAGGAAAGCATTCTGGAAGGAGCAAGTGCTGACGGCTACACCACAAGGCCGTGTATGTACGAACCGCCCCGACGGGGACACTTCAAAACAGTTAATTTTATGTTATGCGAATTACACCTCAATGAAAAAAAAAAAATAAACAGAATAATTGGCTGAGTCTGGATCCCACCTGCTGGCTGGCTGAGTCTGGATCCCTCCTGCTGACTGAGTCTGGATCCCAGCTGCTGGCTGAGTCTGGGTCCCTCCTGTTGGCTCCCCCCCCATCAGTCTGAGTCCCTGTGAAACCTAAATATGTCCATGGCCGCTGACATGAAGTCTACCTGCTGTGACTCAGTAGGACTCTGGAATTCCTACACAAGACAGGGTCTCAGATTGATAGGAGGGCCTGGGGGAGATTATGGGGGGGTATGAAGCCCACCTCCCCATTGACTCTCAGAGATGTCCTGGACTTTTTTCTGTCACTGAGAAATAAGTGAGTGATAATAAAGTGCAGAGCCCAGAAAGAAGGCCTGCCAGTGAAGGCTGTGCCCCAGGGACCTCAGCCCTGGACACAGTCCATCTCCCAGGTGGGGGCACCTGGCGCCAGGACACACACCACATGCAGAACACAGGAAGGATGTGCCTGTGCTCCCCAGGTGTCCCCACCCAGGACAGTGGCAGGACAGCAGACCTCCCGGGGGTCTGGTCAGGCCTCTCTCGGAGTCCTTGGGTGCCCCTCTGCTGACCTTTCATGGTCTTAGAAACACTGCTGAACCCTGCAATGCCTCAGTTTACCCATCTGCGAAATAAGGCTAACGACACTTTCTGACCTTGGAGGGATACCAAGAGATTTTGTTAATCAGGTTCCGAACTACTTGGCGGCGACGGATGAACGGGCACAGATTCATTCGTAGGTGATTTCTGAGTCCACTGAAGCCCCTCACCTGCCCTGCCCCAGTCTCCACAACACAGACGTGGACACACACACCTGCACACACACACACACACACCACACACCCCACAATACATGCGCACACATGCACATATACACCCAGATGTGGACTCAGACACACTGACACAGACACACTGATACCCTGATACAAGCCCCACGACGCACAGACACAGACACAAAGGCACCTTCACACATACTCCACACACACAAATACCCCACAGCACACGCTGACTCATACACACACCTGAAAACACTACACACACACACACACACACAACACTATACAACACCAACACCCAGAAACTGAGACACAGTCACTGACTCACACACACACCTCCATACACACACACACGCTTGCATGTACACACCTTCCCCACACATGCACACACACCTGCATGTAGGTACTCTCACCCCCACACAGGTTCCCACACATGCACACACACATGCATGTACATACTCTCCCACACACATGTGCACACACCACACACACGTGAACACACATGCCTGTGTGCACACACTCTCTCACAAACACAGGTGCACACCACACACAGGTACACACACGTGCACACACACCTCTCTTCCTAGGCTACTTCAGGTTTTCTACCGCACATGTTTGGAACCAGAGGTGAGAGAAGAAGCTGCCACCCTGATCACATTACTTGGACAGGAGACAAACTCCCCCCAGAGCCTCCCCTGCTCTACTCGAAACTTCCACACTGACTTGATGGTGTTGTTTGATCACCCTGAGTCTCGGGGTCCTTTCTCCACATGCAAACGTACATCCTAAGGGTGGGCAGGATGAGCTGGGCATACCCCAAGTGGGTGATGGGTTTCTCCAAGGGGAGAGGCAGGAGAGGTCTCTAAGAGTGGAAAAAATGCAGGAAAAGGGACAGAAAGAGGAGTGGGTGGTTGGAGGGAGTTGTGTGCTGTCCCTGTGTGGTCTCCAGTTAGTACTTTTCCTAAGAGTAATTTCGAGTGAGGACTGGCTGAAGATTGCCAGGCAGCCACCTCTCTGAGGGATGTGGCCAGGTTGTCTGCCTGGCCTGAGCCCCTCACCACCTGGGGTCTCCTGGGGCCTTCGCAGGGGCTGGCACAGGACCCCACTGACTGGCCAGGGCAGCAGGCTCTGCTTGGGGGTGGGGGGCTTCTGCAGTCAGCCAGAAGCCTTTCACGGGTCACTCTCCTCCCCACCTCACTCCCCAGGGTCTTTCTCCTTTCCACCCGAACACAGCAGGGCACTGGAGCAGCTCTCCCCCGGGGCCTCCGGAGGCTCCCAGCCTGTGGACCGAAGCCCGAGTCCTGGGCTTAGCATTTAAGGTGCCCACGCTCTAGTGGGCCGGCCTGTCCAGGCTCCCCCCTCTGGTGCTCCACAGGCACCTCCCTCCCCAGCTCTGCAGCACCTGCAGACCCACCAAACACACCTGCTCCGCCCACGCCTTGCCTGGAACCTGGCTTCCCTGCTGAGCCAGGAGGCGGGAAGCCTTCAGCAGGTCACAGAGCTGCTGGGGGCCTCTGCATCCCTGGGAGGCACCCGAACCAGAGGCACTCACTAAGCAGCAGCCACCCTGCTGCCTCTGCCTGGATGCACCCTTCTTCTTGAGCGCACCTAGCTTCCTTCCACTCGGCCTTCCACTCGTCACTTCCTCCAGGAAGCCTTCCTGCTTACTCCAGCACACTTGCTATATGCTTCTTCCCCTCGGCTCCTGAAATCTCATTTGCACCTCTGCCCCACGCCCCTTAAAAGATCCTGCAGGGCCAGGGGAGGGTCCTCCCATCTTCACGCCCAGCACAGCCGCTGCACGCGGGGGTGTGCCATCTTTGTCTGCTCAATGGAGGCATCAGAAACAACCCTTCATCAGCCCCACCAGGTGCAGAGCCAGCCTCGACTGCAATCCTGGGCAACCCCTGGGGGGTTGGCGCTGGGAAGCCATAGCCCTGACACCCCCCCCCATCGCCCTAGACAGGAGAACCTGAGGGACAGATGCCATCGGAGCGAGCTTGGGGTTCCAGGTTTCCGAGCATCAGGCTTCTGTGAAGTGAATCAAATTCGCCTGGAAAATGCTGAGGGAAGAAGGAACCTGGATGTGTGGGAGCTAAGAGACCTCTGGGGTAGTAACGGGCAGTAAATTAGCCCAGTGTGGAGCTTTAACCGCGAGCCTGCAAATGCCCCCCACAAACCTGCGGGGTGTGAAACCAAAGCACGGGGAGGGGGGACCCAGGCGCCTAGTGGGGCCACTCCATCAACATTTTCTGGGATTTTGAAATGCGGTGTCATAAAAATAAACATGCTTACTCTTGTCTTGCATAATTGGCTCCCTAAAGAATCCTTGCATCTGAAAGCCACCGTGTCCCTCAGCAGGAAGCGCGGCTTTTTCCAGCATCTGGGCTCAGTCCTGCATTTTTGTGCGGAACAGGGATGAGGGGAGCGAGGGAAAGAGGACTCCGAGGTGGGCTCTTTCCCTCCTTGTTAGTACGTAGTCCTCGGCGAGTGTCGGAACAGGGTTCTCAGCGGGTCTGGAGGCTGAGGCCTTTGTCACAGGGTTGGCCTTGGGGTTTGGGGAGGTTCATGGCGATATGGGAGAGAGAACGGTCCCTGCCCGGTAACCCATTTTAGGAAAAGTCTGTTTTAAAAAATAGTAGTTACAGGTCGGTGAAGCCTATCAGGCGTCCCTGGGCAATTTCTTCACCTTTGCCTAACCCGGCGTTTTGCAACAATGTGGGGGTGGGGTCCAGAGCGGAGGTTTATTTCTGGTCACAGGTCTAGGAGGGCAGGGACTGGGCTCTCATGAAAGGTGAGCTACGTGACTTAGACGCCCGGACGGAAGCACAGAGAGCCAAGTGCGGTGTCACCAGAGGCTTTCTAGGAATAAAGAAGTGGGCGTGGACCTGAGCTGCTCCCCCCACCCAAATCGCCCTTACGTCCCCGGGGCCTTCCTTGACCTGTATGAGGACAGTGTTCCCAGCCCACCCCAGCAGGAGAGGACAGTCTGGAGGTCCCCCGCCCAACCCTGGGGCAGAGCCGATGGGCTGCACTCCTTCCTCCGAGGCTACCCAGCTGGTCCCCAGGCAGGCCTGACTGCGGGGGCCCTGGCCCCCCAAGCACATGGGCAGACCTCTGTGGCTGGCTGGTCCCTCCACAAGTATCACCTTTCCTACCAGACTCAGGGCACGTGAAGGTCAGGACGTGCCATTTCCAGCTCTGTATCCTAACCCCACACTGAGCCAGGCAGAAAGGACCCTGGCCCTCCATGCTGGGCTCCAGTCCCCCGCCCTGATGCCTGTCGGGGCCTGGTGGATGTCACCCTCTTTAAATACACCCAACACCCATGCATTGTCTTCTAGAGCAGGAAGGGCTGGGTGTAACACTGAGACGCCAGAGCCCTGCGGCCTGGGTGGGAGTCCCGGCTCTGCCGTCCCCTTGCTGTGTGACTCAGACAAATCACTCAACCTCTCTGAGCCTCCTCAGGGCACAGGACACCGTTCAACGCCGCCGTCAGAGCAGTGTCGCAGGGATAAGCACGGTGTGTCAAGCGTCGGAGTGTGCTGGCACACTGTGATCCCAGGAGCCTCCGTGAAGGTGTTCTGCCCATGGCCGCTCCCTAGCCCCATCCTCCGTCCTCCTGGGGGAGGGGGAGTTCGCGGACGCCCCCATCCCAGCACAGACACGACAAACGGTCGAGGCCGCTTCTTCTCTCTAAGCCTCAGAAGAGCTCGGAACCCTCCTCAACACGGGACTTGGAAGGAATGACCCATCGTCAGCCTCAGGTCTAGAAGCCCCTGCTCTCGACGCCAGCTGCTAAGTTGGCACCCGGGAGCCAAGACCCTCCAGGGCCAGCCCGGCCACGACTCCCGTCGCTGTGCTGGGGACCAGCCCGGAAGGGCTGCCAGGAGCCCAGCCTCCTCCAGCCCCAGCCTGAAACGCAGGCTCGGGGATAACCAGCAAGTGTGCTATCTCCCCCATAGTGGTAAATACTTGCTTTATTTTTTTTTTCCTTTTAGCAAATCAGGTTCTTCAAAGCTCCCGGCTCCCCTGGAACTAGCCCCACCCGGCACCTGCGCGGGGCATCCTCTGTCTGGTTACCTTCTCCCCCAGGGAAGCTTCCTGTGAGCACGTCCTATGCCCATGGACTCGGCACGGACTCTCTCATCTAACAAGACACCCTAGAGCCCTCGGCTACAAGGCACCCCATGAGGGTGGGCTTCCCGGCACCACTGGCTACTGGAAGGAAGCCCACAGTTGGAGATAGGCACGGCCTCCCTCAGGCTCCGTGGGCCGCGCCGCCCTCGAGCAGCAGAGAGAGGCTCAGGGGCCGGGGAGGGTGTGCAGGACCACCTGCCAGGCCCCTCCGCTCGGGTCCCTGGCCCTGCACGGCCCTCCTCCTGCCCGGGCACTGCGCCCAGGGCCGCCCGGAGCCCTTCTAACGGGTCCGACGTCCCCCCAGCTCGCGGCACCTCTACACCGAGGCAGAACAGAAGCGTCACACTCCTCCTCGTCTCAGCATGACGCAGCGCCACGGCGAGACGCCACTGGCACTCAGTAAACGTTTATCAAATGAAAAATGAACAAACAGACCACGGCCCGTGTGTCGCCAGCTCTTCCTTGAGAGCGAAGAGAAGGAGCAAATCCAAACCCAGAGGTGCAGTCCTGGGCCCCTGCCCCGAGCACTCCCACCAACCTCGTCAGGCGAAGGGCTTCTCTGAGCCCCTCAGAGCCTTTCCATCTGCGGCAACCGAGGACACCGGGCGGCAGGGGCACGGCGTGCATGAACGGCGAAGTCGAAAGGAGCCAAGCGCCTTCTCCAGCCAGGGAGGGGCCCGACCGCCTGCCCGTCCGCCAGCGCGGGGCCCCTCGGAAACAACGCGGAAAGCGCGGAAGACCTCAAGGACGTGAGGCCACCTGAAGAAAGCCACTCGTACCATCAGCACGTGCCGGGCTCCCGGCTTCAGGGAGGGCCCGGAACCAGCAGATCTACGGAGACGAGAGTCCCATCAGCGGCTGCGTGAGTCTCGGGGCGGAGATGGGGTTAACTATACACGCCACCGGGGATCCTCGCCGGCGCGACGAAAGCGTCCGCACACATGCCACGTTTGCTGAAAATCACTGGATCCTACACTTAAAATGGGTGAATGTCAGGGAATATAAATCGTCCTCCAGTAAGCAAGCACACACACACACACGCAGGCACACACACGCGGGCACACACACGCGGGCACACACACGCGGGCACACACACACATGTGCCCGCTGCCAATGACTCTTTGGCCCCGACGTCGGCGCGCGAGCCCAGCTGCGTCACCGTGCTCATTCATTAACGTTGGCGGCATCATCCCACAAGCGTTCTCAAGAGGGGCCCTGCGGATTTGGTGATACACTTATTTTTGATTATCAAGTAGCCTGAGTAACAGTATCTGTGCCACAGACATGTTTTCATGCCTTCCTGACATTTCATCAATTCTTTGCTACAAAGTAATCTCTGCTTGAGACCAGAAAACTTCCACTGAAAACTCCGGTTGCCAGAGGACCTGCGACTCCAGCAGGAGCTGGACACGAGGACCAGACCCTCAAAGTGCTGGCCTGACGTCACAGACGATGGGTCCTCCTAGTTTCCTGCCTTTTCCTTGTTTGTTTGTTTGTTTGTTTGTTTTTCCCAAAAGGGCAGTGCGTAGCTTGACCACAGGAGTGAGGAGATTTCAATAAAACACAGGAGCCACGAGGGCAGTGGGAAGAGCATGAATGGGCCTGGGAGTCCACGGACCTGGGTCCACGTCTCAGCTGTCCACTACCGCCTGTGTGACCTTGGGAAAATCACTTAGCCTCTCCGACCTTCAGTTTCCTCTTTTGCATTCGTAAAACCAGAGCTACAACAGCCGCTCCACGGGCTCATCATGAGGGTCCTTAGGCCGGACTGGGAGGAGGCACAGTGTCTGGGTCACCTAGCACGACGTTCTGGGGTATGAGAGCTTCGACAGGGTTGGGAACTACTGTGGCCCGGCGCCTCCCAGCCGGACCTGCAGGGACGGAAAGACAGAATCAGCAGGTCTAGTCCATGGGGTCTCAGGAGCTCACAGACAAGTGCAAGGCAGAGCTTCCCACTGCAGTAACCAGCTCCGTCCAACAAGCATTTACAGAGTGTGCACACGCACACGCACACACGTGTGCAGACACAGCACCCTGCAGTTCTTTTGTTGTAACGACCAAAAGGAAATGAAGACAGGAAAGCCCCAAACCAACGCTCCAGACCGTCACAAACTCGAGGCCCGTGTCTTCCTGATCTAGTAACCAGAAGCCAATTGTTCTGCATCTGACTTAAAATCCTCAGAGCACGGTCTTGAAGCTACCCTATGTGCTGGGGTAGGAAAGTGGGACTGTCCCCAAAAAGGCTGCTCTATTTTCAGAGCTGACCTGATTTATAGAAGGATCTGGACAGCTCTTCTTATCCAATAATTAGGCGCCAGGTCATTTATTACTGTCACTGGTGGTGGGTCTGGCAACATTAGCAACACTGAACGCTCACATGCTGCTGTATCTCGCATTCGGAAAAAAAGTGGCAGAACCACAACAGAGCAAATTCCATAAAGCCATGTTTTTACCCCCTCCCCCCTCCCACAGTGCCTGACTGTCATTAAATCCCAGTACACCGTGCCTTCAAGTTACACACACACACTCCCCACAAAATCGGACGCTAACCTTTGGCAGATAAGTAGAGAATACCCGTTTTCTAATTAAATTTTTATTTTAAGTTAATTGTAGATTCACAAGCCCTGTAATGGGTAACACAGAGCAATCCTGCACCACTAACCTGGACCCCCCAGCAGTAACATTTTAGGAAACTGGGGTACGAAGATATAGCAGGACATCGGCACTGATCCCTCACCGTGAAGATCCCCCGTGCTGCCCCGACATACCCACACCATCTCCCCTAGCAGCGACCACCCTGTTCGTGTCTCTTGTTTTACCCTGAGGCACATCAGGGAGCCATCCTATACTGCACAAACTTCTAGACCATCTTTTCTACTTAGCGTCGTTCTCCGGGTACTCATCCAGGTTTCTGGGCGTCCCAACAGTCCTCTCACTGCTACCGCTGAGCACCGCTCCACGGAGTGAAGGAAGCACTTGCCCACTGTAGGGCATTAGGGTTCTTTCCAACTTGAGACGAGGACACTTAAAGCTGCTACAACGCGGGTGTGTGCAGGTGTTGGGTGAACATGTCTGCATGGTTCTGGTCTCAATGCCCAGGAGTGAGAAGCTCCCCTACATGGTCCCACTTCCCACGTGACTGACAGCACGGGAGGGACCAGGTTCTCCACATCCTTGCCAGCACTTGGCGCTGTCAGTTTTGTTTATTTTAGCCGCTTCCTGTTGTAGACGAGTGGTGCTATTTGTGGGTTTAACCTGCATTTCTCTAACATCCTTCCATGTGCTTTCTGCCTACCTGAATGCCCCCTCTGGGGAAACGTCCCTTCACGGCCTTCACCTGTTTCTAATTGGGTTATGTTTTGAGACGTGTTGGTTTTTTGGATGCTGGCCCTCTGTCACTATGTGGTTTGCAAATATTCTCTCCCAGTCTGTAGTGTCTTTTTACCCTCTTGGATGAGTCTTTCACAGAGAAAATTATAAATTCTTGATGACGTCCAATCTATCAGATTTCTTCCTTTTATGGATCATGATTTGGTGGCAAGTCAAAGAGCTCTCTGCCTAGTAGCACATCTTGAATACCTTCTACTTAGTTTTTTTTTTTTCCTCTCTCTCTTTTCTGAGAGCTCTCTAGTTTTACATTTTACATTTAATCATGGGACCAATTTTGAACTAATTTGGTATTTGGTATTAGGTATGAGACTTAACATTGAGGTTCTTGTTTGTTTGCTGTTGGCTGAGAATGTCCCCTTGTTCCAGCACAATTTGTTGAAAAGGCTATCCTCCCTCCACTGGATTAGCACCTTTATCCAAAATGAGCTGGGCATATTTGTAGAAATCTGTGGATTCTCGGCTCTGTTTCATTAATCTATCTATCCCTCCATCAATGTGACGCCGTCTCAATAGGACAGCTACATAATATGTTGATCATCAGACCGATTCCTCTCGTTTTTTTATTATTTTATAATTTTACCAAGACTGTTTTTGTATTTCTAGTCTCTTTGCTTGCCTATATGCATTTTAGAATAACCTTACCTATGCAAGCAAATATTTTACTGGGATGTTGATAAGAATTGTGTTAAACGTCTACATCACTTTGAGAAGCGACTCCTTCCTTGGGTCTTCCCATCCATGAACATGGTATGACTTTCCATCACACAGACCTTCTTTCATCTCTTCCACTAGTACCACGTTCCTCCAAGCATGTGAGTCAGCAGCATAACATGATTTGTTAGGTTTACACTGAAATATTTCATTTTGGGGGTGATTGTAAAAGGCACTGCACTTTTTATTTCAGTGTCTATGTGTTCATTACTAACAGATGGAGACAGAATTCATTTTTACACATTTATCTTGTCTCCTCCAACCTCCCTGAGCTCATTCATTAGTTCTAGAAGTTTTTTTTTTTTTTTTAACAGATTACATGAGATTTTCTATGTAGGCCATCACATCATCTGCAAACAGGGACAGTTCTATTTCTTCCTTTCTGGATGTCTTTTATTGCATTTGTCACCCCAGCTAGGACCTCCAGCACACACTGAGTAAGAGTGGTCGAAGCAGACATCCCTGGTTTGTTCCTGATCTCAGGGGGAACTGCTTCCAGTTCTCAGCATTAAGTGTGAACGTAGTTGTAGGCTTTTGGATATGTCCTTTATCAAGCTGAAGAAGTACTCCTCTGTTCCGGTTTTTCTGGCGGTCCTTCTCGTGGACAGGTGCTGATCTTATCAAACGCAGAGGATTCTACGATATCTCTTCTTTAGCCTTTCATCTGATAGATTGCTGTGATTGATTTTCAAATATTGAACCATCCCTGTATCCATGGCCTAAACCCCACTCGGCCATGGTATATGCTTCTTTTTATATATTGCTGAATTTTGTGTGCTAATATTTTGTTAAGTTTTCTCATTTTCTGTTGGTCGGCAGCCAAGTTCGGATGCGGCGCCCTCCATCCTTTCTCACTTGGACTCTCACTCCAGTGAACACAGCAAGTTTCCTTCTACAGGAGGAGTTTTGTTTTAAAGACTGTTCTCTTCACCTAGACGTGGAGCTCCTAATATAGGTGCTCTGATGTCCACAGGTCCCCAAAGTGCCCACCACACATGGGTACACACTCATACTCATGTCCCCACACACCTATGTCTTGAACAAGGTTCCTAAATGTCTCCACAGGAATCAGACCTTGGCAATTCACATCTCTCCTACTCCCATGAGGCCCAGGGTGGCACAGACCCTTGGCATCACGTTGGTGGTAACTGCTGAGTGCAGGAAAGAGGACAGAGGCCCCACACTCAGGTCAGGTCTAGTGCATGTACGCTGGCTCTGGGACATCCTGAGGCAGAACCCTAGAACCGTCCCTCTAGGAGGTCAGCTCTCCCTTCTGGAAGGTGACCTGGCTTCTTGTTCTTCCGTGTGCTGATCTTACCCCTCCACTGACTGTCCCCCTGACCTGGGACACCTGTGTGGTAAGTGAGCGGGCTCTGTCACTCCCTCCTCAAGTTCCCCGAAGTGCTTCATGACAACCCCATCTGGGAACTACTCTGGCAGGTATGAAGAAACTTGGTCTTGGCCTGAACCAACGGCATGAGACCGCTGGCCTGAAGGAGGCGGCGGCGGCCCTGGCTCGATGTTCTGTCTCTGGCACTGGCATGACCAGGCACAGATCTGGCACTCAGCAAATGTCAAATGTCCGCTGTTGAATGAGGAGGAGCGCTGGACTGCCTGGCCCTTCTGGGAGCTCCCAGTAACAGCAATGGTGCCAAGCCTGACATCGGCTGGGAGGAGGGGCAGCGGGCTTGAAAACGCTTACTTTTCTCACTTCTGTGTTTCCTCAGGAAAGTGTCCAATATGACAACCAGCAGCCCCACGAGGCTTCTGAGCACCCCAAATGTGGCCCATATAATATTTCTATTGGCCACTGCTAGTCTCCACTCCGATAACAGCATTTTTATCCCCGCACATATTCCCCCTCTACTACTGCACGGTGGGGTCTCCCGGGGCAGAAACCCTCTCATTTCTGGGTTTCTGCACAACATCCACTCACAGTCACCCATCCCCAGGCATGCAAGAATTGAGCAGGGAGTCAAATGTGTGGCTAAAAGATCAAATGAGTAAACTCAGAAATCAGAGCATCCTCTCCACGTAACACAGACCTTTGAGGCGGACGCGTGTGGTTAACCATCTCCATCGCAGCAACCGCCAGCCAGCGCCTGTTTTGCATACTTGAAAGTCGATGGGAGAGCAGATCTTAAAAGTTTTTATCACAAGAAAAAAAAATTCTGTAACTGTGTGAAGGGATGGATGCTAGCTAGGTATCACCGTGGAGATCATCTCGCAAACTGTTATGTTACACGCCTGAAACTGACGTAGCGTTGTGTGTCTGTTACAGCCCCACGTGTAGGAAGAGCTGACGTGTTCCCTCTGAGTACCATGCAAACTCCGAGCTCCCATCTGGGGCAGGAGCAAAGGTGCCAGAGGTGTGGATGTGTTGCTGCCTGTCCTGTCCTCAGCATCTACCCGCCTGCCCGCCTGTGCACTCCCGTACTGACCAGAACCTTCTCTTGCAAATGAACTGTCTCTGTCTCGAGTTAACCTCTTCCTGGTCCCGGGTAGGTGTAGGAACTGTCCCAGTCCCCAAGAAAGCCAAAGGGAAGGGAGAACTCAGTCCAATAGTTGGCATTTGGCTTCAAGCCACCCTCCCCCCACTTCTCCTTGTCCTCCCTTTCTGGTCCTCTTCCCCTCAACCCCACACCTGTGCCACCTGCCTCCACATTCTCTTCCCATCTAGACCCATTCTTCCTCCCAAGCACTTAAAATTCAGGTGCTTTCACTCCTGCTGAACTAATTCTTTTTCCTAAACACATCTGCATTCCAGACAGGACTAAATCTCACAGCAAAGGAAAGACTCTCTAATGGTGAAAACGTGAGCACCAGTAAGGGAGGTGGAAGAAGCGTTCTGTCTGTCTGGGCCAGGACAGGGCCTGAACACAAGGTGGGCCCTGGCAGGGAATTCCTTGCCCAAGCCTCAGTGTGGAGTTAAGGACGAGTGACCACAGGGCAAGACTGATGAAGCCAGGGCACTGTGCCAGGCAGAAAGCACATCTGCTCCTGCACACACATCTCCCGAGCAGGGACTGTACCACACTCTCTTCTCAAGGGCTAAGGAAGAATGAGACTCCGTCCCTGCCCTCTCGGGCCCACAGTCCTGTTCAGCGTCAGTCAGGAAGCCTGAACACAGGTTTCTGGTGGACACACCCCCTGGGGCTCCACCGCCAGCTACCAGGTCCTGAGGTTACCTGCTCCAGAAGGCCCTGAGGTCATGCATGGGGAGGGCCGGCAGCAGCCGCACGGCCCAGGCAACCACCCACACGGGCTGGAAACGGTGGGAGAGGGCAGAACGGCAGGAGGCCCTGCCATGCCAGCCCTCCTTGGCTGGCCACCCGAGGGAGAGTGCGACAAGTGGCAGGCATCCCAGTGAGTGGACAGAACGAGCACCGGGAAGGGCAGGCTGGGAAGGCGGATGCACAGATGGGCCCCGCACGGCTGCCACCAATCTGCTCTCGGGGGGAGGGAAGCAAGTGAAGAAATAAAGTGACCACCCTTCTGCAGAGTGCTGGCAGGAGCTGGAAAGGCAAACGTGAGCCCCAGCCCCTCCCCCGTCATCACCAGGTCCCCTTGGTCCAGCAGCAAGACCTGGCTTCTGCCAACACGAGACCCCAGCACACTGCCCCTGGTCTGGGCTCTCTTTCAGCCCGTGGGACAGCCTCATAATGATGAAGACTCCCTCCCCCCCAAGGAATGTTGGGTTTCTGGCTTCTCACTGTCCCTGGGGCCCTTGCAGAGCTCAGCCGGCCACTTCTCTGCACCTGCCAGGCGTCCCAATTATTAACTCAGCCTCCCCAGATGCTGCTGGGGGTAGTGAGGCAGCCGCCCCCCACCCCAGCAGTGGCAGGGCCTGAAGCCCGCACCCTCTTCCGGAAGGGGCGCTGGGGACCTGGCATTGAAGAAAAATCCCACCTTTTCTCCTTGACTGCTGGAGGGAGGGGGCAGGAGCAGCCAGGCCTCCCCAGGCAGCCAGATCTGCTCCAGCCCTGACAGGGACAGAGAACTCAGGGAACTGGGGGCGCCCCCCACACCAAGGCCCCTGATATGGGCACGCGGCAGCCTCTGACTTTCTATTAACTGCGAGTTAATCTGAGTTACGTAACTGCCACTCCCCACTCAGCGGCCTTATGACTCACCGACTCCTTTGAGTTCCTGGAAGGGGGTCTTAGAGAGTCAGTGGGCCCCGAGGCTTGTCGGCTCCAGCTCCAGCAAGCCCCGGCTCCTGCCTCCCGCTCGTGTCTGACTGGCATCGGGCAGGAGAAACCCTCTCGAGCCAGACTTCAAACACGGAAATCTAGATCAAGGATATATTTGGCTTTCCAAGCTAATCTTTACATCAATTTGGTCTCTACTGACTTGTAGCCCTTTGAAGAAAACTTGGCAACCGCCCATATGGAAAGGCGATGACTCTTATGTAACCCCAGACAGGAGCCCCTGGGCTCTGGAAGGTGCGGCAGCCCCGGGTGGGTGGGGCCTGCTGTTTACCCACGGCGTGGTGGCCTGGGAAGCGGCTTCTATCGACATGCCCAGGCAGTGGAGTTTGCCCGGGAGAAGGCCCGGGAAGTAAAGGCATCAGGATGCAGGCCAGCCCACCTGTGCCAGAACATCCTGCTGGCACCCAGGCCAGTAGGCTGGGGGACGACAAGGCCAGGCTGGGTGACCACCACTGCCACGGACACCTGAACCACCCCAGTGTAGAGGATGCAGGTCACAGTGGGGACATGGCTGTTCCCTCTCTGGAACCCTGGAGCCAGACGCCTCGGGGAGGCCTGGACCTGTCTCCACTTGTGAGCTGGCTGGCCCTGCTCCCTGCGTACCGCCCTCTTGGACGCACAGAAGAAAAGGAAACAGGTGCTGACAGTAAACCAACAGAAGGGCGGGGAGGAGCCCGCCGGCCCCTTCTCCACTTGGACTGTGGCTCCCCTGGGTGGGCGTGGCAGGAGGGGAGGGGGACTTGCCCCAGTGCTGGGAAGATCTGAGCTGCCTCCCCGAATGGCCCTTCGTTCCAGCGTCACTGTCCCCAGTGAGCATCCCCGCCGCTGACACGCGATGGATTCCGGCTGCAATCAATTTGGTAGCAGCAGCTGGAAATGGGCACGAGCCAGGTTTCACCAGGAGGGCGATGTCTGTGCACAGAGCGTCTGACTCTGTCCGTCCTCTTGAAGCCTCCGCACGGCCCGGCTGCTGGACTTCAGAGGCGGGGATGGTGGCAGCCCACCCGCTGGGTCCGGGTGGTGAGGCCCGAACATGGTACCGCGGCGCTTGGCCAGAGCTCGGGGGACTGCGAAACACCTCATGGAGAAAGGGAGCCACATGACTTTGTTACACACCCACCCCGGAGCGGACACAAACACCCGGGGCCTCGGTGGGTGGGAGAACGGGCAGAGCGGCCCTCAGGAGCCCGGGCTGGGAAGCAGCAGGGGCGCTGGCTGGCCGTGGCACGCCAGAGCACTCCTAGCAAACGCCTCGCACACTCCCAGCCCTGACGGAGCTGCGGTGCCGTGGGCTGCAGGCTCCGAGGCCACTTGAACGCCAGGCAGCTGGACTGAGCTGCGTGCTGAGTAAGCACCCCTGCGAGCCGGGCCCAGCGCTCGTTCATGCCTGAGCTCTAGAGCAGCTGGTCCAGAGACCAGGCTGCCTTCAAGAGATACCTTTATCCATGCTTGGGGCTTTGATACAACTCCCACCAAAAAGGCATGAAAACAGCTCCGTGAGACAGAAATCTGTTTCTGCCTCGTGAGAAGAAAAGGCTCCATGCACAGGTCCCGTCACACACAGCAGCAAAAAACCCAGCCCGGACCTTGTCTCTCAGGGGCCCGAGCAGAGGGCTTGTCTCTCAGGCAATGCTCCCAGCTGCCTTCCACAGACCCGGGCTCCGCGTTCTTCATCTGCCTGAGAAGTCAGGTTTGAAGCCGGGGAGTGGGAGGTGCGGGGCTCACCCTGGGAGCTACAGAGTGGCTTGTAAGCAAAGCTGACGAGCTTTCTCCCAGGAAGAAGTGCATTTCCAGGGCTGGGCAAGCAGTCCTGGCTCCATCACCGTTACCCTTGCCTGGTGTGAGGGGGGAACAGCACAGACCCTCCCGGCAAGACACCTCTGCTGGCCAGGGGATGGCTTTCACAGACATGACAGAGCTCTCTCCTGTCAGCCTCCTAGACAGGTGATAGCTCGTCCTTAGAGGCACACTTACAGAAAATCTCTTGGGCTAACACTGAAGAGAAAAAAAAAAAAAAAAAGCTAAAGGTCAAACTTCAAAATCACCAACAGAACTATTTCCTACAGCAAAATCCCAAGGAGCTCTCACTGAGGGATGCTTTAGAGAACTGTTCTCGTGAATTCTGAACCAACAGAGGTTTCCTTCCATGGTATTTACTCTTCTCTTCCCCTTACCAAAATGTACTAATCTTTCAATCTAGCAACTTCGTAATAAAAAACAAAAGAAAAACCCACGGAACTTGCCAGCAGTCAGTCAGAAATCAGGCAGCCAGAAAGTAGCTCAGGAAGAAGCATCTGGGAGCCAAAGGTGCACCCAGAGCCAGGGCGGGGACCCCCAGATCTTTCCCGAGGCCCTCTGGGGCTGGCCAAGCCTTGAGAGGCGGATGGCAGGACGCCGGGAGGGGTCACCAAGCGAGGCGGCCCTCGCTCCATTTTGTCTGCGTCCCAGAACAGGAGCCTAAACCTTATCTAGTCCAAGCACACGGTATCGATTCAGGACGCGCCAATACCCAACAGATGTGCTCCACCATTAACCTTGTAAAGCCCACGCTGGCAAACAAGATCCAGCCACCAGGAGAAGGAACGCCACTTTCCAGAAAAAGGCTGATAATAACATTTGACAATTTTCACGCGATGTTTTAAAGTCTTTACCCCCCGGGACGGGGGACTGTCTCATAAATCAAAGGCTGCTAGAGAACGCGTGGTGCCTCTGCTTCCGATTTCTCAAAATCAGGACGCGCACTTGAGTCTCTACCGCTCACTCCCCCCAGCTCCGATGGGGCGGCGTTGGGGCGGCGCAGGCAGCCGCTCCAGTACCTCGCGGCCCTTTCCTCCCCAGCACGGGAGCGCAGTGCATCCCAGTGGACAAACTTGAGAACCGCACCGCTTTCTCCGCCTCCGCCTATGTCCTCCTTGCTTTGCCTTGCAACCCGGGACCCAAAAACGCACCAGCTCCGCGAAGCCCCCCACTCCCCGCTCCGCCCCACCGGCAGGCGGGCGACGGTCTGCAAGCAGCCTGCCCCGCCAAGGGGACAGCTACGCACGACTGGGCTTTAAGCCGCCCCTGGCACGGATTGAAAGCCCGAGCTCCACAGCAAGCGGGCAAAGTTTGCCGGAAAGGGTCTTCCTGTGTACCCCTGCCGCGAGTTCCAGGCTCGACCCCCTGGCTCCAGCTGGCCTGGAGTCTGGACTCAGACAAGCCCCGGGGCGCTCCCGCGGGTGTTTGCGTGCGTGGGTGGGTAGGGGGTGTCCGCCCGAGCTCCCCCAGAGGCCCAGCGTCTCCCGCCCCAGCTGCCCGCCAGCTGTGCGCGCCGGTCGGGCCCAGAGGTCACCGGCAAACAGCTGGATAGGCAGCTGGGAGCCCGGGAGGCCCCTGCTCAGCCCTGGGGCCCCGAGGAAGGGGAAGGGAGGGCGGAGTGGCTGTTTGATTTTGGTTCCCTCCAATTCCGCCTTCCAAGCTCTCGCCGGGAGCCGGGAGCCGCGAGCCGGCAGCCGGGAGCCGGGAGCCGGCAGCCGGGAGCCGGCAGCTGGGAGCCGGGGGAGCTCTAGCTTTCTCCGGCAGCCTCGGCCCCCGCCCTGGGTCCACGGCCCGCCGGGCCCCGGGGAGGAGGCGCGCCGGGGCGGCAGGCCAGGACACTGCGCTGCTGGCGCCGGGAGCCGCGGACTCGCCGGGCCAGCCCCACCGCACGGGGAGCTGAGGCGGGCGCCCCTGGCCCGACCCAGACGCGCGCAGCCCGGGAGAGCCGGCCGCTCCCTCCGGGGCCGCGGAGCTCCAAGCTCCGGACTGGCACCCCGACCGAGCTCCTGGGGCCCCTCCTGGCAGCTAGCGGGGAGCGGGGAGGGGTCCCTTTATTTGCAACGTTGAGGAGAGCGCCGCTCCAGCCCAGCCCGGCACCCACGCACCCACGCACCCACACGCACCCCGGCGCTGGCCGGGTCGCTCACCTGAGTCCTAAAAGCTGTTGAATCCACATGGTCACGTTTCGGGGAGCGGAGCCTCAGACCTTGCTCGCCCCAGCCATCTGCGCGGCGCCCGCGCCCGCTCGCTTCCGTCCCACGGCGCCGGTCTCCGGCTCTCCGTCTGCCGCCGCCCGCCGCCCGCCGCCCGCCGGCCGCGGGGCGCAGAGCGAGTCAGAGCACGGCCGCGCGGGGCTCCATGCCGGCCGGCGCGCCGCCGCCGTTGGGGCGCATGGCTCAGGCGGGGCGGCCCGCGGGGGCGCACATCCTCCGGCCGGGGCGCGGGGCTCGCCGCCCCTCCGGGGGCGAGCCAGCGAAGGCGGCAGCGAGGCGGGGGCGCCCACGGCCGGCCCGGGAGGGGCGCGCTCCGGCGCTGCGGCCGCGAGGTGAGAGTCGGAGGAGACGCGGCTTCGCCCTCCGGGGCGGTGGGGAGGGAGGCCGGGCGGCGCCGCCGCGCACGGTGCGTGTCTCGTGGCGCGGCTCTCGCCTCCGGTCCGAGCCCCGCGCCGAGGGGGCGGCGCGGTCCGGGGGTGCGGGCGGCGGCGACGCGGAAGGACGCGGGTCGCCTCCGCGCGGCGCCAGGTCAGGGGGCTCTGCCGGGGGTGCGCCGCCGGCCGGCACCTCTCAAGTTGGCCGGGGGCTCCGTCTGAGCGCTCGCTCTGCAGACGGCCGCGGCGCCGGAGGCCGGCAGGAGGCGGGCGCGGGAGGCGCGCGGGGCGAGGGCGCCGTGGAGCGCGGGGCGTGGGGACGCGCGGCGGCGGCGCCGCGCCGAGGAGGCGCGCGGGGATCCCGGGGCCCCGCCGCCCGCGCCCACCGCGCCCGCCGCAGAGCCTCCCGCGCCGCTCGGCCACCTCCCTCCGCGCGTCTGCCTCTCCGCGCGCTCGCCCCCGCCTCCCCGAGCGGGTCCCAACTCCGCCCGCCTGGCCCGGCTCACGTCACCCGCCTTCCCCGCCCCTCGAACTGGAGCCCGAGCCCCCTGCCCGGCGCCGGCTGCCGCTCTCTGCCCCGCCTCACCGCGCGGAGCTGTGCCCGGCCCCGGCGACACATCAGGCGGGGTCCCCGGCCGCCCTTTACCCATCCCCGGCCTCGTCCCAGTCCCCACCTTGGGAAAGGCTCGGGAGAGGCCGCGGGCTCGGATTGGACCGCCGGGCGCCGCCGGATGGTGTTGCCACGGTAACCGGATGGCCTGCGAAGCAGTTTGAGGTTCCGACCCATTTACGGGTGCGCCCGGTGGACCTGGAGAGCTAATTTGGGGAGGGGGCGTTCCTGACGGAGCACTGGCGGTGGGGGGCGCCTGGAGCGAGAAGCTGCGCAGAAAGTTTCCTCCAGGCGGAGCTGCACCAGAGGCGCCGCCAGAGTCGGGGATGCAGGAGGGTCTGCGGCTAGGGGTCCCTCTCTTCCCGCCTCCTCGCCTCCCCCCTCCGCCCCCCCGCCTTGAGCCCTGGCGGAAGAAGCCCCTGCGTTCCAGGTCAGAGCTCAGCACTTTCTGCCCCAGCCCAGGCCGGACCTGAATGTCCAGGCTCCCGCAACCTCTGGGGCTGAGCGTCAGGCAGCAACTGCTGCTCGGCCAGGCCCTCGATCCCGAGGTGTCGTGGAGAGTTCCGAGTCCTCGGCCTCCCAGACCCCGTCGTAGCGAGTAACCCGGCCTCATTCCCATCCCACGACTTCCCCTTGCCTTCCTGGTGAGGCTGTATTTGCTGGACAGTGGCTGGAGGAGGAAGGGCCCTCGCTGCTGGCCTTTCACTGAGAGAACTGACCTACAGTGAACCGCTCTGCCAAAGGCCAGACGTGGTCTGCGCCCCTGGGAAACCACCCGCAAAGCCCTGGGTATCCACTCGGTGCCCCTGAAAGCCCTGCAGCATCGCAGGCCTTCGGGGTCACCTGCCACAGCTCTTCTGTGGCCACCGTGGAAGCCGGTCCTGGGAGCGGAAGGAAGGTTAACTAATACCAGACCTGACCCACGCAGTGGCCTCCCTCAGCCAAGCTCCGGAACTCCCCCCAGTCTTGTCAGCACAGACACCCCACTTTACTGGTGGGGCCTCCCCGAGAAGGCGCAGCTGGTGGGGGGGGCAGATCGGTCCTGTGTGTCTGGGACTTGGACTCCCAGGCAGGCCCTTCATCCCTGGGCTTCGGGTCTTGAAAGCAGGAGCCTGCTGGGCCCAGACAGCAGGTGTGGGTGACCGGCCTCCCCACGAAGATCCCAGAGGGCAGAGGCAGGAGGCGAGGACCTGTGGTGGCAAGAACCCAAGGTTTGCCATGAGCACACCAGCCAGTGCTGTTTACTCACTGAGGGGGCCGGGGTGCCTGCTCTAACTCTCCGACCTTGTTTCCTTCTCTGCAAAATGGGTTTCATTTTCGTGGGGAGTAAATGATGGGGCCTCACACACAGTGTCACTATTAGGGTTCAAAGACGCACCAGGCTGAGTCGGCACTTTGGCTGCCTGGCCCTTCCTGGGTGGTCTTCCCCGGGAGCCTTCTCCCTGAAGAGTTGGGGGAACAGAGCCCACCAAGGGGGACCGGGAGGTGCTGGGCCCAGGATAGTCAGGGGAGAAGGGGGTGCCCACAGTGCTGCCACCTAGCGGGACACAGTGGGGGTGCTGCAGGAGGGAGACCCTTTCAGGAGCCAGAATAACCCTCTAGTAGGCCCCTGGCCAGAAGGTCTGGGGGTGGGGGAAGGTCCTGATCCCCTCAGTTCCAGGGACCCCTTCAGCAGCCGTGTGCAAAATGGGGACCTTGTCTCAGAAGGTTCATAAACGCATTCGCTAAAATGCACTAAGAAGTGTTATTAGGAAGTCAATTATATTGCAATGCGTCACCAAACTATTAAAACAAATTTTTGAAACAGCAATGTACGTCCTTTAATATTATGTCAAGTAATGAGTGGGTGTATCCACAGCATTGCACGATTTAGAAGGAGAGACACGCACCAATGATATTTTGAGACATCCTAAATGTCGGTCACGTGATGGGGGATGCCGGCAGGTTCTGGGTTTGAGAGCAGGTCCCAGGGACCTCGTGCCCCTGCGGCCTGTTGCCTGCCCTTGTAATGGAAGGAAATCCTGGATTTCAGTTGGAATTTGCAAGAATAAACATATCATTTTTCCCCACCCATGTCTAAAGACCCCTTGGGTTCTACCCACGTAACCTGGGGGTCCCCGGACCGCAGTATGACCCCTGGCTAAAGAGGACAGTGCCCCGAAAACAGCAAGGGAGGAAGCTGGCAGAGGTAGCGGAGGACACAGTCGGTGTTCACCAAGTGAGGGCAGGCTCTGCCATCTCTGCAGACAGGGGCATCCCTCCAACCCCCAGGCCCCAGCACGTCAGTAAGGACTGGAGCACACTCAAGTTGTTTTCCCTCTGGGCTCTGATAACTATGGGCACAGCTCCCTCCAGAGAAAGCACCCACCTGGTATTCTGTTTGTTTTTGTATTTTTCTCTTGATGAAAACATTGTCGTTTTTTACATGCTGTAAAATAATAAAGCCAGGACTTCTATGTCACCATTAATGTAACTGATTTTCTGTACTTGGAGACCATCTCACATTTCTGACCTTTTCATTTTCCTCCTCTCTTGGGAATTGGGAGGGTGGGCGGACGTCATCCCACACCCAACACAGACTCTCTCTCTCTCTCTCTCTCTCTTTCTCTCTCTCTCTCTCTCACACACACACACACACACACACACACACAGGCCTCCAGGCTTCAGCAAGTGCAAAAGGGAAGTTCTCAGTGGAAGCCGCTCTGGAAGGCTCTCCCGGCCCCCGCCCCAGGAGCAAGCCCCACCCTGAAACCTTAGAATCAGCTTGCAGCCCACTGGTCTTTTGGAGCCCCTTGCCTCTGCCCTGCCCTGCCCTATTTTCCCAACCAAGGAGCGGCTGACCCCCTGCAGGGGTCCTCTCTGAAGCTCTCTTAGGCCATTTACCTAATGGCCTTCACACAGTCGACTATTTTTAAAACCCATCCAAAGCCAAATTGAGATGGCATTGTTCATTTTTCTCCCAAGGAGGTAAATGTGTCTTAAGCATGACATTTGATTAAGTGGCTAAGTTTGTGATTTTAAATGGAAGGAAAAATGCTGATTAAAATTATTATAAGTTTCTTTAAAGCATTCACACTACTACTTCTCTGCCCCCTGCCTTACTCTCTCCCCCACACAAGAAAACTTGCCTGTGGTCGGGTGGAGGAGGGGAAGGAATTCCAGGTCACTTTGCCTTCTGGGGGAGGGGAGGTGCCCAGGCTGCAGAATCCCTCCCCTGTCCTCTATGCCGTTCCCCAGGTGAGACTTGCACACAGCTGCAAACTCCAGACGGGTGCGAGAGCGAGGCCGCCATGTCAGGGGCCAGGGAGAGAAGCCGAGACTCCCGCAGACAAAATGACTCACAGGACAGTCAGCCCAGCCCAGGGACAGCAAGAGAAAAATGCCAAGTCTCTCCGGTCCATTCAAACGGGCTTGTGTATCTGAAAGAGGAACAGTTGCTTCCTCCGCTCGTTCTGTGCAAGTGATGGACTGTGAAGGCAGGTGGGAAAGGGACTGCCTGAGGATTTGAACTGGCCTGGGATGAAGGGAAAAACCCCACTTCAAGGCTTTTGGGGATTCACTGTGATGACAGGTCGGCTTCTATTTAGATGGGCAAAGATGAGGAGAAACAGGAGAAAGACTAATTTGCAAATTGGAGTGACCATTTGCACACAGTCTCTTGGCCCTGTGGAGTCTGGAGATTGGGGGCCTGCAGGTGGAGAGAAGAAAGAAGGTACAGAGGTGGGCAGAGGCATGTAGGGAAGCTGGTCAGGGACTGGGGTGACCCCAGGAGGGGCATAGTGCCCAGCTGAGTCCTCACATTTTCTTGTAACTATGGCTGAGACCAAAGTCTGAGGGTTTTGTCCCAGGCTGTGGCTCTGCTCCGAGGCAGTTGTGTTCCTGCTAAAGGTATGTCAAGGAGTGATGGAAGGGGTGGTCTCTGCTGTGGGGCAGGTGAGGGTTGGGAAGAGGCAGCCAGCGGGCCAGTGGAGCCAGAAGATCTGAGGAAAATCCACTTCCTCTCTCATACTCCAGAAGACACTGGGCCTTGGGAGGGAGAGGCAAGAGTGCTGGACTTCACAACGTACTAGGGATGGGGCTCATTTGGATATTAAGGGAAAGAGGTGAGGGGAGATCAGGGACATGGGAGATCAGACCCTTGGTTGTTCTGGAGGATGAGTCCCTCTCTGGCACCCAAATTTCTGACACCTGGTTGTAAGAGGATGAGAGGGTGAGTTCATCCTGATGAATAAACCCTGAGCACGTACAGAAAGGACCCGTGAGTGAGGCCCCTCAGAAACAAACATGCCTCAGTGGAGAAACTCCTGAAATGGGGACGACTGCCCAAGGAAGGAGGTCTGACCTGGGAGCGGTAGCTGCCGCTGGCTGGTCTCGGGCAGAAAAGGCAAAGCTGGACGCCAATGTAGCTCCATTATTGATGTCCCTTCCCAATTGATTCATAAGCCACATCGGTCAGCACAGACTAGATTATGTTGTAGCAACAGACAACCCCCAGAGCTCCATGGCTGAACCCAAAGAAGGTCAACGTCTTGCTCATGACCACCAACAGTTTGCCATCAGCTGTGCTGCACACATTGTCTTCATTCTGGGACCCAGCCTGAAGGAGCTGCTCTTACCTGAACATCCAGCTCAGGTAAGATGCTCTTACCTGAACAGTCCCACAACCGAGGGTACAGAGTCATGGCGGAAGCTCATGGTGGCCCTTAAAGCTTTTACTGGGAAAGAACACATGGCACTTCTATGCACATGTCACTGGCCAAAGCAAGTAAGATGGCCAAGCTGACAATGGAGGCTGAGGACACATAAAGCTCACACAGGGAGGGACCAGTGATACGTTGTGCACTCCCACAGTCCCCTACAGATACCACCAGATGTCAGTCATTCAAGAGGATCACTTGTATTTCAATTTCACTGAGACCCTAAACTTGACAATGCCAGAATCTGTTCAAAGGAAGGAGCACATTTTCTGGCAGGCACACTGAGTTTGCACACCTTTTCTACTTCCAAACTCTAGAGAGATTCTTGACTTGGGAGGCTGGGAGGACTCTGGACCTGACTGCATCATCCATTGAAGAGTCAGGCACCTGCCTAATGCTAGAAGCACAGAGGCAGACACTTGCCAACTATAGTTGGGTGGTGGGGGGGTGATCTGCTTACCCCTAACTATAGCCGTGGTCAGACAATGTATCTTTGGAGGCTATGCTTCTATCTAGGGGGGAGAGCTGTGATTAGTCAAGAAAAATCATCATCATCATAGTAGTCACCATCACCATCATCACCCCCGTGATCACCATCATCATCACCATCTCCGTCATCATCATCATCACCATTGTCATCACCACCATCATCATCTCCATCATCACCACCATCATCATCTCCATCATCACCA
>NW_019154122.1:17218897-17262883 GCF_002288905.1 Enhydra lutris kenyoni
CCATCATCACCATCATCATCACCATCATCACCATCATCACCATCATCATCACCATCATCTCCATCATCACCATCGTCATCACCATAATCATCAACTTTAAGAGTTTGATTGTGCTCGGGATCTACTGAAAGACCCCTTCTTCGCACACCAAAGGCATCTGACCCTTCTATGGCCCCCTTTTCTGGCCAGGGATCATCGGATCCCATTTCCCCCAAGCAGCAGTTCAGGTGACGTCAGGGCTGCTCACAGCCAATCCAGAGAGTAATCAAGCAGAAAAGCCACTTCCTCTAACGATGCCTTGTCCAAGCTGTTATTCTCAGGCTTGAAGAGGCTTCCAGAACATGCCAAGGAGGAAGGAAAACATGTCACTTATTGAGTGCCCTGATGCAGAGCAAATACTCAGCTGGCTTGCTACCGTGTGGCCTGAAATTCACCCCAGTCTATAAGCATCAGCCACCATGATGAATTCTACATTTCTAATCTCATTTAACCACCGCAACAACGCAGAGAGGTTGATAATATCACCCTAGGTGAGCTGAACATTTAAAATATTAAGCACCATGCAGCTCAAACACTGGAATGGAGGAGGCTGGCTTATGGCCATGGAGCCAAGCAGGGGTTCTGAGTGAGGGGCTGAAGCAGTGTGGGTGGGGCAGGGCATGTTCAGGGGCTGTTTCCAACCGGCACGGAGACATCTCAGCATTGTAGTACTGTACTATTTGGGCAGACTTCCTGAATCTCGGGCCTGATCACATAGGTATGTACACAGAAGTAGTTCCAAGATGATCGTCCAAGATCACCCAGCAGGGAAGGCATGGCTCTGTGATCCAGCCCCGGTGGGTCGAAGCCAAGGATCTATTTAGTGCATCATATGGTCAGTACTTTAGGCAAAACCCATCTCCGCCGTTGTACTCCCCACTTTCTGAATATGTGCCAAAGCAGAACCTGGTAGGTAACACGGGTTCAAGGCAGCAATATCCAAAGTGTACCAGTCATGGCTCTGGGCCATGACCTTCTTAAAGACAGTCTCCCAATCTCACCTTTGAAACTGTGCTTGTATGAAACGTGCACTTTTGTTTAGTCTTTTTGGGGAGTGTGGCTGCCATTACCCACAGCTGACCTTCCGATACCCATTCTCCCCTTCATCCTTACTGACAGAACTTACCGTGGTAAGATCGGGGGTGGGAGGGCAGTGACAAATATGCCAGGCCAAAGTGCATCTATCCCAGCTTCTCTCATGCCTGGGGTGGTCCGTGACAAAGTCCTGGACAGCAACGTGCAGGCAGACATCGCTTGATAAGGCTTCCTGCAAAGCTCTCTGGGAGAGGGCTGACCCTCTAACACACAACTTTTGCCTTCCTTTCTCCTGCCTGGAATGTAGATGGGATGCAGGAGACGCAGCAGCCTTGTTTTCAACATGAGGTGGCAGGTGTGTGGGTGGAAGCGACAAGCGGAGAACACCAGAGTGAAGGGACAGAAGCAGTCTGGACCTCTGTGGCTTCATGGACATTCATAGGAACCTACCTATAGACTCTCTAGTAGGCAAAAAAGGTAAGTCAGTCTTAGTTTAAGCTAGAATTTATTCCTGTTTTCTGTAACCCTTGGACACATGTAATAGAGCAGGTCAATGCTTCCCTGCAAGGCTGGGAAACCCCCAGCACAGGCTGAGCTTCTTCTCGATGGTCTGGGGAGGAATTTTACTACCCCACTAAATGTCCCAGTCAAAGGGGGACAGAAATCTGGAATCAGCCGGCTAAACATAAACCTTCCACGTGGGTTTCACGTCACCCACTGGGCATGCCTAACTCACCAATGCCTAACAGGTATTTCCAGCTGAGCTCTGACCTGGGGTGGGGGGTAGATTCTTCGGCTTTTTGTTCCAGGCTTCCGAAGGCTTCACTCAGAGAGCAGGCAAATGCTGAGTCTCCTGGGAGACAGTGACTCCTGGCTCTGGGCTTGATGCCTGGTGCTCCCGAGCTCTCCTTTGTTGCAAGAGCCAGCCAAAGGCTCCAGAGAAGGCAGCACAGACCTACCGTGTCTGGAGCAGGTGTTTAAAAGCTGAATCAGGCCCACAGCTTCCCAAATGAGCTTGAGGAGTTTCATCGCTCCCGGCTATATAAAGCGAAGGCAGCAATCCAGGATCTCTTTTCGGGGAGCAACTGTACTAGAATTCCTCCCCCCACCATCCCCCCCCCCGCAGCCCCTCCCACTCACCCACCGCTGAGATCTGCAAAATCGGCACGGACACTTGTATCCACCGAGGGGAAGCCTATGGTAGTCAGAAGAGCGTTCTGTCTGTTTAAGAAACGAGGAGCTCAGGTCCTGCCTCCCCCACCTGCTCGCTGCGCGATGTCACACCAGTTACACCACTTCCCAGACTGGTCCTCACGTCTTGAACGTGGGATGTAAAGGAAGGTTAAATCATATGAGCTCTGGAATGCTCTTCTGTGTTGGACATTGGCCGTTATTAGGAAGCGGCCCACGGTCAGCATCAATGACTTAGTAACCTTTTCTTGATACAACGAGCTTTTACTGGGCAAGGCCCCAGCTAGCAGTTGTTTGTTAAGTTAAACACACCTGATCTCCACCTTCGTGGGACTTGTAGCTCAGGGTAGGACCCTAACGATTAACAGGCGCACAAGACACAAATGTGCGACTGCCCACAACAACCTTCCGAAGGCCGTCAGCTGGCCCCGTCCGGTGCTCAGCCCCACACCCCTTCTAAGCTCTGCCTGCTCTCAGAGGCTGCCTCAAGCTATGCCCGTCGACCTCCTTCCTGCAGGAGCGTAGGATGCTGTGACTTGCTGCGGAGGGATGGTGTCCGGGTCTCAGGAGAGAGTCAGCAGAATAACACCGCTGGAAAGCAGGGGCTACGTCCACGTGTGTCCATGAGCGTGACACCTTCCTCAACAGGAATCGAGCGCCCACCTACTGCAGACAAGACTCTGCTACGAGCTGGGGGCGTGTCAGGGCACCTGTGCCCCGAGAGCTCGGGAGGAAGAGGACAACACACGCACATTTGGGGCAGCCTCCCTTTAGGCAGAGTGCCCAGAAGCTTAGGGTCAGCCGTTCTTAAATCCAACCGCTCACTTAGCCAGAATGCATTCTGTGACTGCTGAATCAGGCAAGTGAGGTCTGCCCAGGAGGCTCTCTAGAGCATTCCAGAGAGTTCCAGAAAACATAGACTAGACAAACATCCCTTTGGAACCTGGACTTGGGAGTAGAGGCTGGTGAGATTGGACATTCTCCAGGCCCAGATTCTCTGGGCCAAATCTCAAACCCCACACATCTGGGGGAATGGTTGTGAAACCCTCTGATTGGGGCATCTGCTATCAAAGGTTGCTTCAGGGGCGCCTGGGTGGCTCCGTGGGTTAAAGCCTCTGCCTTCAGCTCAGGTCATGATCCCGGGGTCCTGGGATTGAGCCCGGCAACAGACTCTCTGCTCAGTGGGGAAACCTGCATCCCCCTCTCTCTCTGCCTGCCTCTCTGCCTGCTTGTGATCTCAGTCTGTCCAATAAGTAAATAAAATCTAAAGGTTGCTTGAAAATGGGGAGGGGGCACTTAGCCTCCCTGGTATTTAAGGAGGCAAGTGTCAGTCTGGGGGATGTGGGTGTGGCAGAGTGAGGCTCTCAGCAAGCAGGGTAACCCTACGTCCCGCTCTGCCAGGGGCTATTGTCCTGGAGTCATTGTCCACCGTGCCCCATCTCCCCTTCAAAGTGTCCCAGTTCGGACTGTGTATTCTGTGCTGACCCGATCAAACAAGCGCTCCTATATCAGCAGCTTTCAGGCATTGGGAGAGCCCACCCGGGGGATGTAAATCACCAGAGGGTATGAGGAATGAGGAGTGAAGGCCCACATAGAGACTTCCACATGCATATTCACGGCAACATGATTCGCAGTAGCCAAAAGGTGGACGTGACCCCAATGTCCATCCACGGCAAGTGGGTAAACAAAGGTGGCCGTCTGCAGCGTGGGACAGTACTCAGCCGTCAAAAGGCATGAAGCTCCGATTCATGCCTCAACATGGATGAAATTTGCAAACATGAAGCTAGAGAAAGAACATTATGCTAGAGGAAGAAAAATACGACTTTTTGATGCAAACTATCCAGAGTAGGGAAATCTGTAGAGACCGAGAGCAATCCTGGTGGCTTAGGGCTGTGGGGCTGGTGCCGGGGAAGACAGGAGAGCAACAACTGAAGGGAACGATCTTTTTTGGAGGTGATGAAAATGTCCTAAAATTCACTGTGGTGATGGCTGCATGTATCTGAGGATATTCCCAAAACCGCTGAATTGCACTCAGTAAATGGCTGAATTGGTGCTGGGAATTATATCTCAATAAAGCTGTTACTTGTTAACTCTCCTGGAATTAAAATTAAAACTAATTTAAAAAATCATGCCTGGGTGAAAGAGCCATCCAAGGTAAGACAGACCAACAGATTTTAATTTAATACAGGGCAAAAGCCGTGGATATGGAATTTCTCATTGCAACAAATGTTTAGGAAACCACCCCTTGTCAAATTTTGGTGTAGTATCAAAAGAGAAGCCCACGATTGTCTGAAAAGACTATTTCCTGACTATGTATATGCCTGAGGCCAGGTTTTCTTCATATACTTTAACCAAAGCCACCATAAGGCTGAATAAGGACACAGATATGAGAATCTAGATGTCTTATGCAATTTATCTTCAATTGGGAAATAGTATTCTTAATACAAAATGTTCTCTACATCATCAACTGCTTCTTCTTTTTTTTTTTTTTTTTTTTAGGAAGAAGGAGATGGAGACCCAGGGGCAGGCTACCTGCCGTGGCTCTAAAGTGGGCGTGGTATGATCAGTGACCTAACGCAGCTGTTCGTTCTTTCATACATTCATTCATCCCTTCAGAAAACCACTGAATGCCCTCCCTCTGCCAGACTGGTGGGGAAGATGTTGATAAATGTATCAACTCTAGCTCGTAGTATAAACTAGCAACTATGTGTCAAGTGCTCTATGACCTTGAGCTGTTTATTCCCCATAACAGTGCTGTAGTGTGAGAGTGTTATCAGCCCCGGGAGGCAGCCCAGGATGAGCCCTGGGTCAGAGACACAGCCTTCTGCCTCTTCACTCTGGGGGAGCACTAGACCCTTCCCAGGCTTCCAGATGGGACTCCGCTGCAGAAACGTAGTTCTGGGGACACAGAACACCCGCTTGACGGCCCAACTTGCCCATGTCCTGATGCATTTGTTTTGCTCCTGCCGGCTTCCTGGCCAGCCTATGGGTGGTAGGGTAGCCCACTGGTTAAGAGCCAGCTGCCAGACCCGGATCGTGGCCCAGCCACTTAGCAGCAGCGAGGCCTCAGGCCAGTGACATCCCCCCATGTCCCCACCTGCAAAATCAGGATGATGGTTGTATTTGCCTCCTGATTGTTGGGAGGTGCTAGGGACTGAATGTCCGCCCACCTCCCCCAAAACTCATATGTTGGAGCCCTAACCCCCTTAGTGTGATGGTGTTTGGATGTGGGGCCTTTGAGAGATATTCGGTATTAAATGAGGTTATGGGAGAGGGATCCTACAGGGATGGAAGAGACCCCAGAACTCATGCTCTCTGGCGAGCGAGGACCCAGCAAGAAGCCAGGAAGAGAGATCTTGCGAGGAGCAGAGTGCTGGACTCCCAGCTCCAGGTCTGTGAGAGCTACCGTTCTGTCGTCCAAGCCTCCGTGGGTGGAGTTTGCTGCGGCAGTCTGAGCCGACCGGGACAGGACCATAGGGAGTCCACCTAGCCCTCCCCAGGTGCTACCTGCTCTACTGGCCACGTCCCTCAGATTCAGAGTTCAGTGGGATGGGGCACTTACTCTGAAATGCACAGAGCGAAGGGCCATCCTGCCTGCTCTGTCCTGGGTTTTCCTACGGTGGGCTTGCCTACATGAGTTTCCTGGCTGGACATCATAGCCCGCTTCACAGTGGGGTGGCCCACTGATGTGAGCGTCTCACGATGTCTCTCACCACCCAGCCTGTCCTGCAGGCAGCCCTCTGTGCTCCCAGCGAGCCGTGGAGGCAGACAGCGGGGAGAGGAGGGGGTGCGGCCAACAACATCCTATGTGATTGGCCTGACTCTTCCTCTGGGGTTGCGGATCACTTCTCCCCTTTGTCCCATTCCAGGTAGAGGTCGTTCTCAGCCTTTACGCACGCACTACTGTCGGAGGCTCTGACTGCCCTGCCCAAGGGGAGGGATTTCCCTGGATTTGGGGCAGAACTGAAACCACCGTGTCCCAAGGCCAGCAGCACAGGTAGACACGTGACCCTGAGCTGCTATGGAATTTGTCCTGGATTCTAACACACTGAAGTCCCTGGTGGTCCCAGGGGCTCCTGCATGGCATTAATGCATTTTTGCTGGAACTTCAAAAGACCCAAGGCAAGGAAGAGAAAGCTCAAGGTGAGAGCATTAATTTTCCAAAGCCCTATTTCTGCATGAGACACTTTCCTCGGTCTGATAGTATTCCGGCTTTTAGGAAGGGCATGGCACAGGGCTCGAGAATGAAGTCAGAGAGCACTAATTAGCCCTCCCTAACTTCAAAAATAAAATCACCGAGCAGTATGATGATCATGATTATTGTTCCCATCACTCCCACCACTCCAATCACTGATGCTCCAGCGCTTTCATCCCAGAATTTCAAAGCAGAATGCTTTTTAAGGAGATGGCTATTCATTTGTACAATGAGAAGCATCTTTTGAAAATGGAGCTTTCAGACTCTTGATGGGGGGAAAAAAAATCTCTGATTTCTACCCAGCATGATTAATAGGATGACAGAGTCCCTGAGAAGGGATGTGTCTGGTAAGTGGGGTCCAGGCATCAAAGTCAGTGGCCAAAGGTCCCCACATGCTGCAAGATGGGGACCTTGAATGTCTAAGCTTCTGAAATTCTCTGCAGCCAACTCTGTCCCTTCAGGCCCACCCCTTCCCAGGAGCCACAGCTTCCACTGGAGGTCAAGGGCAAACCAGATCCATGTTGCAGTGGAAAGGCACGGCTGAGCTGCAACTCTGGCCTGACTGCTTGGGTTCCACCTCCAGCTTTGCACAGGAAATGTCAGTTGGGCATCCTTGGGCAAGTTGCTTAATCTTTCTGTGCCTCTGTAAATTGAGATGAATGCCAGTTTCTACCTCTTGGGAGTTCTAAGTAGCATATGAAGTTACCATAGGTCCAGCCCTTGGGATGGTGTTTGACACAAAGTAGGTACCCTCTAAGTTATGAGGACATGCGTGATGGTCATGGCGAGGCTATTTCCTGGCTAAAAATCCAACAGTGGCTCCCTACTGCTTGGATACAATGCAGACCCTGAACATGGCACGTGAGGCTCCTTAGGGCCTGGGCCTTCTTTCCCCTCTAGGCATGTTCCTGGGTACTCACCCCACCTCCCACCCAGCCCAGCCCCGCACCATCCCCCGTGTCCTTAGGCCTCTGTATTGGCCAGTGGTCCCCAATGGAGACTTCCTCCTACTTATGCTCATGTTCTTTGGCCAGCTTGCCCTGGTCCTGTAGGACTCAGTTCATTGTCACCTCCTCTGGAACATTGCCCCAACTCATCCCTGTGGGATGAGATGTGCCACCTGTGTGCTCATGTGTCCTCTTCCTAGCCACAACCCATGGCTGGGTCTTTTCCTCCCTGTCCCTCTCTTCCATATTCTCCACAATCCCATCATCACTATCACCATCATCACCATCATCACCATCATCATCGTCTCCACCACCACTATCATCATCATCTCCACCACCATCCTTACCACCACCACCACCACCACCATCAAGGTCGTCACCACCAGCATCATTGTTACTATCACCTCCACCACGATCATCAACATCATCATCATCACCATCATCCTCAACATCATTACCATCATCATCACCACCATCACCACCACCACCATCATCATTGTCACCAACATTGTCACCATCACCTCCACCACTATCATCACCATCATCTTCATTATCACTTCATTATCACTATCACCATCACCACCACCGCCATCATCATCATCACCAACGTCACCACCATCACCTCTACCAGTATCGTCATCATGATTATCATCACAACCACCATCATCATCATCACCACCAGCACCATCATCTGCTGTTCCTCCCACTGGTCCATCCTTTCCCCCAGGGCAGAACTTGAACTGACAATCTTATTAGTGGGTCCTTGCAAATGCCCTTCCCGACTCTACTAGGAACATACAAGCCTCAACATAGAGTTTGCTATTTATGAACGAAGGTGATGTCCACCCTTCTTGTGATCCTCTCCCTCTTTCACTGGGTGTCTCAGGGGTCATGGAAAGATGGCATGGAAGTGCCACTCATAGTCTGGCTTGCTGAGGATGCTGAGTGGCAGTAAACTGGATGCCTGGATGGAGGAGTGGAGTGGTGAATGCGTGGGCAAGTGTTCAGTTGGGAGCATGGGTCATTCTTGCAAAGGCTGGGGGAGGGCTGCTTCCATCCTTTTCTGTCCTGCAAGAAGGGCCCCCTGGGTCTCTAGCAGACTCACTCTCCTAATGTCATCGTAAAACCCTCTGACAAATTATTACATTTCTAGGAAAGTCATTTCTAGGGAGGTTCCCAACGAGCAGACATCTCCTTCCATTGTTCAATATCATGAATGGTGACTGCGTTCCGGACGCGTGTGACACCCAGAGACTTTGCTAAACATCAGGCTTTTGATTGCACTTTGGGAATGACTGGCTGAGAACAAGACACTGGTCTAACTAAGAGGAGAAGTTGGATAGGGGTTGCTTGCAGACAAGATCTCCACGGGGTTCCGCCTCTCTGACACTGGTTTTGTAGAAACAGGCAAATTCTCATAAATTGCCTTTCTGTGCCCAAGGAAGATTATGCTATTTTTGGCTCTGGGGACTTTTAAAAACAAATGAAGAGCAAAGCACAATAGTTCAGGATGTCTGATTCACTCCAGAAGCAAACAAGCCCACCTTCCAGGAGAGGGGAGACCCAGGGCACGGAGAGATGGGGCTCCCTGTGGGAGGACAGACCATGGGGGCTCAGCCATGGAGAAGTCGTAGACACAGCTGTTTATCTAGAACTAACCAACACCATCTTCCCCACGACTGTCCACGCTTCCCTCCCAACTCAGGGTCACACGGGTGGCCAAAGAGCAATGATGCAGGATCTTCTGGAAACTGAGAGAAGACTGATGGGACAGTGGGGGTAATGGCACCCCTAAGCCCTCTGATGTGGAGGGAACACTGGGGGATCTAAGTCCTGCTTGGTCTCTTCCTGCTGCAAGGCTGTAAGAGGGGGTCAGGCTCCCCAAAGCCAGAGCCCTTCCCAGAGTTCCAGGTAATCCATGTCTCAAAGATTTCTAGCTAGGAGAGCATCCCGGGGTGGGGGGGGGTGGCAGTGGGACAGCCAGAGAGGGAGTGTAGCTCTGTGTTCCACGTTGTGGAGACAAGGGTGGGAGAACCAACCTCCATGATGGATTGCAGCCTCTCCCCTCCCTGGGACCGCCTGTCCACATTTCTCAGAAGCAATGCTGGGACTGTTCAGTCTCCAGGCTGTGACCCGCCAGCCCCCATGATCAGCATCTTCGGCAGGCGCGCCATATCTACTCACCTGCATGGAGCTAACTCTCAGTCCTCCCTGTGGTCCAGTCTCTACCTTCCCTCTCTTCCTTCTCGAGAAGCTCAATGTCAGGCATGCAGCAAGCACGCCTGGGTCCCTCCCTTTACGCAGCTGTGCAGATCCCTGACTACCTGTCCACACTTAGTAGGACCTGTGGGTGCAGCCGTGAGCAGGTCTCTGCCTCAGGAGACACCTAGTCTGGTGTCTCAGTACCTTATAGACGTAGATGGTAGGCTGAGGGATAGCCCCAAACATAACCACATCCTGACCCACAGAACCCAGGAGTACATGGCCTTCCATGGCCAAGCGACTTTGTAGAGGTGATGAATTTGGTCCTGGATCATCGGTCAGACCCCATGGCCTCGGAGAGGCCCCCCTAAGAGGGAGGCTGGGGTCAGAGCCAGAAACAGGAGGATATTATCCTGCTGACTTTGAGGAGCATGGATAGGTCCACCAGCCAAAGAGGCTGTAGCCTCTGTAGCCTCTGGAAACTGGAAGGACAAGCCAAGTTCCTCTCCTGGAGCCTCCCGCAGCCATGCAGTCCTGCAGACCCTTCATGTGAGGACTTCTGGCCCCTGGAACTGGAAGACAGTAAATCCGTGTGGCCGAGTGCCTCGCCTGCGGGCTTCTACTAGAGCAGCAATAGGAAACTACTATCTCCCCCTACAACAGTCCATGAATGAGGGACTGGGATCAGAGGGGTGGGCTCGTGGCTGCTTCAGCAGAGAGGGACTGGGATCAGAGGGGTGGGCTCGTGGCTGCTTCAGCAGAGAGGACCCATAGGGGCGGGACCCCAGCCCAGAGACCAGGAGGCTGAGAAGGGTCAGCCCGGCACTGGGGAGGCAGCAGCTCCAAGGTGGGTGGGAGGATGGGTGGGTGGCAGTGCAGCCAGAGGTCATGGCCGGGGTGCTGGTCTGCAAGCCCTGTCCTGGTTCAGCCTCCTGTCCAGCACCGACAGTTCCCCGACTCCTGCCCACAACCTGGTCACCAGATGGCACAGGCGATTTCTCTGACTGTCCTGAGATGCCATCTCCAGCCTCAGGGTCCCTTACAGAGGGTGTGGACTGGCCTTGTCAGGGCCTTATCACGTTTAGACTCAACCTAAGAGGGGTCTGGCCCTTGCTCCTGGCTTCAGAGAGGTGATTGGTGTCGTCCTGATAGGAGGGCTTTGTTCAAGGTGGGGCTGGCCACATCAGAAAGACCAGCATGGCACTGGATGGGGGAGGGCTTGGGTCATCCATGGTGACTGAGAATGCTGTGGGCATCGATCACCTGTCCGTCCATCATCGATCAGTTGTGCCCACGCCATGGAGCCCTGAGAAAGCCCCAGGCTCAGGTGAGCCAGCCTGGTTGGTGACATTCATCATGTGTTGTCCCACCTTGGTGCGGGAAGAGGGTATGTGTCCTGCCCCCATGAGGAAGGGATAATGACAAGGCAAGATTCATGTGTGGAGACGGCCCAGTCTGTGACCCACGTGCCTCTGCCCTGAGCTGGTTCTCACCCACACCCCTGCGGTGTAGACCATGGCTGTGAGTGCATTTATGCAGTGGGTTTGGAACCTTTCTAGCAAGTTACCCAACCAAGGGTGGCTTGGGGATTCCTTTTGCTACTGGGACCAGTGTCAGAAGTGGGGTCAGTCTCGCCCTACCCAAGACTGGGATTCTCTAACCCAGCAGCCTGGCTAACTTCAGGTACCCCTCCCCAGTGTAGAAAGCCACACCCCTCCTGGAGGCCTACCCAACATAGACCCCAGGCCCCGAGCGCCAGCCTCCTCATGCAGGGCAAATTGTCCCAAGAGGCTCCAGCGTTCCCCATTCCCCAAAAGGGCTCCAACAGCTGCTTCCAAGTTCCGGGTCCTCTCCTGCTCATTATCATGGCTTATGACTGAGTCTTCTCTCTAAGAAACGTGAATTAGAAATAGCTCCAGTGGCTGACCACCTCAAAAATGCAAATCAGTATAATTTCAATCAATACATGCAGCACTGAGCATTAAAAATGCAAATTTCCTGCTGTGCAGAGAGCAAGGAGGAACAGTGCCTTATTTAGAAAGAAAGCTGGGTGGCAGGAGGACCTTTCCAGATCCCAGCGTAAAGCTGTAAAGCCGGTCCTTCACTGGGGCAGAAGAGGAAGGTGTGGCGCAGCTGGGCCGGTGATGTGGCCCCTTGCTGTAGGGACACAGCTGGTGCGCACCTCCTCCACAGCCCAGAGCGCGCCTGGGGTCCCACTCAGTTGGGGGGAGCGCGCACGCCTCCCCACCCCTCTCAGGCCTGCCTGTTCTTCATCCGTCCCCACTTCCCGCTCCTTCCTCAGGCCTGGAGTGAGCGCCTGGAGCTTGGAGGGCCTCCAGCCCCACGCGGAAGCAGGAGAGAGGGAGGCTATGAGTGCCAGCCCTGGGGGCCGCACCCCCTAGGAGCAACTGGCCCCGGGGAGAGAGGGAGACAGCTGGGGGCCTGTCGAGCCCAGCCCGCACCCTCGGCTGCTGTGTGGGAAGGTTTCCCTCCGTCCTCTCGGGGTCAACATACCAAACTCGTGAGGCTGACCTTGCCAAGCCGTGTCTTCCTCCGGGAAGCCCTCCTCCCCACTTCCCTGCACCACAGAACTCATCCTGCAGTTGCCCTGCGTCCCGGGGTTGATGTCTGGTCTTCCCACCTGTGTCGAGCTCCCGGAAGGCAGGCATCCCCCAGGTTCTGGCTCTAACATGTGCTTTGCCCAAAATGCATTGAAATTAACGAATGAAGCCCATCCGGCCTGTCCAGGGACTTGGAAGGACAGACTCCGGGTTCCAAGGTGCATGGTCCAGTAGCCCCTTGCAGGCAAACACCACACCGGCTGGCGAGCTGCCTGGCTGCTGCTTGAGCTCTTGCAGGAGGACAGGAAGCTAAGTGTCTGCGTTACCACCTGTGCTGTGTAACAAACCACCCCTAGGCTGAACGGCACCGCTTATTATCTCACGCTCGCTGAGGTTCAGGCATTGGGCTGGTCCTCTGGGCGGGTCTCACAAGGCTATAATCAAGGTCTCAGTGTGGTCTGGGAGTCTCATCTGAGCTCCCCCAGTTGTTGGGAGAATTTGGTTCCTTGCTGCTGTAGAACTTGTGGTTCCTCGAGGCCAACAGGGAGGGGGTTCCTGATTTGGGAAGGGCCCCCATACCTCTTGCAAGAACCTTCACCTGATTAGACCAGGCCCAGCCAGGATAACCTCCCTTTCAATGAGCTTGAGCTCAAATGATCAGAGACCCCCCATGACACTCACAAAAGCCCTGTGGTCCAAGGGTGAGACACAAGTCACTGGTTCCACCCATACTCAGGGTGTACCCCCACATGGGGCCATCTTAGAAATCTGTCCACACAGCATGTCCCAGGACAGCCCATTCCCTTGTGCTGTGACACTGGAATTTTCCTTCCCATGGTTGGACCCCACATCCTTATTGGCAACCTTGGAGGTTCTCACCTGATCCCTGCCCTGCTCCTTCACTCCCTGACCCAGAATGCCCCCCAGACAGAGTCATCTGCGCTCTGCTCAGTTCAGCCCCACACCTCAACCCACCCCCAGGGCACCTCCCAGGCCACCTCAGGCCTCCCCACTGACTGTGTTCCCAGCTGCCTTCAAGGTCCCCCCAGGGCCTTGCTTCCCTCACTTCCTGTCCACTCTGAAAACCAGGGCAAAGGCGTGCCCACATGGACCTTGCTCCTCCATGTCCAGCCCAAGTGCCGCAGACACTGTCCTCTCCAGGCTTGGAACTCTCCTCACTTCCAGAGCCGCTCTCAGCCCCTGTATCCACTCCAGCCCAGCCAGCCTCCCATTCCCCAGAGCAGTGCTCCTTTGGCCCGGCCTGACAGAGGCAACACTGTCTTGCAGCGGGCTGTCCCATCCCCTTGTGTGGCCATCGGGGACACCAGCAGCGCAAACAAGTCCCCACACTAGCCTGAGAGGCTTTCACTGGGGTCCGCACACCTGTCCCCTGGGATCATGCTGTCCTGTCCAGTGGACGTCGTTTGGGGACAAGGAACCCGAGAAACAGATGCAGAGGACACACACAGGACCCTCAGTTCAATTTAAATCGCAGATAAACAACGAATGTTTTTAGAAATATATCCCAAATGTCCCAAGGGCTATATCTCCCTGAGAATGTACTTGCGGTTCACCTACAAGTCAGATTTAAACAGGCGACCCGGATCACACGGCAGGTGACAACAAAGGGAGCAGGAGCTGGAGCCCAGATCCGTCTTGAGGCTGGACTCCCCTCTGCCTGCAAGGAGGGTCCTCAGCCACAGCCCTGGGCACCCTGGAGGCAAGAGCCGAATGCCTGTGGGTGAGTTAGAGGAGAGCAGGTTTTAGCGTCTGGGGTTGTAGGACCACACGTCTCAGTGACATGCGGCAGACGTGTGTCCCCCCCCAGATTTACATATCAAAGCCCTGAACCCCCAGTGTGGTGCTGTTGGGCGCTGGAGACTCTGGGAGGTCCTGAGGGTGGACCCCTTGGGAATGGGGTTAGTGCCCCTACAGGAGGAGATAGGACGGAGGGACTCTCCCATGCGCAAAGGCACAGCAAGAAGGGGTAGATGTCTGCAAGCCGGGACGTAGGCCCTCGCCAGGCACCAGACGTGCTGGTACCTTGATCTTGGAGCTTCCTGGCCTCCAGAGCTGTGACCAGTGAATGTCAGTTGCTTAAGCCCCTGGTCTGTGGGGTTTTGCTACAGTGGCTCAGCACACTGGGATCACTGTCCCCCACTCCCAGTCTCCCTGCAGAGGCTGGCCCACTCCTCCCCAGAAGCCCACGGCCTTGTTCTCTGCCCAAGTTGTTTATCCGCACGGAGCAGGTCTGTTCCATGAGACCCTCCAACGGAAAGTTACGGGGCCCCGTGGTTGCCACGATCTGCCTCTGCTGGGAGTGGAGCACCTTCTCTCCGGCCCGTCACCGCCCGTCTGAGATGTCGTATTTAAACAATTAAGCTGACAAACAGTCTTATTTCCTCCAGCAGCTGACAATTCCCCAAAATGGAGAGATGTTAATTTGAAGTGACACAGTAAAAATCCTTCCCCGTTACTTGGGAACTCAGCCAGGAGGCTCCGGAGAGGCCCCAAGAGCCGGCTGCCTGGGAGGGAAGGAGGCGGCCAACCACAAATGCAGGGCCAGGCCCACCCGGCCCACGGAGCCTGCTTCCAGAGCGGGGGCAGAGGACCAGGCGCATGGGACCCCCAGCCAGCCTCCGCACACCCAGTACCCAGCGACTTCTCGCACCGGAACATCGCCAAATGCCTGCTCTTCGGCGACACAGAGCTTTCTGGGGAGTGTTCTCGGTGTCCGTGTTGGGGGGTGGGACAGTCAGGCTTTCCATGTGCGGCTGGCCAGGCGTCCACACTGACCTGCCCCAGCACAGCCATGAGGACACCAGCTCCTCTGCGCCGCTCACTTCTGGGGCCACAGAGGAAGCCCCAGGGCTCCTGGTCCCAGCTGCACCCCAGTGGGAGGGGCATCATCTGCAAGCCTGCGGGGCCCCCAGGGGGCTGCATGGGGGTCTGCAGGAAGGGGAGACCGCAGCTGCCACCCCGCCATAGCCTGCTCTCCAGCCTCTCCTTGCCATCCATCTCCCAGACCTGCCAGGGGAACCGTCTTGGGGGGCTGTCCCCTGCTCCCATCCTGCCCGCCCTGGGAAACCAGCTCCTGGGAAAGATGACGGCAAAGAGAAGTCCTGCTTGGCAGCTTTGCCGAGGACCACTCCCACTTGCACTGATTCCAGCCACCGATCTCGGAACAACCCTCTCCCAAAGGTGGGTATCCCACCGTCAGCTCTGAGAACCCGTGTGAGCTGCATCCAGCCACTGTCAGCGGATGGCAGGTCCCGGAGTGAGCTGGACCCTGGAGGGTGGGGCTGTGTCTTCTCCACCATCCTGGCCCCCGCAGCACGGGGATATAGCAGGCAGCAAACGTGGGTCCCCCCAGAGTGATGCACACGGGCCTGCGACCCCAGAGCCTGCCCTCGCCTGGCTCGCCTGCCTTGGGCTCCCTGCCCCAGCAGCATACAGTGTCTGTGGACCCGCACACTCCGGAGCTGGTCATCCCCTGGCCTGGCTGCCCTCCTGCTCTGCTCCCAGCAGCCTCAGCACAGGTGACTTTCATCAGGAGGCCCCCACGGACCAGTCACCCCTTGGCCAGATTAAAGACCACCTCAAACCTTGCACAGGTGTCAGCAGACTCCCTACATCGCAGTTATCTGTCCTGTTTCCCCTACATGAGCAGTCCCAGTGGCAGTCCCGTGTCTCTAAACACGAGCCTGGTAGCTGGGAGTCTGGGAGTGCGAGTGTTCAGTAAACTTAGCCGAATGAAAGGGTGGCATCTACCCAGCCACACGCACAGCATGAGGGGAGGCAGGAGGCTGTGGCAGGAAATCCCCCAAAGCCACTTGGTCACCTCCTCCCTGGGGTTAGCTCTCATCCTTCCATTCTCTCCCCAGACACACTTGGGCCAGCCCAGAAACACTGACCGTGTGTGTGGCTCTGCCGGGCACACAGTAGGTGCTCAATCAAAGCACCATCAGCGAGAGAACGGAGGGCAGGCTGATCTGATAAAGAGTTCTGTTTATCAGATCATCCGGGGAGCCGGTGGCCACAGAGAGAAGGGCGTGCAGGCTCTCTCCACATCTGCGCCTCTTGTCACAGGAGTGGGAATGAAAGCATCTCCGTTAATTGCCCTGAATCCTCCCGGAAAGTCCTCCTGATTCTAATTTGGACAAACCGCGCTGCGTCCTCTCTCAGTGCATGTCTGCGTGCCGTGTGCCTCATGGAGGTAGTGACTGATTTTCTGGGGGGAGACTAGCACCCCGTGAGCCACGGCTTCATGTCGGGGCAGGGATGTGGCCTTCCTGGGGGCAACGAGGTTATCGCAAGGCTTTCCCTCTCCCGATGGGACTCCCATGCGCTCCCACGTGAGCTGGGGAGCCTGTGGGGAGACCAGCTTCTTCATGCTCCCTGGTTGTGCCTCAGGAGTGAGGGAGCAGGGTCTTAGGGGGAAGCAAGACAAACAGAGATGCTGGTCACGGGGGTTGGGGGGCACCAAGGGCTCTATGCAGAGGGCAGAAGCTTCCCCAGGGGTAACCTTCAAGCAAGCCAGGTAAGGGACAGCAGGTGGAGTGGAAAGGTCACCTGGATGTGGGTTTTGGAGTCAGACACGGGGTGTAAGGCTCTACCCTTGTGGTCCGGGCGGAGACAGAGAAAGCCTCTGGGCCTCGGTTTGCTCACCTGCAGAAACCAGCGGCTGGTGTGCAGGGGTGTTACCTGTCCAAAGGAAGTGGTGTTTGTACAGCGTCCCTCCCAGGGAACCTGCCCGGGAACACGTCGTGGGTCCTGATGAGAGGGTCCCTCCGGCTGCATCCCCGGAGCCCCTCCTCCCACAAGGAGGAGATGAGTCCAGAGCCGGGCCAGCCGGAGCCTCCCCGCCTATGAGCACAGGCCGGGGGGAGTGGGCTCCTGTGGATGCTACTGCATATGCACGGGGACCTCCTTCCTTTCCTTCTGCACACACAGCCAGCAGATCTCCGGGCCTCCCTCTCTGCAGATGAGGCCACGGTCTGCCAGCCAAGGGACAGTAGGCAGAGAAACAGAGTCCATGTCCAGGCCTGGGGGCCATCACACCTTCCCAAAGGAGCCCCTCCGTGGGCTTCCCCATTCTGGGGATGGAGACGGCCCCCGGGGGGGGCTCAGGGGTGATGTGTTGGAGAAGGAAGAGCCACATGCTAGAAGTCTGGGGCCCTCGGATGAGGCTCTGAGAAACTCCAGAGAGCGACTCCCATATCCAACCAGGAGGGCAGGCTCTGACATTTGGGATTGAACAGAAGGGAGCAGTGGGCACAGAGAGCAGGTCCGGCCTGCCTGTGTGCAGGGCCCATATAGCAGGAAGCGGGTGGTCAGAGGGAGCCCAGGACACAAGGTTTGGGTTCAGGGACCCGGCCTGTCTAGGGCCAGCGGCTCCCCAGGCCATGCAGACACAGGCTGAGCACCCACTCTGTGGCTTCAGGGATTGTGGGTTGCTTTGCTTTTAGAGCTGTGATGGGAACTCTCTGATCGTGGATATAAAGCACATGACACTGCCCGTAAGAGCTTCTCCTGGAAGTCCGAGCCCTCCTCCTGTCTGTCCCCACTGGCCTAGAACCGGTGGCTCCGTCTTCTCTTGGGTAGAGAAAGCAAGTGTCTGTGCATGTTTGAGGGGGTGGAAGGGTGCTTGCTCTCAGCCCCACTCCCTGACAAGGATGCCCCAGTAGGAGTCTCTCAGCCCGGACAGGGCTGAAAGGCTCTCAAGATGTCCCGTGGGCCAGGATCCCCCATGCAGCCCCTGGGAAGCTGTGTGCAGCTGTGTTCTCCGCAAACGTAAGTGGGTATGGGTGGAACCGGGGGAGGAGGTAGGGAGGAAGCAGAGGAATTGTCCTCCCCTGCCGGCAGCCCAAGCGGGCCAGCTGGAGGGGAGGGGCTCATGAGCAGGGCAGTCCCAGAAGTCTTGTCGAAATCCTGGCTCAGGGTCCCACCAGGGTGCTGGTATGTGTGTTGGAGGAACCTGGAAGAAGGCAGACTTGTGGTCTTGTCTATCATGGCGGTAGCAGGGCACAGGGTCAGCCCCCTGGACCGGAAGGGTTGGGTGAGGACGGAATAAGGGAAAATCAGCTCTTGGCTCCTGGGCTTATGGGAGATGGACGCCCCGGGCAGGAGGGATGGATTCTCCCCCAGGAGGATGACGGCCTCAGTCCACTCAGGCTGCTGTCACAGAATGCCGTAGGCGGGAAGGGTCACAGACAACAGGACTTTGTTGCTCATCGTCTGGACGCTAGAGTCCGAGATCGAGGCTCGTGGTATCTGATGAGCTGCGGAGCTTCTGGGCTCTCTTATACACGGGCACTAATCCCACCCACGAGCGACCCACCCTCACGACCTAATTACTCCCTAAGGTCCCATCTCCAAACACCAAAACATACAGATGTGGGGGTCTCACATACACATGCCATCACAACAGTGACCTTTGGTCCCCGTCTGCACCGGCTGTCGCTGCCCCTTGTCAGCTCGGTCTTGTGCCGGGTTTTTCACTTTCTAACCAAGTCTTACCATGAGCGTTCACACGGAAAAAAGCAAGGCTGGTCTGGGAAAGCCAGGTTTTGGCCCCTGGCTCCGCGACGGTCTTGTCTGTGAGGGCGTGCTGGGGACACACTAAGTTCTACATCAACATGAGGTTCGAACTGAAGACTGGCAGGGAAGACAGCCTGTTCTCAACCACTTCCAGACCGGCAGGGAAGACAGCCTGTTCTCAACCGCTTCCAGACCCAATGTCCGCCTCTCCTGCCTCCCGGCAAGGGCAACATGTGGCGGACAGTCCATGCCCGGGCCACCACCCCAAACCCCTCAACACCCCCAGCTGGCAGCCAGTGGGATGGGTGGGACGTTCTAAGCAGAGTGTGGAGAGCAGCAGGCGCACTCTTGCTGCAAACGATCCCTTCTTTACGGCAGGGATCAAGACACAACCAAGTATTTATTTTATTATTTGCTAATGCTTTTAAAATTTTCCAATAAACCCCTTTGGCAGCAATGAGCTAAAATAATGAAAATACATGTTTATTGAAAACCGAGTACGGAAATTCTCATGGTCATTACAATTATGCTGAAGCTGGAGTTTGCTCAAAAGGCTTGTTCACGTCCACGGGTCCTCTCAAGGACACTGGTGACACAGCAGCTTCCACGACCAGCATCGGTCGTTGGTTTAGGAGGACTTTGCCCAAAAGATGGGATTCTACCACGTGCGGCTGCCAAAGGTCTCTTGCATACCCTGCCCTGAAGCGTCATTTTTTTCTTTTAGATGACATTCTGTACTTCCAAATCGGGCTGCTCATTTCAGATTCTGATTTATCTGGTGCCCGTGTGAAAGGTAATCAGTTAGGTGTTCACCCGCCAGTGCCCCCAGCGGAGGAAGGACTTTGTAAACTCGTAAAGGAAGCCTGCCTTAGACGACGACAGCGGGTACTTGCAGAGGGGAAATCAGTGAACTCCAAGAATGGTTCGGTGTTTTCAATCCCCTTTATGGACAAAAAATGCAGCTTCAGGATTTCATCCCATCAGAGGCAGAACACCTGAGATTACTGTGAGCACCCTTGCAAATTCACTTAAAAAGTTCCCCATTGAAGATAAAATTAGTTGTTTTATCATGCTGATAATATGCTCACACGTGTGATAAAGCTTTAGGATAGAGTAAGAGTGATGGCGAACAGATACCAAGGAGGGACTCGCTGCCCCTGCACACATAATGCAACACTGTGTCCAACCAGTTGAGACAATCTAACAATCACATCCTGTAAGTTTCGGCTGACAGATTTGCAAACATTTGTAGCATCCAGCTAAAGTGACTAAATAGCAGCATGTTATAACAAGTGGATACTGAACTAAAATGAATTAAAAAAAAAAAAAACCCTTCCATGTAATGCTGTGTGCTCCTCTTTGCTGCTTGCCATGAAGAAGATGGTGGAAATGTTTGAGCCTTTGGAAAGCCTCTTTGTGAATCAATGTGAGTGTCTACGATGGCACGAAAACTTTTGTGAACAAACCCTCTGAAGTTTTGGTTGCATCACACGAGTTAACAGCAATGACAATCACAACAGAAACTCCAGCTTTGGAGCCTTTGAGAAAATTGTAATTATTGAAAACAAAGCTTGCAAACAGGAAGGTACTATGTTTACCAATATACACACAAGTGGGGTGTGGTGGGGGGTAGAAAAATGAAGCAAGACAAGTCCTGGCCACATGCAGGATTGGGTTTAGAAATGATACGACGGTGCTGTGGAATAGCTCAACTGGTAGACGGCCTCTTTTAATGAAGCCCTAATTTTAATTAAGCAAATTAGTATCCTGTACTGAAATGGAACAAAATTAAAATATCTACCAGTTTGCTTCATCTAAATGTGAAGAAACATTCAAGACAATCCTGTATGAGAACAACAGCAAAACAGACAATTTATTTGATGAGTTTTTATCTTGTAAGAATATTTGTCCAAGAAAGCTTCTCAGAACGGAAGCAAGAAGCCAGGCTCTGTAAATGCCTTTGGGTGAAATATTTACACATTTCAATGTGGAGAGGAAAAAAAAATAACTGTGAGCATATCCTCTGTAGGGTTGAATTTGCTCTGAGCTTACCAGGTACCCCTGCACCTGCAGAGAGAAAATAATCTCAATTAAAAATGTTATGGTCTAACAGAGAGGAGTCATCTTAAGGTGTCAACAATTTCAAATGTACTAACAAAAAAATTACAGCTTTGAGGAAGGACATAAGCAGTTTTATGGAAAAAAATGTAAATGTTAACATTCTAATGAAAAATGCTATTCTTTAGACAAATTCTGGTGGGCCCATGAACATAATAAAACCCACTTAAAAATACTTCAAAAATACATGCCTGTAATTATTTTTAGTTCCCCCCACCCCCCGAATTCTGAAACATGCCCATTTGGGTGGCAGACTGAATGAGAAGCCTGTGTGTCTGCCGCAGACATTTTCAGACTCCGGAATCTTCCTGGGCATTTATTTCATTCTGACGCAGGCAATGAGACCTGTGTTGTTGCTGTGTCTTCAGTCAAGGCCTAAGTTACAACATCGTGAGATGCAAAGATCGTAGGTGTCCAATTCAGTAAGCGTTGCCGTCTGCGTACACCTGTATGACCAACACCCTACCAAGATACGGGATGTTTCCATCGCTCTGGAAAATGCTTTGTGTCCCTTTGCAGTTACTCCCTGACTCCCCAGGTGATCCCTCCTCTTGTTACCTGAACTCAGAAGGATCTGGGTCTAGACCTGGGCTCCGTCACAGGCCAGCTGTGCGTGGTAACTTGGGCAGATGCTCAGACTTCCCAAATGTTGACCCTCCGTCCACGGAATGGAGCCTGAGGGCTGTTGAGAGATGCCGTGGGTTAGGGTGTCGGCGCAGTGCTGGGCATACAGGCGGCGCTGAGAAAATCAAAGCATGGCCAGCAGTGATTGAGGACGGGGGGCAGAGCTCCCGGCCAGTGTGGGACCCACCGCCATGGAGGGGCTGAGGGAGTGCGACTGCACAGGTAATTCTGTCAAGACATCCCGCTCCGCCATACCTGTCTCCCAGGTGTCCTACCTGTCTGCCCCTCCCTGTCCAAACTCCCTGCAACCTCCCTTCTTGAGACAAAGACTTGTGGCCGTTGCCCGGAGTTCCATCCTCTCCCAGAAAGCTCTTCTCCCCTGACCCCTCAAAAGGGAGTCATGTCCCCTCACTCCGTATGCACGTCCCCCTCCTCCAGCCCCATCCCATGGCCCTTAGCACCCCCAGTACTTCGTGTGAAGACAAGCCCAATGTCCCTGTGGCACGCTGCCCTCAGTGTTCGAGTCGCCTGACACAACGAAAAGCACACCAGACGGGTGAGCCTCACTGCGACGGACCCCTGACCCACGTGTCAGCGGAGAGCAAAGCGCGTCCACGCTCTCCACGGCGATTACTTCATCAGAACACAAGGACCGTGACTGCCGTGAAGGGCTGTTCTGCAAATTGAATGTTACACAGCCCCACATGGGAGACGGGAAGCCTTACTGTGCCCATTTCATGGGTGACAAAACAGGCTCGCAGCGCCAGCTAGAAGATGCCAGAATGGGGACGTTGAGATTGGCTCTCCTGCCTCTGCCTCCCGGCTCTGTCCCGCCGGCCCGATGGAGCTGTGGGCGTGCGTGCTGCCCGCCTCTTGTCTGTCCTTCCCTGGGCTTCGCAAGCGCCAGGCAGTGTTCCCTGGATTCCAGAGACCCCAACTCAGCAGGACTGCCTGTGACAGTCTGCCTGTTTGGAAGTCCCAAGGAGATTCTAAGACAAGGGACACAGGTGCCGCCAGCCCTGGGTCTCCCACTCTTGACTACACAGGAGCCCTGTCCCATCTCAGTGGCTTGACCTCACCTAACACTCAGTTCCTGCAAGAACCTGGGACCACAAAGGGGACAGGGCATGCGGGGCTCACACTTCCCAGCTTTCTGAGCCCCGTCTCCTGGACCCAGATTTATGTCCCCCCCACCCCAACCCCCTGGGAAGAAGCCATGTGGAACCATGAATGTCTCACCAAAATGCAGTCTCATGTCTGTGTCCCACAACGCAAACGCCAAGGGAATTATTTCTGCCTCGCAAAGGCTTGTTGAATGTGTCTGATAATGTATTTATAAGGGCCCGAGGAATTCAGCGAGGAACAACCACCCTGAGTGACATGGAAAATTGATAGAAAATTTTCCCTGTAAAAATAACGAACCCCACTGAAATGAGCCAATCAAAACAGCCTTCTGATGGATTCCTGCACAGACAGGTGTGGCAGGATGGGGAGCCCTTCTTCTCCTGGAACGTGGTACCCTATTTCTGATGCAGGATCTGGGGGTGCAGGGGCTTGGGAATGCTCTTGATGCCTGTGAGCAGCTGTGTCCCTCTGGACACGGCACTGGGGGAGCCAGGAACAGCGGAGGGGCCCGGAGGAAGATGCAGAGAGTTCGTATCTTCGCCTGGGGGAAGACTCAGGTCCACGTTCACACTGGCCACTGAAGCCCCCAGGATCAGAGCCAGCCCTCTGGGAGAACGCCTCCCCCTCAGGGTGCTCAGACTCCCTCCACCCAGTGTGGGACAATCCCCTGCTATCCAGTCCTCTTCTCCTGCCCCATCCATCGCTCCCTCCCCAGGGATGTGCCTGCACTTCCTTGGCCCGGCTGGCGGATTCCCCCAGATTCCTGACCACTGGGGAGCAGAACCGTCTTCTGCTCCCAACAGAGGCAGCTCAGGGTATGACCAAAACTGATGGCTGGGTCTGTGGACACCTGTTTGCTTATGTTTCCTCTGCAAGAACAGGGTCTTCTGGAGCCTGTGGGCTACGCCTTCCTCTCCAAGTTTCCTGGGATTGAGTGAGGTTGAGAACAGGTGCCCCGAACCTGAGCACTGGACGAGCGGATGCATGAAGGAGCGGACGGGTGCGCACGCGCCGTGGGCTTGTGTTTGCGGAAGTGCACACTGTGTCTGCGTGACCCACGATGCTACGGACAGGAATCACTCGCTCCGAGAATCATTACACACGTCACACGTTTCTCCCCGCCTCACTGCTGATTTTCATGACTAGTTCCAGAGATTTTTGCACTCTGACCGCCTTTATCTCTCCCTGGTCCCCATTCCTACCCTCGGCCTGGGTGCAGGGCTCATCCGCTCTCCCCGACTCATCTCCCACTGCCCCTTCCAAGCTCCCCTCCTCCGGGCCCAGGCTGGATGTGCCTCTGCTCTTTCTCTAGCTTCACTGCGGCCCCCCAGCGCCCAGATGTGGAGGCTGAGCTCCTCCCCAGCACACGGAGCAGAGCCCGCCGCTGCGCCATCCGCGCTCCCGCCGGCTCAGCTCCTCACTGCCCGCTTCCGCCCGACGTCCTACCGCAGTGAATTCCTGCCACGTCGCCGCACAGACTAAGGTTTCGGACTTGCGGGTCTTGGCCCCCACTGTCCTCTTTGCTCCCCGTCACTCTCCAGTGCTTCTGCCGTGCCCAGACTCCAGCAAGCTCTGGGGCCACATCCCCAGCCTCCCGCTCCACCCCGCACCCTTGCCCCATCCCCAGCCTCCCACAGCTGCTGCTGACTGTGTCAGCAGGGGGGCCTGGAAGCAAGAGTGCGAGTCGCCATCCTCGTGCCTCCTGTGTGGCCCTCTCTCCGGGGGCGGCTGCCCACGTGCTCAGGGAGTGAGGCTCCGGCCCAAGGCTACCCGGTACGTCCTGTTCTGCGGCAGGCACGCTCAGCGGGCTGGCTCTGAGCTCACGGGGGAGCAGGAGGGCTGCCTGGAAAAGTCACAGTGAGGAGGGTAAGGTTAAATTAACGTGGCCCACCTCGCCCTGGGCACCGTGTGGCTGACTGTGGGTCCTCTCCTAGTGGTGGGGACCATGACGTGCGTGGTATGGAGCTCCCATACAGCCAGGTCTCATAGGCTCTGGGCCCCCCCACCGGCTCTGCAGCACCCCAAAACCCCCATGAGAGCCTCCTGCGAACAATGGCCCGGGAAGGGGACTGGGGCCTGCGTGGCTGGAGGCCAAGACCTCGGGGAGGCAGGGTGGCTGTGCCTCCCTTATCAGTGAGATTCTAGGCTTGGGGCTCCTCTTCTGGCTCCAGGTAACTGGGGGTGTCACTCCAGGCCAGGCAAGCAACCACCCAGTAGGCCAGGAGAGTGAGTCGGGACCCGAGGGAGGAGGGCCGGCAAGAGCGAGGGTGAGGACGGGTGGGCAGGGGGCCGCAGGCGCGGCTCACCGAGGAGGGCGCCAAGCACCGGCCCCGCTCGCGGAGCCCCGGGCTGACTCCAGAACCCAACTGTCCTTCGGCGCCGGGGACCCCAACCCAGTGGAATGAAAGCTTTTTTCCGCCGTTGCCAAATGGTGAGCATGAAGGTGACAGTGTCTGTGTCGGCTCTTGCTTCAAACCGCGTCGGGGGTGAGGCAAATTGGATCATTATTCATTTTATCGGTTACTCATTTGTAGAGCAATCTAACAATTACATGTAAAGTGCAAAGCGTAAACCTGATTTACAGCGAAACTGTTCGTTCACTGTCCCCACTTGGGCACCTGACAACTCCAGTTTCCACTCAGCATTCCCGCCCCTCCTCCCCTCCTCCCTGCCTGGGCTCGGCATTCGGCCCATTCATTTGAAGGAGAACCTTCCAGACAATGGGCTCCACGCAGGCAGGGATGAATGCCACTGACAGGTGAAACACTCCACGTTCCATCGTCCGGGGACCTGTGTGGACACCTCGGAGCCACCACGGGCTGTTAGCAGAGGCCGTGGGGTGCGGCGGGGTGGGGGGGGGCAGAAACAGCAGGAGGCCAGCTGGAGGGACCCTCCTGGAGTAGGAGCATCAGCCTCTGCTGAGACCCTGTCACCTGGACCCTGTAGCGCCCTCCCCTCTCCCCCGCACCGATATGGTACCTGGGGGGATGGGCTCCCCAAACAGCAATGGGATTGATCCCAGCCCAACCCTGTTACCTGCTCTGCTCAGGAGCTCCTCCCGTGCTCAGGGATGTCTCAGGGTAAGCAGCAGGGCTGGGGATGTGAGTCTGATCCCCCTAGACTGTCCGTCTGCAGAGCACAGCCTCCTCTGGCCTGGGAGCACCCAGGGCCCCTGCTGTGAACAGCCCAGAGAGGATTTTGGACGTCGGTTGTCAGAGCAGGGCTGTCTCTGTGTGCGGATCCCCAGATGCAGGAGCCACAGGGCAGAGGGAAGTCGAGGCGGGGTGGGCGGCTGGAGCAGGGGGAGGGAGGAGCAGGCAGCCCCTCAGTGTGCAGGGCCCCAAGAACCTCCAGCTCAGGCCACAGGCTCCACTGCCCGCCTTCCTGGGTTCTGACCCACTTCGCCCTGGCCTCTGGGAGCAGGAGGCTTTGAGGGAGAAGGCGCCCCACCCCCAGTTCTGCCTGGCCAGTGCACCACCTTCCCACTCTCACGCTTTCTCCTCTAATGGAACAAGGGTGAAATGACAATTCATTCCTGTGGGTTTTTATTTATTTGAAAACAAAAGTTCCTCAGATTGTGAAGGGAACAACAAAAGTTGAGGACAAAAAGCTGCCTCAGGCCCTTGGGAAGACAAAGCCAGGCCCCTGATTACCCCTGGGGGTGAGGCTGGAGAGGGGCCTGGGGTCTTGGGGGGGGTTGTCCTCTCTCTTCGAAGAGCTCCTCTTTGTTGTCATTTAAATTATTCAGGAAGTATTGCCAGGCCCTTCGGCAGGGTGCAGGCCTCCTTTTCCACCCAGCAACTGATGGAGGCCCCACCCCTGCTGTCCTCACTGTTTCTCAGGGCTGTCACCTTCCCTCTCCCCAGGAGGGCCCTGATGTCCGCTGCCCATCATCCACTCCCCTGTTAGGGAGAGGACGCCCTCCTTTCCTTTGGGAAGTTCCAGCCCATGCTCTTGCAGGGAAGGGTCCTGGCGGACCTTGACTGGCTCCAGCCAGGTAGAAATTCTCGCCTCCCTGGCCACAGGGATCTGTTGCAGGAGGGCCCAGGAGTGAAGCTGGCCTGGTCCTGTGACCTTCGGACATGTTCTGGGAAAGGCAGGGCAGAGACCAGACTCCAGTGCCTCCTGCAGGGTGAGCTAAGGAAGGGCGGCCCATTCGGCAATGATGACAGGAGACTCAAAGAAGTAAGGCTCCTGTCCCCCTAAACCCATGCCCACCTGGAACCTCTGAGCGTGAGGATTTTACAGATCTGATTGGTTACGTGGGGTCCCCCTGGATCCAGCAGGACAGGTGTCCTTATAAGAGGAGAAGACAGACAGACACAGGGAAGGAGGACACGCAACCAACAGGCAGAGCTGGACAGATGAACATGGAAGCCAAGGAAAAGCAAGCCAGGAGAGACACAGGGATGCGTCCAGGGCCAGCATGGCCTGTGGACACCTTCGTCTCAGACCTCCAGCTGCTGGCACTCTGACAATAAGTCCCTGCCAGTGGAGTCACCCCCCCACCAACGAGGTGCTGGTTGAGCTGCCCCAGGGAGCTGGCTGCAAAGCATTGTGGTGCCATCCGGCGGGGAGGGTTTTCCACTTCTGGACCATGGGGGCAGGACAGCTCATAAATGCTCTCGGCGTGGCCAGTGTGGTGTGGCCAGTGTGACGTGGGGTTTTGGTGCTCTGTGGTGGGAGGGTTTCTAATGGACAGAGTGTCTGTAATGAATGAAGGGGCAGGACTGTCTGGGCAAGAGTAAGGGGGGTGTGTGTTTTCCCCGAAGGACACATGCCCGAGCCACATCACCCACACGTGGCCGGGGCCATCACCCCAGGCACCCTCATAATCCCCAAGATGACCAAAGAAGACCGCGCCTTCAAAGAGCTCAGAGGTATGGGAGAATGAGGAATAGCGGAAACACAGTTCACTACAGAAGAGCCACATAAGAATTCACAGACGGCTTGATCCTTTCTGTCTGGTTGGATCATCAAAGGCTGTACTTGGAGGGTGATATTTAAAATAAGACCTTCCAATGCCTCACCTTAAATGATTGGGGGGAAATGTGTTATTTCTGAGCAAAATTTTAATGCGCTACTATTCCTCCAACTTTGATTACTAAAGTTCATAAAAGCCGAGTGCCTATTGCTGGTGAAGAAAATATTTAGCTTCTGAGTGTGGTCAGCACGGACCACTCCTTGCAGACAGCTCACCTTCGCTGTTCAAACTCTGCTCCACTCGGAGGAGGAAAGACCTCCACGTCTCTGAGCTTATGAGAGGGGGTTTGGACCATGCATTTTCAAATTCGGTATTGATAACAACTTGATGAAAACACTTTCCCCCACTTACGACAGCTCAGGAAACAGTTACATAATTTTCCATAATCACAGGATTGGGTAGTGTTAGAATGCACTTCTGTCTGTTTCTAGAGCTCATGCTTTTTTTTTTTTTTTTTTTAAACTGGCTCATGCTTCATCTCTATGGGTTTTAAAGGAAGAGAGGCCCAGTGTGGCCACAGCCTGCACTGTGGTTGCGCAGAAGGTCTGGGGCAGAGTGGCGGACTTGCCTGGTTAATTCCCAATTCACCATCTGTGCATCCTTCCTTCTTCCCTGTGTGTTCCAGAACGTGACCCAAAAATCTTAACACTAGGAAGGGCTTCTCAGAGGACCTATTTGCATTTTGCTTTTCCAGCAAGAAAAGGGAAGTGAGCACCTACCTCCTCCCTGCAGACAGGATCTGCATTTCGACTGCTGGGGGTCTGCTCCTCCGGATTCCGTAGCAGGGTAAACTGACTTGCATTTCACCTGTCTCCAATGCAGGCTTTGCTTCACACACAGTTGGACCTGGAGGGGCACCAAGAGGGACCCAGAGTCCCAAGAGAGGGGACCGCTGAGCGGCATACTGACATGTGTGCCAGAAAGGGAGGAGCAGAGCCGCCAGGGAGCCAACCCAGAAGGATCTCAGGCAAGGGACGATGCCCCCTGCCTCCTTCCCCAGCTGCCCCACTCAAGGAGCAACTGGAGGTAATTGTCACTGGTGGGGGGAGGGGGTCAATGCATCTCACTGCAGATGAAGGAAGAAGAGGACCCACTGGCCCGCTACTGCATTTCCTTGCCCGGGTGACATCCTGTCATTTCCATTCAGATGCTGCTTGGTGCCCCCCACCCCCACGTCCCCTCCTTCCCCAGCCCCCGTTTCCCCAGCTCATCCCATCGGGGAAATATCACCCCATCCAGCAGCTGTGCCTGCGCAGGGCACCTGCCACCTCCCTTCCTTCTAGGCACAGGGCCGCCCTCCCGCCCTGGAAGACAGAAGCGTTGTTTGCTCAACAAACACCGCGGTCTTATCTTTTCATATGGAGGCTATTCCGGCAACAGGCAGAAAAGCTGCCTCAAATGTCATGCTGCTAGAATGGCTGGCTTGGCCAGGCTGTAAGATATGCATGGGACCTTCCCTTTATCCTCACAGGAAGGTGCTCCTGTTTGTATAAGGAACTCATAAAGGAGAGCATAGGGAGCCAAACAATGGCCCCAGAGGTAAGACCGCCTCCGGCCCCAGAACCGGTGAATGTGAACTTCTCCCGCAGAAGGATCCTGAGAGGAGGAGCTTATCTCAGATTACCGGGTGGACACTGAATGCGACAGTGCGCATCTTTAGGGAGAGATGCAGAGGCGTTTTCAGAGGGACACATAGTACGGTGATGGCCACGTGCAGACCTATGAGCTGTGGGACCCCAGAGCCCCCGGAAGCTGAAGCAGGCGGGAAAGATCCTCCCCTAGAGTCTCCGGAGAGAGCGTGGCCCAGCCTAGATTTTGGACTTCTGGCCTCCAGATTGTGAGGGAATGCATTTTTGTTGTTTAAGCTAAGCCCCCGCCCAATTGGGGGCACTTTGTTATGGGGACCAGAGCAAACTAATACACAGGCATAAGAACAAAATGCCCCCTTGGGAGGGGTTTTCGTGAGAAGACAGGGATAACCCCCCGCCAAGCCTGGAATGCCCCTAAGCTCAGGGCCAGTGCCTTGGGGGCAGGAGCAGAGACCAGTCCACAGGGGCCGGGTTGACCATCCCTCAGGGTTTGGGTTTGACTCCAAGCACTCAGGACATTATTGAACTGTTTAATGAGGACAGCGATGGGTCTGACTTACACTAAAAACAAAGTAGTTACCAACGCCTACCAGGGAGGCTGCTGATGGAGAAGAGACCTGCATGGGGAGAGCCAGCAGAGGACAACTCTAGGACAGCACGACCCCTGCTTGGGCTGACCCTTGCTTGGGCTTATTTGTTTTGAGACGCTTGGTATATTTTCAAGTGGGGAAGTCAAGCAAGCAGTTGGTTGTGTGTCCTCTGGAGCCCTGGGGACAAGATAGTCTCCTGTGGATCATTGGCTGCTAGGGGTTAGTCACGGCCACGGAGCCAGAAGGTACGCATAGGGTGGGTGGTGGCAGAGACATGGGGCGCTCCAACCCTTGCCGATTGGGCCAAGGAACAGGAGACAGGATGCGGAAGATCCTGGAGATCCCGGGAGTGAGGATCGGGAAGAGTGGGTGACGCGGCGGGAAGTGGTCCCGGGGGCTGTGGAAGCAGGGGTGTTTCAGGGAGGAGGGTTCGGGAAGTGCACCGACAGTTCTCTGTACTGAAGTCAGACGGGCTCCTTGCATGCGGCAGCGTGGAAGTCCTTGGCAACCTTGAGAAGGTCAGGTCTTAGTCGTGAGGATGGAATTGACCATGTGCCAGACAGGTTGCCGCTGCTGAGAAGATGAAGCAGTTCCTGGAATCCACTTAACCCGACGCAAAGCATCAGTCACAGCCGCCACCCTTCCCGAGAGTAAGTTCTTACCGAGTCCTGCTTGAGCTTCTCCTAGCCTGGAGGCCGGTGGAAGCGTTGGCAGGTGCACAGAGTCTGCTCGTGTCACCACGAGCCAGTGGCATAGGTCCTCGGTGTCACCAAGCAGCTTTTGGGTACCCGGTCAGTAAATCATGGGGGCAGATGGGAGCCACCTGGTTGGCACCCTATTTCTTCCCTTATGGTGACCTGCTGAGCACTTGTGTCCTGGGAGAGGGGGCTCTTTTAAAACCCTGATAACCAAGGTCACCAGGTCCCAATGGTGGGGTCTCATCATGCTGTGAAGTTACCCTAAATAGCACATCTGATAAAGGACTGTGATCCAAAATATACAAAGCGATTAAAATTCAGCAATAAGGTAACAAACCACCCAATTAAAAAGTGGGCCAAAGGTCTGGGCAAAGACTGCATCAAAAAAGACAGAGTGACAGGAAACAAGGTATTTCACATCACACGCCGTCAGGGAAATGCAAATGAAAAGGTTGAGATGTTACTGTACACCTATCTCAAGGACCGAAATCCAGAACACCAACAACACTGGATACTGGGGAGCATGTGGGGATGCAAAATGGCGCAGCCACCTGGGAAGACTGGCTGGTATTTTTTGGTTTTTTGTTTGTCAGATGGTTTTTTACAAAACTAAACACACGCTTCCCATATAATCCATTAACTACTCTCCTTGGTATTTATCCAATGGGTAGAAAACTTACGCCCACACAAAAGCCGCATATGAATATTGATAGCAGCCTTATTCATACTTGTCAAAACTTGGAAGCAACCAAGATGTCCTTCAGTAGGTGAACGGGCAAATAAACCACGGTCCAGCCAGACCACAGCACAGTGTTCCTCACTGAAAGAGAAACTTGACTTGGGGTACCAAGCCACAGAGATCTATGGAGGAACATTAAATGCGTATCACTAGGTAAAATAAGCCAATCTAGGGCTATCTGCTGCATGATTCTAACTGCATAACTTCTGAAAAGGCAAAACTGTGGAGACAGTAAAAGGACCAGTGGCTGTGGGGTGTGCTAGGGGAGAGGAGGGACGCATAGGTGGGGAGCACAGAGGACGTTTAGGGCAGTGAAACTACTCTGTATGACGCTATAATGTAGTCGTATGTCATTATACATTTGTCCAAACCTACAGACTACTCAACACCAAGAATGAACCGTAATCTAAGCCGCAGAGTCCGGGTGACGCTGGTGTGTCGACGTAGGTTCATGGGCTGTGAAGGAGGTACCACTCCGGTGGGGATGCTGATCGTGGGGGAGACCGTGCAGATTGCTGATTTTGCCCATGTGTGGGGGACAGGGTTGTGTGGGAACTCTCTGTGCTTTCCCCTCAATTTTTCTGTGGACGTAAAATTTCTCTAAAAAAGAAAGTCTGCAGGAAAACAAAAACAAAAACAAAACAAAAAACAAAAACCCTAAATGTGTCAGGATGGCGGACTTGTCCCTGCACCCGCATTAGCTGCCTTAGAGGCTCCAGATCAGGTGTGCAAACTACGGCCTGGAAGCAGGAAGCCCCAAAGTGCTACGTTCCCTCCCAAGTCGCTCCTGAGAGTCATTAGGCCGGAAGGTAGACCAGCTGGCTCACTCGATTCCTTGCCCCTTGCTTTGGCGTGACTACTGGACATCTATACCCGTGTTGTGTTAATGTAATTATATGCCTATTAATTTGCAGATTCCTGATTTTGTCCCTGTGCTATAACTAACTTCAAAACTGAAGCTGCCTTGTGTTCTCCTATATGACTCCTCTAAACCTGAAAATTTTCTCCAACTCATTCCAAGGAGCTGTCCCCAAAACACAGCTGGGATTGGACAATTGATTCTGACATTTTCTTGTCCACAGCACATGATGGAACTTTCAAAAACAGGAAAACCAATCCCTCCAGAGTATGGTGCCAACATGGTGCCCAGTGGGTCCTTGGGATATGGGGACCGTCCCTGGTAAAATCCGGGGTGTCCCCTCACTGCAGCCAAGTTCCATTCACCTGGCGGTGGCCCAGGGTCTCATGGGCACATTTGACACCAAGAGGGATTGGGACCATTCCCGAAACAACAACCCTCTTTGCTCCTGTAAGACTTGATGACCACACTTCCGACCTCTACTCAGAAAAGTGATTCCTATAATCCTGCCAATAGGACACAAACCTCCCAGCGTCCCTGAATTTGCTAGAGCAGAGAACAGACAAATCTGAAATCAGGGTCTTGCCTTGGGGTCGCACGGTACTTCCCACCCTCCGTCTCTGTAGAGATCTGGCCCCTGTTCGAGCATCGCAGACGTAAAGAAGGCAGCAAGAAGTGGGAATTGAGCTTCCTTGCCAAAAACACCCTCTGGAGACAAGTCTGGTCTTATGTACGGGATGGTGTGGACCATTTCCCCCCTTTTCCTTCCCCTCCCAGTGTGTCCGTGGCTGAACCCCAGCTGCGAAGGCCTCCCCGCTTCACCTCGCATCCCTAGTGCTGGGGTTGATACGAGCAAGAGGCCATTGGTAATCACCATTCAGTGACCAATTATTTAATAGAAAGTTTGGTAAGGGCCCCGATGTGGCCTGCTCATACACCGCCATTTGTCAGAACATGGGTGCCATTAAAAGGGACACACTCATGTTCCCAGTTCTGACTGGGAAGGCTCTCCTTTCACTGGGGGTTTGGCGTCGGGTTCCTGGCAAAGGCCGCCGGAAGGGCAGCTCCAACCCACCTTCCCCTTCCCCCTCCCCCCTGCCACATTTAGAGAGTCTCTTCCACGACACAAATCTCTCTCTGGCTGTCTGCCTCTGCAGGCTTTTATCGGTGAAGGTTCTGCCATGAGCCATCTAGAAAATCTTAATTCTCGGGCTTTAAAAGGAATTGTGTTTTGCCGGCTGATACGCTGGTTTGTATGACACCGTTGGGTGCTGTCCCTTTTCTTTCAAACCGAAGATTGCTAAAAACAATTGGAGACATGCCCGGATGACAAGTGTGAAAACAAACAGTGCAGAGGCAAGGCGGGTGGAAGGATAAAGTGTCCGCAGGGACCGGGTGGGTCTGGGGCGCCAGAAGGAAGCAGACCCACCCGGCCTGGCCTTTTGTGTGATGTGCCCTGGCTGCTGGGGAAGGGCAAGCACTCCCCGGCTTGCTCCTTCACTGAGCCCTGGGTCCACCGGGACGGGACGCAGCCCAGTTAGCGGGGAGGCTGCTGTGAAGGACGGAGCCGGCCACTGCTGGAAAGGCTGGCTCTTTGTGGCCGAACTTTACCGTCCCTGAGTCCCTGGGGTTCCACTCTCTGGGGGAATTAGGTGGAAATGCATGCCCGTTGGAGGGGTTGCTGTTGTGGTGATCTGGGAGCCCTTTTTTTCAGAGTGTGAGACAATTCCGGGGTTTTGGAACTCTGAGGGAGAACAACGAGTTCATTCAGGCAGACGTGGGTCACCAGGAAGCAGCCCCAGAGGGACGGTGCCTAACAGCAGGGGACCCGGGGAAGGGTCCCCACAGCCTGCACACCCACCCTGAGCTGCACAGCTTGTACTGAGACGTCCAGATGCCAGCTTGCATGGGGTCGGGGAGGAGGAGCGAGTCCATCCCACAAATACCCCTGCCCCCTCCTCTCGCCCTGGAGACAAGCGCGAGCTCACCGACACCTGATTCTGTTGGGCTTTCTCAGTGCCGGCCGCGTCCCCCACCCCACGGCAGGTCTCCAACAGCAACCACCTCACCGGACTAGGAGGAATGGGGGCACATGGCAATCACCCCATTAGCACTGGGGGGTCTGGTGGTTGAGAAGCAAGGTGGGGGGCAACTTGACCTATTTGTTTCAGAACAAAAAGGAGGAGGCAGGACGGGGAGAGCTGCCTAGCGGAGTAGCTGCGCGGGGAAGGAGCTGCGGCTCCGAGTTCCGGGCAGGATTTGTTTCAAGCGTTGGCTAGGACTGGAGGGAGGAGGGATCCTGGAGGGGCACTGGGCCCACCTTCTGTCATTCAAAAGTGACTCAGGAACCTCACAGCTATCTTGTTGACGCGTGGAAGTGATGATCTGGGCAGTGGCAGAGACATGTTCCTTGGCCACCTCCCGCCAGGTCCTGCATTTGCCGTGACAGGCCACGAAGAGCACAGTCCTAGGTTCCAAGGAGCCATGGACTCCCCTACCCAGGACAGCAGGAGCCCAAGCAGCACACAGTCCAGCCTCAGGCTGGGAATCTCAGAGTTCTGCCTGGTGAGGGAGGAAGGGTGGACACAGCAGGCACGTGTCCAGGACGCTGGTGGAATGGCAGGTGCCAGGGCCCCTCCCCGCCTTGATCTTCGTATGTGAAGAAGCCAGGCTGCAGCATGTACGCAGCCCCACGCCTCCTGTGCGGGAACGGTGATGCGCAGTAACCATCAGGAACTCCATCAGTTAGACGGGGCGGCCCAGGGCTCTGCACTCACCGAGGTGCCCAGGATGTGGAAGTTACTCCGGGCTGACCCCCGCACCTGGAGCCCCCACCCTACTCAAGACCTTTCTAGACCACCATCGATGCGTCCTGATAATAGGGCGGCTGCAAACCTGTTCTGTCCCTTCATGGTTCCATTTTACAGATGGAGAAACTGAGGCTCAGAGAGATTACACCAGTAGTCCGGGGCACACAGCTAGCTATAAACAATGTCCAGGGCAACCTCCCCTGCCGCCCTGTCCCTGCTGCTCTTCAGCCGAACTCACCAGGCTCTAGCAGAGCAGCTGGACCTCCTGCCCATCCAGCAATGTCCAACCACCTCGTCTCCTGTCCCAGAGCTGCCCAGGATAGCCCCTGCCTCCAGCTAAGTAATATCCACTGTCTCAGGGCTTGGCACAGCAGACCCATGGCAGACAGGAGTCAAAAAACACAGGTGACTGATGTTCACTGGAACTCCGTTAGGGTTTGAGACCACGAGGTGGGTGTGGGAAAGTGAATCACTTAGCTGAGAAGTGAGCCTAGCCGTCCGCCGACACCCATGTGTTTGTTGTGTTCATGGGTTACCTGCGGTGTGCGTCCTGGGTACTGTGGGATTTCCTAGGTGATCGGTAGGTGCGTACCTGGCGGGCACGACGTAAGTCCCTGCAATTTAGGCACACCCACTCTACCTAATCGAGGTGTATCTAGTATTTAAGAGCTATTAAACTATGAAGCAAGTTAGTAGGTATCACTTGAAAAATCTCACGACCCCATCCAAACTTCAGCTCTTTGGAAAAATGAGACTGGACTGAAAGCAGCTGCCGGCATCGAGGCCCTGAATTCAGGAGGTGTGTGTGCCTCCATGCGTCAGTACCCAGGTGCCGGACCTGGCCGCGTGTGGACCGTGTCCTCCTCCTGCGGGTCTGCAAGCTTGGCACAGGGGCACCTGTCACTGTCCATGGACTGCCTGGACTGGAGCTAGACCAGTGATGTTTTCCTGCAAACTTTCCTTACATGATGCATTTCCTGGGGACCCTAAAATATGATTTTATTTATAAATGGCGTGATTGCATCAAGCCGTCCAAGAACTCTGTTAGCTCAAGGGGGCTCTCCTGGGCATGTCACCGCTAATTCTTCGGGGGCCCAAACTGCTGTGGAGCACAGCCAGGCTCTCATGTGGGAGACTCGATGTCCACCTGAAGTAAGAGGAGAAGTTTTGGTTCTGTGTTTGTGCATTTGGGGCGTGGCAAGCTCACGTGTATGCACAGCCGTTCACACTCACTCACGGATTCCAGCAGCCCCAGGGGGGTTCCTCCAGGAGCAACTGGCGAGAACGCTGTATGTGAAGCACGGGGAGACGCTAGGCCGTGCTGGTGAACTGGGGTTCGGTCTTCTGGAGGCTGTGGAGGGCTCATGGGTCTTCCAACGCCCCTGGAACCAGCTCTGAGCCCACCTGGGTTGTCTCGATGGGTCTGCAAGGCTCCGATGCTTCCAAGAGGAGAGGGGAGCCCTTGGGGCGCCCACTGACTCCCTGTCCTGGGACACCATGCTCCAGGAGGGAGAAGGCCAGGACTGACCACGGGGCTCAGAGGGCTGCTGCTCATTTGGTGCCAACTAAGGGGCAGATCCCAAAGGTCAGGAAACCAAGCCCAGCGATGCGGGAGACACTAAGATGAACGGTGACTCCACTTCACCCACGTCCTCTGACATGGGGTGTTGGCCAGGACACCTGTCCCATGGCCGACCCTGCCTGGTCCGGCCAGTGGACAGCTGAGATGTCCAACTGTGGGGGGACAGTCTGACAACACTCATTTATTATATGTGTCGAGGTGGGAGGAAGTTCCAGACCCTGTTCCAGGGGGTGGGGACCACCGACATGAACGAAGCGTCCGTCCTACCCACGAGAGTCCCCAAGACCATAACGGCAGCCCTGGGCCGATCACAACACAGCCTGCAACACTCCTGGGACTTGGAGTGCCAGCAAGTGACTCTGAAGGAGGCATGGGTGACGGCCAGCTGCACACTCGGTGTGGAGCGCACTTGGTCCTTGCAGGGACGGTCCCTGACCGGCCCCTCCAGGCGAGGTCGCACCTTGCTCGTCCGCGCAGCCCGCACCATAGACGTCTGACACTGCCCGGTAGCAAGAACCGGTGCCCGCTTGGTGCCGTAAACTGAAATTCTGCCACTTAACACCTGTGACTTCTCAAATATTTGGGAACTCTTTTTGCAAAAGCAAACATCCGTGAGTGTAGGCTCCATTTTGCAGAAGGGAAGTCTGAGGTCCAGAGAAACTGTCAGTGGGAAGGGGTTACAAGGCCCAAGGAACCAGAGATTTCCACGGGGAGATCCAGGACGCTGTTGAAGCCTGGCCCCTGGCGGTGCTGCTGGCCTCTCCGGAGCACATGACCTGTTGGGTCCAAAAATATGCCAGCGGAGGGCGCACTGTGTGCCCGGGAGAGCCGTGTCCCCTGGATGCCCAGATGCCATGTCCCCCGGGGCTCGCGCTCTCGGAGACAGCCTCTCCTTTCATTGGAGGATTACGCTTGTGTTTGGGGTAAAGAGGGGCATGTTTCTTAATGTTTAATTCCAGAGACCTTTGCCCATTATTCTCCAAATTCCAGAATATGCAGGAGACCACTTGTGCACCAACGGTGAGCTTTTCTATTTCATTTTGTTTTGCTTTGTTTTATTCTTAAGTGAACATCTTGTCCCTCACCCCACCCAGTTAAGACCATGGGTCCCCAGGTATCTTCAGGCCCTGATGATGGGGTGAGAACCAGAAGACAGCCATGGGGGGCAGGCCACACTTTTTCTGGGTACTCCTCAGTGAGAGGAGCCGTGGCCACCCGGGGCTGGACTCATCCATGTATCGGTGCCTAGACGTGGTTCCTGGGATTGGGGGAATGGGCTGAGTCCCGGTCTCCCCCCAGAGAAGCCAGAGATGTGTCTGCCCCAGAGTGGGAGGTAGTGGGGCTCCCTCCTCTGTGCGCAGCCTGGGCTGTCTGCGGAAGTGACCAGGAGCCTATGAGCCGACAGCAGTGAGAGGGTGAGGGACGCGGCGGGCTGGATGGCCTGCATTGCCACTAGAGGGCTCAGGCTCGCACACAGGCCACCCCATCTCCCACAGGAGGCCAGGTCGTCTGGCCGGCACAGCCCTGCTCCCCCGGAGAGCTGAGTGAGGGTCCTGGCTGCCCACAGTGCCCTCAAGCTGTCTCCAAAGGCACTCAGGGCCCCAGGAGGCCCCGCTTCTGTGTTCAGTGATGCCCCCCAAGTGTGTCCTCTTTGGCTTCTTTTAATGCATCGTCCTTTAATGCATTGTCCTTTGTCTTTTCCTTTCTTCAAATACTTGAGGCTGTTTGTCCCTTATAGGGCTGCTTCTGGAACCCTCTGCCTGCTCTTGTCTCACGGGGCTTGGGACCGGCAGTAGGGAAGGGTGTGCAGGGGAGCGGCTGGAGGCTGGGTCCCTGCTGCCCCTACAGCCGCAGACCAGGACCCCCACCTCTATGACATGTCAGCACCAGGGACCCCCAAAGCCATCTCTCGAGACACTCACAAGCTCATCCCATGAAGGGATCAGAGGCTAATCCATCTATGGTCTCTGGAACCAGCAGCTTCTCCTGGGACAGGGGATCAAGATCGGAACCATGGCAGCCTGGCAGCTTCCCCCAAGGTACCCACGTCCTAATCCCAGGAACCTGTACATGTGTCACTTTATATGGAAAACGGGCCTCCGCGTTGTGATTAAATCAAGGATCTTGCCGTGAAGAGGTGGTCCTGGCCTGCCAGGTGCCCGCTGAGCATTCCACCGGCGTCCCTGCAAACAGGAGGCAGAGGGCGGTCTGACACCGATGAGGTCCCCGGGACACCGAAGAGGCCGTCCTGCTGGCTGCAAGTGGAGAGAGGCAGGAAAGGAAGGCGGGGGAGGCAGGGACAGATGCTCCCCAGGGCCTCCGGAGCGAGGAGGGCCCCGCGAGCAGCTCAAGTTCAGACCACCGACCTCCGGACTGTGGCGGGGCAGGCATGCAGCTTGAAGCCGTTGTGTTTACAGTAAATTATTTGAGCGACCAGAGGACCTGACAGGGACCAACTTCCTCTTGTTCTTTCTAACTCAGCTCAGACCTCGCCTCCTCCAGGGAGCCCTCCCTGCCCACCTGCCCACCTGGCTCTTCTCCTGCGGCAGTCCGCATTCCCAGGGCCATGCTATCCCCAGCCCACTCTGCCCCCGTCCACCTCTCTGCTCTGCCATGAGCTCTGGGCAGACGCCGAGTGCTCAGTCACTGAACTTGCATGAAGGCATAATGAGGCCATCGGGGGTTCATGCCCTACAAAACCTCCCAAGACTTTAGATTTTAAAACCTGATTACTGCACCAGCCACAGAGTGCAGGGAGATACACCGGATGCCCTGGGGGGGGTGGCGGGAGGGGCTTTCTCCTTCCTGGCATCCCGGGGTGGGGGGGTGCATCTAGTCCCACCAGCAATGCCCGTTCTCTCTGCGCCGCCTTCCCTGGAGGCCTGGGCTGGGCATCTGAGAGGGAAGCTGGATCTCCTCTCCGTGCCCTTAGAGCGGCCCCTGCTGCACACCCCGGCGGGGGTGGGGCAGGGACCGGCAACGGCAGAACTAGCTGTTCTCGGCAATGCCGGGCTTCCGGGGAGGAGGGAAAGCCCTTAGAGCTCCCGGCCCAGCAAAGGCCTCAAAAGCGGCTGTCACCTCTGGAGTCAGAGGAAAGGGCTCAGGCTTGCTCCCTGGTTAACCTGCTGACGTCCAGGGTGGCTGACGTGAAGGTGCGCCCACGCTCGGCAGAGTCCCCGGCCGAGGCTCTCCGGTCAGCTTCCAGGCAGAGGAACCAGGAGGCCCACGTGAGGAGGGCACGTTCTGGGTTCTCGCTGGCCAGCCCCGCCCCACCCTTGTGCACAGATTCTGTGGCCTCGGGGGCCGAGGGAGGCAGGGACCTGGGAGCACCAGTGGGGGTGTGGGGCCCAGGGAACCCAGGGATCTGTTCATCTCTCCAACAGTATTACCAAGTGACAGGGGCTAAATGCAGAGGACACCGTCTGGCTTGGGGCCCTGCAGCTGCCCTTCCAGGACGAAAACCCAGTGACTGGCTGGTTCCACCTCATGGCTGGACAGACTGAGTCGGGTCTCGGTAGACTCTACGGAGCAGGGACGGTCCAGCCCTCAGGACGCCGCAGTCTGCGCGAGCCGGCAGCTTCCGGAGCTGCCGGTGGATGGGGGAGTTGCACAGACACCATCCCCAACTTAGAAGAAAGCTCTCCGAGGGCGTGAGCCAATCTCAGGGTGTTTGCTGAGGACCCCCCCCCCCCAATCTCTCACTGTTCCTTTTCTTTAAGAGGATTTACTTGAAGCCTCATGATACCTGTGGACGGTAGAACCAGAGATCCTGTCCAACCACGACCCAGTGTTTCCAGTGATGCGTCTCCAGGACCCTGCGCCCAGAGGAATGAGCGCAGCCAGGCCTGGCTCTGGGGGAGGGAGGCCCCTTTGTTCGGTGACCATGTGGCATTGCTCCAAGAAACCCACTGCTATATCGAGGGGCTATTTGGGAACCAGGCCCCCACCTCGTGCCTGGTCTTAGATGCGCCCACAGGTGGAGGGACTGGGATTTCCCTGCTGGGCACCACAGCCCCGTCTGACCCCAGTAGCTGGGTTGAGGATTTGATGAGGGCTGCTCTTCGGGGCCAAGTTGAGGGAGGTAGGAGACGGAGGGGACCCTGATGATCTGGAACCTAAGACCCTGGCGTTTGACAGCTTCAACAAGGTGAGTCAGAACTCACTCTGAAGCCACACCATTTCCTCACAGCTTGCCCGGGTGACCCAAAGCCACCTGTCCCGCTGCCTTCACAGGGTGATGGAGGACAAGGAAAGGAAGGGAAGGGGAGAAGATGGCTCCTGGGTGGTAGTTACTCCCTTCTGGACTGTAGGGTCAAGTTCTGTCCCCGGGGTGGCTTCGTCCTGGCCGGTACAGCCAGAGCCCTTGCGGGGAGGGGCTGGTACTCCAGACTGTGCCAGCCACGCTCAGGACAAGGTGGACGCTGCTCGCCTGAGCGTGGGCGCCTGCAGCTGGCCGGCCTGCACCAGGAGAGTCGCTCAGGGTCCAGATCAGCCTGGGAAGTCCACAACACACATGAAGCCCCATATAGTGGCTTTGCGTGGACACAGAGCAGGGGGTACGCACGTAGGGAGCGTGGCGGAGGGCGGATGTGAGGCTGTGAACAAGACAGTCTCTCCTGATGCGGTGAGACGGGAGATGCTGGAGCTCCAGCCATGTCGTGGGGCGGGCAGCGGGCTCCCATCTCTGCCCAGACGGGCGCACGCTTTGGCTTCTCACCCTCCTACTGGGCACGCACAGCTGGATCCCTCCACAGAAAGTCAGTCAGTGGAGGTCTGACGGGCCCCGCCTCACTGATGAGGAACTAACGAAGGGTGAATGAATGAACCGAGTCACGTGTCCCCTTCTGAACCTGCTCTGTCTGCTGTGGTGACCGCCGGCTCCGGGCTTCTCGTAGCCCAGTGCTGGGAAGGCAGCGGCTGGTACCCAGGACTGGTGTCGACGCCCAGCTCCGTCCTCCTCCAGCACGGACCCAGCCCCTGTTGGGAGGAAGCCAAACCATCCAGTGAATACCCAGCCTTGGGCCCAGGTTAGTATCTTCCCCTCCTGCCTCCAAATGGTTTTTCCACTTTCATCTCCTGCTGGTCCCATTCACCGTCCTCCCCGAACCTTTACCAGCATGTCTTCCCATCCCCCGCCTGCCCCCACCCATCATAGCCTCTGACGCCCTGTCCTGATGCCCCTTCTCCAAGAGCCCTCGCTGGCACCGTCTTGAAACTGTGTGCACCCCCTCCCCCCTCCGCTTTCCCACAGTGCACTTTTCATTTCCTTTTTGCTTCACTAATGGCGGCCCAACATGTATCTGTTCTCCTTGCAAAACCGTGTTCTCCTTGAAAAGAGGCACGTAATTTATCCTCCTGTGGCTGGTACCTACATCATGCCTGACTCACGGTAGGTGCTCAAGGCTCCTGCTGATGTCATTGAATAGTTAGCTTCTCGGGTTAGAACACCCCAAAGGCCAGTCCTTCTCCTGTGCCCAGAAAGGGGCAGAGAAGGGTGGGGGGCGGGGCATGTGCAGCAGCTGAAGTCACTTTGCTGTCCATGATCTTGGTCCCAAGGGGCAGCAATCCTCTCTAACCTATCATCTGTACATTTAACTTAAAAAACCTGATCTTATGGGGGTGCCTAGTGTCATAGTCTGTTGAGCTTCCAACTGTTGGTTTCAGCTCAGGTCGTAATCTCAGGGTCATGGGATGGAGCCCCGTGTCGGGCTCTCTGCTCAGTAGGGAATCTGCTTAGGATTCCCTTTTCCCTCTCCTTCTGCCTCTCCCCACCCCCACAGCCTCTCTCTCTCTCTCTCTCAAATAAATAAATAAACCTTTTAAAAAAATCTGTTATGTTTTTGTGACGCTGGGATAATCTGTCACAGTCCCCCCCCCCCCACCTGGGGAAAAAGAATCCTAATAATTTTGAAGTGTCTTTAAGCAGCTCATATAAGCAGTCCTTGGTTTGGTCGGCTATCTCTTCCAGGACCAGGCTGGCCTGTCCCTGTTGCTGTCCCGGGTCTGGCCAGACCTCCCTTTGGAAATTTCCTGGAGGATTCCCAGACTTGGAGAAAAGAGGACAAGTGAAACACCTGGGGACGACAGGCAGAGGCAGTCCCGAGGTGCACCACCAGGGACAGGAGACCAGGTGCGTCGCACAGACACAGATCAGAAGCTCAGCGCCCATCTGTACATCAGCCTTCGGATTCCTACTACCTTCCAGGTATCCACCCTTCAGACCCTCACGTGGACAAACACAGCTGTCTGCCCTCCTGTCCCCATGGCTATGTCTCCTTCCCTTCTGGCCAACACCAAGCAGTCACGTGGAAAGACAATGTCATTCCCTCCAAGGGCTCCCATGCGTACCTGAGGGAACTCTCTTCTTCTCCCTGAAATGAGTAGATGCATCTCCAACTTACATTTCTCCAAAACTGAAAAATTACCTTTTAAATCTCCTTCCATCATCTGATACTCACTTTGCTTTTTGAGGCTGTGTTCAGGGAGGGGGAAGGTTGGGAGGGTCCAGCGGAAACATTTGTTTCAGCCCAGATTGTGCAATTGGTGAAAGTAAAATATTTATATTCTTTGTACCCAGCCGGTACAAAGTTTTCCTTCAAAATAAGAGGTCAGAGCCCCTATGAGTGAACAGATTGTTGACTTCTATGCCTGAAAACACCCAAAATACCTCCCATTAAGGCCCCGTTCTACTCTCTTTGTTCTGCTTGGGCAGAAGACGCTGTCTGTGTTCCAGAAACAGAATTTCAAATTAGATTATTTGAATGAAATCAGCAGCTGTTGATTCAGAAGAAGGGAAGGGCCGGTGTCATCAAATCCTTGATCAGGAGGAGATCTCAAGAGAACATCTGCCCTGTCTCCTACATAAGCCCCCGGCGGGTGCCTGGGCTCAGCCCAGCAGGACAGATGGTCTGCATCCCGGCCAGTCCCCAAGGACAGACGCCGCGACCTCCCAGGCACCTCTGTCTGGCTGGCTGGCTGGTTACAGAGATGTGTTTGTGTTGAGCTTCTGCTCCTGGGAGTAAGAGCTTTCAGGGAATAGCGCGTGCGCGGAAAGAGAGGCGGTTCCTGCCCCGTTCCTGGAAATGGCTCATGATCCACAGCAAAGCATTAGTACAAGGGGTCCTGTAAGTGAGCCCTTGGCCCTGCAGGTGGTTCTCAGAGGTGTTCATCGTCGGGGTTTTAGGAGCAGTCCTGTCATGTTTAGCTCTCCGTGTCAGCTTGCCTGCGCCAGTACCCAGATATGTGGTCAAACATGATTCTGGATGTTCCCACGGGGTTTTGGGAGATGAGATTAACATTCCAATCAGTGGACTTGAGTAAAACACATTGCTTTCTGTAATATGGGAGGGCCTCATCCAATCAGTTGAAGGCCTGAAGAGAAAACACTGACTTCTGCTGAGCAAAAGGGAATTCCGCAGCACTGTCTTCAGACTTCCCCTACAGTATGGGCTCCTCCCTATGGTCCAGCAGACCACCTTCAGACTCAAACTGCATGTCTTTCCTGTGTCTCCAGCCCACCAGCCTCTTCCATCAGATTTTCTCCAGCCCACCAGCCTCC